>NC_090439.1:1001719796-1002022826 GCF_031143425.1 Pleurodeles waltl | reverse complement strand
AGCGCTGTGCAGGCAAAACCTAATAAGCACAACACAAGCGCAGTACAGGCTAAACCTAAAAAAAGAAAAAACAGACAAATTATTTGTCTATTGGAAAATTGCAAAGCAGCCACCATGCTGTGGGGCATTCAGTATCAGAGAGAACTATGCCCAGCCTAATCTTTTTATTTAAAACATAGCCGTTTTTTTGCATCAAATTACGCTTTTGCCTCTAGTTGTTTGATTTTTAAAGTTGTTTTCTACAAATATTTCGCAATTATATGTGTACTTGATCTTCAAACCCCTGGGTAATAAACATAGGAAATGTACCCTGCAAAAAGTACTGACCTGAAGATCCTGCCCTACCTTGGCTCTGATTGGTTAAAGTGATATAGGATTCCATGGCGAGCACCAAATCCAGCAGGTGCTGAAACTGTGAGAAGGCAGACAACACCAGGAATCTGCAGCTCTTGCGAAGACATAAACAAGACAGAATGCTGAAATAAATTGTCTCAGGATCTGCAGACATAGAACTACAGTCCCTCGTTGCAACAGTACTCATTATCCTGACAATGCAAGAGTCATACACTGTAACATCAGGGCATGAAATGCAGCAGGTCATAAACGGACACATGAATCATCATATTAGGACAAGTAAAGTGATCTTATTGGGCAACCACACATAAATCACCATATTTCTCCATAAAAAGATAGGGTGCAGCACACATGCACTCCTATTCTGTGCTATACGGTATCGGTGGTATGCCGTGATAAATGCCGCAATAAAAGATAGGCCACAGGAACACCTGCATGCCTACAACACGGAATACAGTAAGTTTACCATGGCATGTGAGGCAAAAAAAACACAGAGTCATTATTTAGCAGAGGTTTGCGGGTAAACACATAAATCACACAATATCACCAGCAATGTAGGAATCAAAAATGGCAGCAGAACCACATCAATAACAATGTATCCCTAAGCAACAGGAACCCTTGTGCTCCTTATGTGAGTTTCAAAAAGTCCCCTTCTTTACATGTATAGAATGTGGGACAAAGAGGGATCTGTGCACCTACTAAGTGTAATACAGGGATTCTATGGTTCCCATTGGCGGCAATTTCCAGATAGTGAGAAGCCTCCATAGGACTCCTACTGTATTGTCATCAGTGAGTAAATGCAAAGGTATGTCCCAAAGTAAGGCTGTACCCCTGCACCATCTAGCACATACCTGGCAAGCAAAAAAGGGGCAGCTTTATTGCAAAGCGTATGGTGAATGGCTCATCCCTGTGAAATCAATGGTGGAAGCATCGGTGCACTTCTATACAGTGTTTTACAGTTCTGCTGAGGACTCCATGTAGTTAAAGCAAGAAAGTCCTGCAATGTCGGGCATGCCGGTTGTGGTAGACCTCCTGTGGTCTCCACCGGTTGCCGCTGCAGGCAAAATGCAGCCACAGGGGAATTACGTAAACAAGCACAGTGCAAGTGCTATGTAGGCAAAACATTAAAAAAAGTTCCCCTAAAAGTGTTTGAAAACAATATTTGTGCTTCGGCCAGTGAAAGGAGCAAACACACGAGGAACAACAGGAAATAGTATCATGCAACCAACAGAAACACAGAAAAGTATTTGGCAAGCACCCGAACGAATGAAAAGCAAGAGGGCGACAGCTAAGCCACTTTTAAGATTTATATGAATACAATAGATTTCACAAGCACGGCACAAGTGTATTTTTAAGGTTAGGCAAAACCTAAAAAATGCCTGGTGGACTTGGTTTATTGCTGAGCACAGATTGAGTTATATGCAGAAGAATTGCTGCTGCCTTCGAGACCCAGGGACATTTGGGGCCCTCTCACCACATACTTACTGTGGAACCCAGAGGAGATACGAGTGTAACTGGAGTTGGAGGGGACGAGAAGGAAATGTTGTTCTCTCTATGATACAATGCTTTGTATATGTTGTGCAGCGGCCATCACGATGTACATTCAGATCTTCATTCTTTAGGTTAGGGACACAGGTGACTTATGTTTCCTGTTTTACTTACATGTAATATGAGTTATATTATGATACAATAAATAAAATAAAAAGGTTTAACCTATTCATGCCTAGATCAGGACGCATTTTAAATTCATCATTGAGCGGCATTGGATTTGAGCAGCAGAATCGCCTGCGGTGTGGGAGACTGAGTCTAACCCATTACAGGTAACACCTGTTGGCCTAATCCACGTTTTGCTCCGGCTAACTAGCAGTGCCTCATCTCCACCCAAAAGCAGGGATGATTGGGCAGCCGAGCGCATGACACAATTGACTCCTCAGGGAAATCGTGGTCACTCAGATCGCATTAGTTTTTCACAGTTACATTAGTCTCACATATACAAGAAAAATCAGAGGCAGTATATGTTTCAATAAGGTTTTAATGAAGCAACTGCATCTTAGATAATAAAGCATGTATTGCAATAACCAGAACGATGAACCATGACAGGATTAAAATTGTGACAAGGAGAGTAAAGCATAAAAATAACGCTACCATGTTGTCACTAGAATCATTAAAATATCTCCTACCTGGGCTATATTAGAGCACAGCATGTTAAGCTCTATTTCTGCCCTTCAGGTTCCCCTGGGAGTACATCATCCCTCACACCTGAGCAAGAGGCCCGAAAAGCGCATAAGCAGCTGTAGTGAAGCGTTCAGCAATCAGCATACATCGTAGTCATCTGACTGGAAACTCCCTCTAACGTATATGGGACGGAGAAGTGTTTTTATAATAAAACCGCTGATGTTCTGAGAAAATGTCCCTACATACGGATGTGTATGTTTCGATGAATACCATATACAAAGCATTACCATGTTTACCGGGAACCTATCTTACTGCAGCCTTGTGAAAAGCACAGAGTGAAAGAAATGTCTTGTTTAAGAATGCAGTACTGGCCTAGGCAAAGAACAGCTAGATAGAGAGAAATAAAACAAGACCGCAAATGTGGCTATTGTTAAAATAATAAATTAAGCTGAATAAAATATACCTAGGTTAAAGTGCACAATGGTAAACCTAGTGTGCTAAAATAACATGCATGGAGCTATAACTAAAATGGCTACACAACAATAGTATCTTGAAATCTGCAAAATGATTTACCAAAGCAAGCAAAAACACTTCCTTGAGTAAAGTTCTACTTCATGCTAAGTTTGGTATTATTTCATTAGCTGCTTTTCTGTATCAAGGAGCAAAGACTCCTATGGGAGTTAAGAATACAAAAGTTGTGGGCTCTATAGTTTAGTGCAGCACTACAAAGTGGCAGCAGCAATGAGCTATGCAAATGATTACTAAACATAAGAAGAACAGCAACAATACTTAATTTGAAGACTTCGCCTACATGGATTTCATCAGTAATAGGAACACAAAGTACAAGTACACAACTGATCCTAATTGACATAGGTTCCATTAAGAGGTAAAAGTAACTTCCTCTATTGCCTTTTAATTTGTTTGTTTGAAGCTTCTATTCAGGATGCCACTTTATTCTTAAGTCATCTATGAACTTCTTGCAGGAGATGCTCACTGGGATACTATGCTACATTTGCTCGAATATTTAATGCTAGCAAACACATTTTGCAGTACTATATGAACTGTGTACATGAGCCCAGTGAGTGGCCAATATTATACAGGAGACTGGGAGGCAGAAGCTAAAGCATGCAACATGTAATGCACAATGCAATCAATGCACAAACTATGTTTCAGTTTAGTGATGCAAATGAGATAAAGGGATCAGATGTCCTGAAGTGGACCTAATCCCCAAAACCTTAAATGTAACCTATCAAATTGCATATAAGTATATACTATTATCACCTTTGTATAGCACGCTTACTGCCCCTGTGTGGAGAGCTGAAATGCATACATCCCTGGAGAGAAAGCTACACTGTGTAAGGTGATGTCTTCATTGACATTCTGTCCGTGATTACAAATAAATTTTTATTGATTCCTCTTACATTTCCCAAGGGGTCAGACAGAGTTGGCAACGCATCCACTGGCGGTAACATGACTAGGAGCCCCTGCAATTCCTTTCGGTCCAATGGCATGCCAGAGAAAACTGGACGCACACCAACAATCTGCAGCATAGTCTTAACATTGCTGCTGCTGCGGTGTCACTGATGGCCCAGGCAACTGGGGCATACTGGAATCAGTTTGGGAATCAGGTCTGCTACCAGGGAACTCGAAGGTAAACAACTGACATTGTGATGACCTTGCGCTTTCTCTTTAGGTTCAAGAGTGGCATAATGAGATTGAATTTCATTTCCCTTTTTTATATT
The DNA here is from genome assembly GCF_031143425.1 of Pleurodeles waltl. NCBI lineage: Eukaryota > Metazoa > Chordata > Amphibia > Caudata > Salamandridae > Pleurodeles > Pleurodeles waltl. The sequence goes on along the minus strand of NC_090439.1, from coordinate 1,002,018,555 downwards.
TCTGCCTGGACTTTGATTTTCACTTACTATAAGGCTTTAAGCATGAAGTTGACAGTTCATGTAATGGCTTTGGAACCAGGACTGACTGTTACAGAAGCAGGATTTAGGCAAAAATGATGGTCCCACATCAGCTTTGGGTGCATGAGGCTACACTTATTGCACGACTGAGAGTCATGACCTGAGCCATGACACCAGAGGCACACCTAAGGCAGGTTTATGACTGACCTCTGTTTTTTGCAGTCACGGCGTGCTCTGAAACCTGTGGTTTTGGGTGGGGACATCGTTCCCTAGTGAACGGGTTCTTGTGTAGGAGTCATCGCAAACCTGCCAAGATTGGGAATGCAGCTCTAGATCCATGTTGGAATGTGTGAAAAGTAAGTTACTGAATTCAGTCAGGAGGCGTGGTGCCTGTACGCAGCTCTGCGCCACCACTTCTGGGGATGGTAGGGAGCCAAGGCAGTGTCACCCAGTACCACCTCGTGGAAGACAGAAGCATTGCTGAAACAATGCTTTGATACAGTCTGGCACCTGAGGGGTATTGTAAGGTGAGGAATCTGTGGTTAAGTATCCATCCACACTGCTAGTATTGTCAATGTCTGCTTAATATTATGAAGCCTCATTACCAATTGCTGGATCTGTGGTTAGACGTGTCTTTCCTCAGCAAAGCTAATGCTTTTTATGGTAGGTCTACAATCCTTACTTTAGAGGTAATAAGGGACAAAGCAAAATGGTCTTTGGATGTCAGTGTATCCTAAAACTGCATTAAAGGATACATAACATTTTGGAAGCTCTGAAGATCTTTGCTGAAACAGTATTATAATTTTAAAAGGTATTAAATAGCTCATGGTTTTCCATGTAAAACTGCTAAATTTTTGTGAATTGCAAGATCAGAAGTGCAGCAATTTGTTGGCATTACTGAATCGTTTGAGAGGAAATTTGAGAAAGGTCTGAGGAGGAAATGAAGAAAATGAGGCATAATTAGGCACTTTAAGTGTAATTTACAGTTTGGCGGACCAGACACTTAACTGCCAGTATAGTAGAGGAACAGATTGACCACTCCATTGGTGGCCGGTCCCCCAAATCTAGACTTTTCTTGCCAATTTGGACTGGCCATTTGACCAAAACATCTGCAAGTATAGTCCCATTTTGGAGACGAAAATGACTGCATGGCAGCCTTTCTCCCTGTCAGTATGAATAAGAAACATAAGGCTTTTCTCCAAAAAAGTGCTTCCCGGATCTGGGTGTTAAAGAAAATATTTTCGACGTGTCTTATAAGAAATTGAGGTGAAACTCATAACGGGCCGAGTGACTGTGAACCATATAAGACATTGTTATAAGGACCATGTGTAAAAGGATTTGAAGAAAGTGCACCCGTTGGTCCGTTACCCTTTTCGTAACATCTAGCATAAAAATAGTTATACATTTAGACAGGTCCTCCTAAATTAAGAGCAAAATGCAAATAGAATTATACAAATTAAAAGTATCATTTTTGTTGTTTCTAAGCTTTTTTTAGGGCAACTGTGTGTGTGTCGTATTTGTATTCCGTTCATGGTCGTCAAATCACTAAAATGCCAGGGGTGGCGAAAGCTACATCACACGTCCGTTGACATCCACTTTCAGTCACACACACACATATTTTCACATACACGCAAATCCACACTAAGTACACTCTCTCACACACGCTCACCCGCAAGCACACACTCAACATACACTTATAAGCATTCTTTACTCACCTCAGCTGCCATGGAGGGGCATGGTCCAGCTAACTGCACTCCATTTTTATTACAGTAATAGTGAACATCTATTATTCACTATCAGTGTGCTAAAAAATTGACAGAAACCAAAGAGAGTGGAGCCCCAACTAACGTCCATAAGGATGAGCTGCCTCTGTGTTCATGGCATTGAATTTGCACCTCTGAGGCCATGGGTCGCAATTGAGACCCCTAAATGACGTCAATGAGGTGGTTTTTGCGAGAACCATATTAATATAAAATCATTTTCGACGAATTTTGTTAAGAATAATTTGAGAGTTAAACATATTGCAGAGATTTACTTGGTAGCCAACTATGATTAAGTTGCCCGAGTGTTCCTTAGGTATCATTGGAATCAGTCCAAACACAAGAGCTCATTGTTAGAAGAACAATTTTAAATCTATTCTACGAGAAAAAATCACCAACTTTAGTATCAACCACATATAGTTACACAAATTCCCTTGGAACAAAATAAACAAATATGCATTGACTGTCCTCCATGAGGAAAGGTCTAATCTAAAAGTTACAATTTTGTATGGGATGGAATTGCAGCATATGTGTGTTTGCACACTGAGCGGTGGGTTTAGAAATATATATTCCTCCTCTGCGCTGGTGTGGGTGGTGAAAGGGTGCATCTTGTAGATGAGCAGGGCCACCGTCCTCATCTGCACGTGTACAAATATACCCCATGGGCGCAACTTTTGTTTTCCACCCACAAATGCCACTGTCACAAAACGTGCACTTGGGACCACGTTCTTTGCCATGTGTCATGTTCACACGGGATGCGGTCCTCTGTGTAGCTTGTGCACAACATCTTCCTTTATGAAAACCCTGCTGGGTGCAGGGAAATGCTGCTTATTCTAAGCAGGAAGGTATGTTTACTGTCAGCGATGAAAACGCATTTTCTCCCCTGCTCAAAACTTACACAACCAGTGGAATACTGAATTACATTGCTACGCCAAATTAGGGTGGAACAAATATGATGCAGTAGAGGCCCTTCATGGTCTGCACTTGCCAAGGCCACTCTCAAGGAGAACTTATATAGAAGTGTCTCGTGACGTCAGTAGTCCCTGCTATACCCATGTGGCTCACTGGATTCAATGCATACTAAAGAGTAACTACTTACCCACTGCACTAAGAAGTACAGTGTGGCGGCCTGACTTTGTCAGTGTAGCACTGATGCTCATGGCTTAGTCCTCCTCAGCCTACAGGTTGTTATTAAGTGGGAGCTACATGCTCAGAAAATTCAGCTCACAAATTTGTGGACGTATTTTTATTTGAACCCGTCAGTCAAACCGGACATTCTGCTGGTTAAAAATATTAATTCAAGCACATGAACACCACAAGACACCAGTTAGCATATGTAATGGGAATCAAATACTCAAATATACTTTTCCAAATCAACACACTTACCACCATCCTGGGATAAGAAGCAGGTAGGATTTTCAGGTCTGAAAACCACCAATTTTCGTACTGATATCACTATAAATGATATCACATACTCTTTTACCTGATACTTCTATTAAACCAGGGCAAGTACATTGCCATAAGTGGGCAGGATTCCGTCAAGCCATGCAAGGCCATGATACGTCAAGGATTATCATCATTATGCTTGAATAGCCCTTATTCTAGGGGGTACTGCCAGCAACAGGTAAGAGAAAGGGAACTAAAACTACAAAGTTGTGGAGCAAATCCGTAGCGTCCCACAACTGGAAATCAGCCCACCCACAGTAGGGCTACAGATTTGTGAAATTGTCTGTCAATAGAAATATAGGTGTAGTGGAGAGAAGCTGGCGAAGGTAGTGAAGTTAGCCCAGTGCGTAAGGGTGTATGGTTGTGTTGCCATATGGACCCCTCAACCCATCAAGGCACAGTCGAGGCCAGGAAATACTGGACAGAGTGACTGTGTGTGCAGCGTGTTCTGTAACATCATAAATAGTGGAATTGCCTCAAGAGGTGAATTAAAAGTCACTCGTTGTACCTTCACCTTTAGTCACTCCCTTTGGAAGAAGATTAACTCTGGTACTGTGGCTTTGACCGTCGGAGGAAGAAGCCCAAAGAGTGATAGATGTGTTAACCGTGAAGGAGTCAAAGCTGTGAAGGCTGTAGGAGTGAAAGCCCAAGGCGAGTGGAATGATTAGTAACCTGAGCTACAAAATTACTGCACTAATACTGCACTGCAGTGGTTGCACATTCTGATGGCAAAGAATTGCACTCAAAGACATATTACACTCCAAAATCACAGAAGTGGTGGGGTGAATGATATCTGGGGTTGCCAAATGCAGAAAAAGACCATCATATAAGGACAAATGTATCCACATCTTTCTAGTGTTGGCATGAGGGGCATGTGTTGATTTCCTGTTACTACGATTTTTTTTCTTTTCAAGGTTGCCAGCTAGGCTTTTAGATATGTGCACCAACTAGTAATTGATGGACTTGGCACTTTCTGCATGGTCATCCCAGATTTTTGCTTTTCTCTCCCTTCCTTTGCTGAACCCGTTTTTTCAAGTTTTTAGACTGTGTACTTTTTCATAGGAACACATTGGTAAAGTGATAGTTCTTTTCCTTGCAAATGTGGTAAAACTGGCCTACACCTGACTGGTACATTTAATTTACTTGTATGTGCCTAGTAAATGGTACTACCTGCACCCAGGGAGTGTAAATTAAATGCTACTAGCTGGCTACAGCATTTCTTGTGCCACCCATTAAAATAGTCCTTTTTAATCATGTCTCAGGCCTGTCACTGGTAGCACTTTTTTTTAACTACCATTTAGGCCTGGCAAAATAAACCATTTGCTAGGCAGAAACCTTCCATTTGAGTGCTCATAAGTGATCGCTAAGGTAGGCTCTAAATGCTCAAAGAACTGGGTGCATGGTATTTAAAAATGATGGCAAGTGTTTTTAGGTTTTACATGTTTTGACAGTGCAAACTCCTAAAGCCGATTTTCACTGCTATAGGGCCTATCTCTCCCATAGGCTAACACTGGCTTGCCTTTTTTGAATTTATAAGTGCTAACTCCAGTTTGGGAAAAGATAGAGAAATGATGTTCACACTCAAATGAACTGTAATTTATAATCCTGTATGATGGTAACGTCAGAGTTTAGATTATGATTTTTTAAATTACACTTTCAGAAAGTTGACATTTTCCTACCTAAAGTTTCTGAAGCCTTTCTAGGTGTTTCCAGCTGCCTGGTCTGTTAATAATTCCCCAATCAACAATGTGTATTGGGCGCAGACAGAGAACAATGAGGTCTGGGTGTAGCTGGGAGATGGTCTTCCTGGCAGGATGGCTGGGGTGGAGCTGTAGTTTGTCCTGATTACATTTCAACGGACCTCGCCCACAACTCACATGAAAGAACGTGACACCAGGCCTGCCCTGACACCCTTAATAAACGGGAGCCAGGACCAGGGAATGGGAAAGAACTGACGGGAACCAGTTTTGAGAGTTAGTCATGGAATTCCCCCACACGAAAAAAGTGACCTTCTGAACCACTCATCAGAACCAGTGGTGGCCGATACTTTCGGCAGGGAAGGCAGCGGACCACACATGCAAACATATACACTCCCACACATACATTCACAAACACACACCCATTCAAAACACTCACATTAATTTCATACATTTATACGTGTCTGTCAGGCTGAACTTGGCTCAGCCTGATAGACACTCTTCTTCCCCAAATAAAGGTGAGCGGGGAGCCCTTTGCCTACATGGCAGGCTGCAGCTGATCAGAACAATCCTGAACCTGTGGAATTTTCAGAAGGACTGTCCTGCTGCCAGAAGGCAACCAGATGACCGCTTCCTGGCACTATTTTGTCTGAAACTTGTGAATTCAATATCTCTCAACAATACAAAACGATTAGAATGGCATCTGCTATTGGGTAAGAAGTACTCTCCAGAAAAGTGCCTCAGAAGAGAGCTCTCATGGAATCCAGACTAAGGTTTTACTTTAAAATATTCACTGCCTGGTATTGGTCACCATGGAAACTCAAAAGAACCAAACTATTACCCCACAACTGTTGCTAGAACTGTGACGCGGATCACTGTAACCTAGATCAGTATTTTGTCATGGCGATGCTTACTTGCTCCTGGCAGCTGTCTGGTCCCATTTTTGCCTTCACAGACCCTTCTTCATATTCCCCACCCCCAGCTTGCCATCCTACTCAAACTCTTTGGTCTACCAGCTCTGATGACATATGAGCACCTATGAATAGCTACTTCCCTTGCCTGGGCCAAACTATGTATTCTCTAACACTGGAGACAGCCCACCATACCCACATGCAATGAGTGGCGGATTGAACGTCATAGAGTGACTAGTAGAAAGCTGGCTCTCTATATGGTGCAATTAAAAGAAGTACACAGTGGAGAGAATCCAGTGGACAGAGCACACCACATACAAGTTGAATGACAAATTGGATGCCTCCAGCACAGTTTGGGGACTTTTGCTGGAGGCAGATGAGACAGAAAATGTCCCTACTTTATATATTAGGGGTTATTACAACTTTGGAGGAGGTGTTAATCCGTCCCAAATGTGACGGATATACCACCAGCCGTATTACGAGTTCCATAGGATATAATGGACTCGTAATACGGCTGGTGGTATATGCATCACTTTACCATCACTTTTGGGACGGATTAACACCTCCTCCAAAGTTGTAATAACCCCCATTGTCTCTAAATTAAGCTTGACTGCTTTATGCAAAGCTACAGAGGGCTAATCACAGGTTTATTTTGTGACTTTTTGTGGTTCACCCTAACAAGGGCTATGGTTGTTACCTGAGTGAGGCTTCAACTCCCCTCAACTGACAACCCAGTTTCTTACAGTTCTAGTCTATCTAGCTGATAAAATGTATCCTAATTTGCAACTTCAGAATCTTCACAGCAAAGATAGGCCTTCTTAGTGTATTTAACTTGACTGCACCACAAACTTGATGGTCTCTAGAACCTGCAATGCATAATCCTTGGATGTAAGGCTCTCCCCTCCAGTGACTTCCTTCAAGCAAAAGTTGAAAATAAGTCCTTTTTGCTAGGCAGTGTGATGTTTCATCTAGAACAGAAGCTGAATGGATACTCTGTTGACAAACATTCTGTTTTTTAATGTAGAGGTTCAGGTGACTATGTACAGTGCTGTCAATAGCTTTCCCCATTCTTATGAATGCTATAACTACTTGTGGCAGCGTAGAGTTGTATGTCTATACTTTGCAAAGTACAACAGATCAAATACCACAGTGTAACAGTTGACAAATAAAGAAAAAAAGCTACCATTTCTTATCGTGGCCATTTATAAGTCGTACTCTTTCTTTGTTAAAAAAAGAAAAAAAACTGTATTATGCAAGAGAATAACTTCCAAATAATAGATGTATCAGATTTAAAATTGCAAAAGCTCCGGTTTTTTTTAGGAATCCCTCTTACACAACCAGCCAATGTGGTTCAGAACATTTGCTTCATGTTTTTCACTAGTGCAGTCTTAACGCGTTGCTTTCCTTACGACTAATCGCATTAAAGCATGCCATACCTGTATTTTGTCTGCAGGATTTCCATACCTTAGATTCTTGTACATTTTATAACTAACATTTAAAACAGATGGGTCCTCGGCTTTAATTGCACGATAGAAAACATCTATTGTTTTTTCTCAGAAACTGGTGAAATAAATAACATGCTTTTATCCGCTAATATCCCCTCGACTGCTGTGTCACCAGACACCTTTGACACACATTAGCAGTGTGCATGGAAACGCACACATATATGTGCGTATTTTGGAGTTCTCTGCATTAAGCGTTATTGTCTTTGGTGAACAAATGAGGTCCACGTCTAATCTAAATACAATTATGTCCGCCCCTCGCCCCCGCTTAAAATAGTTGACGGATCAGGGACTATAAATACTTAACATTTTTTCTCTTGACCTCTACATATCGTGCCTGGCGTTCTGCATTTAAAAGATTGACTTGGACCTAGTAGGTGCGTTTACGGGGTGTATACAAGGACTATGCTATTACACAAAAGTGTCATTTTTTTGCTTCTCAGAACAAAATTGACATCAACAAGTTACTTGTCTTTTCCATCTTATAAAGGCGCACATTACGAGTGGCTTGGTAAAAAGTAGTGCGTGCAGAGTTTCTGCACAAACTGGCATAACAGTGCATGTGTTGTTCCACAGGGTATTCCTGTGGGTGCCTCTGGGGACATGTTCCCCTGGTCTGACCTGTAGGCATTTTTCAACATAAAAAGTCCCAGAATTAGGAAACAGCATGCCGGAATCAGTGCAGCAAACCAATTTTCTGCACGTTAATCTCCTTTCCATAGGAGGCCTATTGGTGAAGACTTGTAAATTCCGGTAATAACTGCATACTGGAATTACATAACCCCTGATACTGAGTGGGAATCTCAAAGCCATTTAAAGGTGACAATTGATATACTACTAGGCTAAGCCAAACTTTTCAGGTCTGGATTTGGGCTTTTACGAGAGTGTGGCATAAAATTGGATGAGGAAAGAAGAGTAAAAAACAGTACAGTGCATCAGTGCGTATTATCACGATGACAGCACATTCAAATGAACAGTGAGATATCTCAGTAAATCAATGCGCCAGCTATGTTGATGCAAGTGCTGCTTGCACACTGCAGTTTGTAATGCAGACAGGGAAGATGTGTTGCTTTGTAGAATATAAAATAAGCAGTTTAGGTAGGTAAATTAGAAAATTCATGATATGGACTACTTTTCTGTAGGTCTGAGGCTGAGCCAATCGCCTGTCAAGCATGCATGAAGCTGCCAGAATTTCATAGATTGGAAAGCAGAAAAATCGACACAATTGCAAGACTCATCCATTGTGTCCGAGAAATTTACGAAAAAGGGGGAGGAATGGACACTGTGGACGAATGGCTCCTAGTGGCTGGCTCACACAGAGTCACAGAGGTTCAAGAACAAAGGTTCAAGTTCCAGGTCAGGTCTTGTAGAGGTAGCATTGTACCTATTTGTTAATATAAAAGGGATGTTTACTAGGAAGATTGTGCCTGCCAAACTTTTGTTTGTTGTTGAATGGCTCTTGCTCAGTTCATCACCGCATTGCATCAGACTTGCATCAGTGTGTCAGACTTTATTTGCTTTTATATTATGATAAGGTGATACATATAGGATAAATCATCTATTACCCTCAGAGGTCGACTCAGACATTTTGACTCTCCAGGAGTGTGGAATCATCCAATCAAACAATATGAACCAATAATCATCAAATACCACATCAAATAATCAACATAATCAATTGGAGTCAGTAATTTAAAGACACCATGACCTATGTGTCCAATAATCACCACATCGGTTTAGTAAAGTTTAAACATTCATTGCCCTTTTAGATTAACAATGCTATGATCACATAAATCATGTGCAAGACCAAATGACAGAAATACAGAAACATCACATGCTGTCCAAAATGCCTGAAGAATCTCAATCTAATCAAAGCATTCATCATTAAGCACTCCAAAGGAACAATGCAGAATAGTAACAGAAACAAGTGGAAAATAGAAACAGCAAACATTTAGATAAGTTGAAATAATCAAGATCAATTAAAAAACAGTCAAATTTAGACATGAGGTCAGACATACCTAACTATTACTGTAATTAGAAAGCATGTGTAGACTTCATGCAAAAGGAAAAATATGACAAAAAATAATTTGGAAAACATCTATCTATGGCGCAAACCAAAATAGGCGGTTGAATTTTCTACAGGAGAAAAACCTACAAGAAAGATAAAATGCACATTGGTTATAACTCTCCTAAATAGATCACCAATTGGTAGTATTTTCATCAGCAGAGCGCAGGAACATCAGGTGTTCAGGGAACAGCACCAGAACATGAATGGTAAAAGGTTCAGTAAAGTTGGGCCTAATATAACTGAAGTGTTAGAATCAAAGGCAAGAACTGAGCAGCATCTCATAGCTTGGAAAATCAAGAACTAAACAGAATCTCTTTCTAAATGGAACTGAACTTACATCACCTAAAACATTGCTAGCCTAGCAAAAGTTACTAGCTAAGCTACCATTGGACAGAACGATGAGGTGGTTTAGTTTGCAGCCAGTAAAACATCATCTGTGCTTCGGATGTATCTCTTCACGTTTTCTTCACCCAGGATTGGATCACGCTGTCACTCCTCTCTCTTTTCGGGACATCAGCTTCAAAATTACATTTAAAACTACATGGTAACATAACATGTGCTTCCTGCCAAAAACTTAAACTTGAGTAAGAACAAAATATGCAACATGAAAGCAAGACATTGAGCACTGAGATTCATTGTTTTACTAACAGTTTCCATCTCAAGGAAATGTACGACACCAGCAATATCTGCAGGACAGAAATTGACACTGTGCAAGTTAGCAATCCATTTAAAACATTGTGTTTGTGGAAAATTACTAAAACATGAGGCATTTAAACTAGTGCTACGCATGAAGAATAAAACATTTCATAATATTTTTAAACCATTAGCCTTTTAGTAAATATTAGTAATTATTTTTTTCAATACATGTAATTATGAATAAACAAAATACATTCTCATTAGATGTTATTATTTCACACTAATACATGTTGTTTATGGCGTCCACCATATCACCTACACCTGGTTTTCAGTTAAGCCTTTTAACATACGTTATTTCACCTTATCTTTTAGTGACACAATTTTTAATAATAATAATGTTTGCTCTCCCACACATCCTTCACATTTGTTGTTTAGTTCCTTCTCTGTTTTGATTATTTCCTGTTCCTTTGTTATTTTGTCTGCACTTCCTCAGTTTGGGTCCTACTCTCTAAGAACATTGGGCAGATTTGTTCCATCACTACAACTGGATTCTGTCAAACTACCTACTGGGTGCTTGTGGATATAAGGGTGTTTCCTGTTGCCTTTAAGGATCATTATTGCCACCTCTTCTGTAGTACCTGTTGAGGCCATATTGTTTTTCTTTCCCTATGTAAACTTTCATGTCTGCTATTCATAACTGGTAATCATCATTCTGCAATTTGTTATTACGGGGTCTGTTGGACCTGTCAGCTCTTGGTATGATTTCCCCTGTCTTTTTGGCTTCTGACCTGCTGTTTTTGATCCTGTGCTGAATTTCATTTTTGCTGGTTTTAGGACTCTGGGCAATTTACCACTGCTAACCAGTGCTACAGTGCAAGTGCTCTCTGTCTTAATGGTATTCGTGCTTGGCTTATCCATGATTGGCATATTTGATTTAGTAGTAAGTCCCTCGTAACATACACTATGGGGGTCATTCCTACCCTGGCGGTCTATGACCGCCAGGGTAGGTGACGGAGGAAGCACCGCCAACAGGCTGGCGGTGCTTCCGGGGGCATTCTGACCGCGGCGGTAAAGCCGCAGTCAGAAAAGGGAAGCCGGCGGTTTTCCGCCGGCTTCCCGCTGCCCCAGGGAATCCTCCACGGCGGCGCTGCAAGCAGCGCCGCCATGGGGATTCCGACTCCCTTCCCGCCAGCCTGGTTCTGGCGGTTTTCACCGCCAGACCATGGCTGGCGGGAACCGGTGTAGTGGGGCCCCTGGGGGCCCCTGCAGTGCCCATGCCACTGGCATGGGCACTGCAGGGGCCCCCTAACAGGGCCCCACATAGATTTTCAGTGTCTGTGTGGCAGACACTGAAAATCGCGACGGGTGCAACTGCACCCGTCGCACCCCTTCCACTCCGCCGGCTCCATTCGGAGCCGGCATCCTCGTGGAAGGGGGTTTCCCGCTGGGCGGGCGGGCGGCCTTCTGGCGGTCGCCCGCCAGCCCAGCGGGAAACTCAGAATGACCGCTGCGGTCTTTTGACCGCGGTACGGTCTTCTGGCGGTTCCCGCTTGGCGGGCGCCGACCGCCGCCCGCCAATCTAGGAATGACCCCCTATGTGTGCCCAGGGCCTGTAAAACAAATGATACTGGTGCACCCGCAGGACTGATTGCGTCACCCACATGAGTAGCCCTGTAAACATGTCTCAGACCTGCCAGAACCAGCGCTGCTATCTGACTCCACGTAGCTGCCTGCACTGGAGACATGGTCCCCGCTGAGTGCAACAACTGTGACACCCCCAGCCCAATGCTGCTGCAGTGCCTCTGAAGTCCTGCCACAGCATGAGCCCTGAGTGTCGTATTCCTGATGTCAGGGACAACCAACTCCGACTCCGACACAGTACCTGTGGCCCGTGGTGTGATTGCGACAGTGCAAAGACGCCTCGCATCTTGACCTGCGGGATTCATGGACCCCACTGAATCATAAGGAACCAATGCCTCGCCAATGCGGTGCATCACCTCCCGTGCAACCATAAGAAACTGGCGCATCACCTCCCCAATAGCAGTAAAGAACTGACACCGCACCGGTTACAGCAAATCCTCACCTCCCCGACTCTGTGCAACATCTTTGTTTTCTTGTTTTCCAAAGGTACTGAACCTGGGATCCGTGCAACTCCGTGACTGGCCCGCCACTGCCTCGTGAGTGGTGTCAGACTGTTGGGAATGTCTCAGTCAAGACATTGTGATACCCCCAGTGGGAGTTGTTTCCAATCACATTACTGAGATTTAATCTTTAAAAATGTGTATCTTTGCTTGTGTATGTTGGATTCTTGTCTTTTTGGTTGTTTTACTCAGATAAATATTGGCGATCTTCCTAAACTGGTGTGGAGTACTTTTGTTGTGTTTTCACTGTGTTACTGTGTGTACAAATACTTTACAAATTGCCTCTGAGATAAGCCTGACTGCTCATGCCAAGGTAGCAAGGGGGTGAGCAGTGGCTATCTTAGCTGTGTGGCTCCCTTACCCTGCCTAAAGTGAGGGTCCCTACTTGGACAGGGTGTAAACCAATGCCAACTAGAGACCCCATTTCTTACAGGGCCTTACGCCTAAAGCTGAAACCACCCAAGTCAATGCCATCCACTTGTAGGGATTCTCCTGTGACATTTCCTGGTTGACATGATGTATTCTCACTCTTCACTCTCTTATCCTGTTCTGCTATGACCCAGGAGGTTGCTCCAACTATGTATCCCCCCAGGAAGACCTTGCAGGGAGACTGGTGGATTATCATCTGATTTCAATGCCTGGTTCTCCCTTGTGAGGTGTGAATTCCTGACAGAAGAAGACTTTCATCCTGCTCGGTCAATCAAAGACGTAGCCTGTGGTATATGATATCACAATGCAAAAAGAGTGAGGAGTTCATGATCGACCTGATCTACAGAATATGTAGCTAATAATGATCTCATGTCGTGCCTGGCATACTAAGCCAGTCCTGACTTTTCAAGCAACAGCACTCCCTGGGCTAAGATTTACAAATATGCACTTATCACTGTAAACATGAAACTCCAGTTCCATCATTCAAAGTTCTGTTGGATTGGTATCAAAGACTGGTTTGCTAGCAAACAATGCATTTAAAAAAAAAAATGTTGTATACTTCACAGATTTCCGAAAGAAGCATGATGATTAAATGGAATGACAACATAATGAAATCAGCAAATACAACGTAGTATGTTTTATAGATTGTAACATTTACTCATTACATAGATTTTACTGTTGTTGGTGCTATGTGCACAGAATTGCCATAACATGAAAAATGCCACATGCATTTTGCATTAATTTTGCATAAGTGGAAGTGGTCTTTTTTGTATAATGTAAATTGTATGTGTGATTGGGTGAGCCCTGGAATGTGAAAAAGAGTCAGTGGGTGGATGTATAAGTACCTTGATCAATGACTGAATCCTTGGGTGAGCGTATGGATTCGGCAATGGGTAAGTGAGTTCATGGATTAAAGAATGCGTGATAAATGTATAATTACATGTGCAACTGAATGAACATCACTGGAGCAGGACAAAGCAGGTTTGTCAAAAAGGACTGGAAGTGCTTTGCAACTTATAAGCAAATTTAAAAGCCAAATAAGCACTGTTTCCCATGACACATAGCCTGACCAAGTCTCATTCACACACTAAAGTTCACTGTCTCATGATTATAAAGTCAATGTGCATTGGAAAATACTCTGATTGGTCATCATGCTTCCTTTACACAAGGGTCCGAATCTTAGGTTCAGCTGGGCCGTCAGCACTACCTCCAACAGAGAAGCAAATTGCATAGAATAAAGGAGTAACCATAGTAAAGTGAGCTGCATAACACAAATGAAACATACATTGTCAATACCAATTCTGTTGTTTTACGTACATTGAGAGTTTCTCAATGTTCACTAGTACATGAATCAAGGGCGCATCAGTAATGCAAATTTACATTCTTTACAGAACAGGCCACTTGGGCATTAGGAGGGCTAGTTTCCTTCGGTCGTAGGGCTGAGGTACTGGGTTTTTCAGAACCGGTACTGATCCGGTAACCCAGTGGTGCCAGGGTACACCCAAAGACCTCGGGTACTTTCCTGATTCAGACCACAGAAACTCAGAGTCTTCTAGGTGAAGTCAAAGATCGAATTTATTGGCTGCAACCAAGTAACAAGTGTCCTAGAAGTACAACAGCACGGTTTGTATGTTCTCAGGAGACTGTGTGTCAATGCAAAGTCAGGTTTCCTTATATACAGTTTTTTAAGCTTCAGGCAAACATTCTTGACATTTTGGTTGGTCATTCACCTGTTTTCACTACAAAGGAAAAAACAGTGTCGTGATGAAACCTCATATTTCATGTCATCCAACCCATAATAAATTACCCGGCAAGGCCTAGTATTTTACATCAGATAAGTGTGGACCCCCAATAAAAACGGGCACCTCCCCCTCGTAAAGTAAGAAGAAGAAAAGAGCAGGTGCAGGTGTGAGCAAGATTAGGCAGGGTGTGTGAGCGATAATAAGGGTTTTATGGCATGATGTGCCTTGATGCTATCTGATTCGGCCACTGGGAGAGGGACTGACCAAACAGGTTTGGCCTGAGGCAATGGTTCCAGCTTGCCCAGGTCAGAGAAAAGTCAATCAAGGTGTACGTGTCCTTGGAATCAAATCTGACTGTATTATAAGCCTATGTGAGGGCAACTTTTAAAAATGGCTGCCGTGTATAAAATGGGAGCCACGAGTGCAGGACGAAAATGGCGATTTCGAGGTGAAAACGCTGCTGGAATTGAGCGAAAATGCTCATGCTTAGTGTACTAGTCATTATCGGTCTTTTGATACTAAAATCGTACTGCTGTGGCAAAGTAAATTACATGGGTTCAGAATTTTTAGAACCACAAACCCTCCTTTTGCCCTTACGTAGGCAATAAACCTATTCTCATGCTAATCTGAGTCCAGGTCTATGTTTCTAAAGTCGTTGAGATGTTGCTGTAACATCATCCTAGTATTTAGCTTGTCTCTTGGTGCAGGTTTCCTTATGCATGATGTAACACAGAGGCCACATATCGCAGGAGCACACTGCACGCATAGACAGAACAGGAAAAGAATGGCCAAGATCATCCCAATGACCATCAGTATCTTCCATCCCCATGCTGATATCAGTTCCCAGAACCATCCCATTAATGACCAATCTCCTCTATCTAAATGAATAGATTCGGAAATTCTATGCAGTTTGGAGATGGCCTGGTATACTGTTGGAGCGTTATCTGGGACAAAAACACAGCAACTCGATTGGATCAATGTACATACTCCACCCCGGTCTGCAAGTATGACATCTAATGCGACCCTGTTCTGAAGGGTCATAAGACGATCCGACTGGAGCTCAGCAGTCAAGTTACCAAGGGCACCAGCGGTTTCAGCCACGGTGGATTCAACCACTCTTATCAATTGCCTTATGCTCCTGCTGTTACCTATTTGTCCCCAGAACGGCAGAAAACCCTTTACGAAGTCCCCAAATTCTTGTCCTGCAGTGTCTTCTTCACTGAAGACGCCTCTAACTATCCTTGTCTTGTGGTAATCTGTCGCTGCTGTGTAGGTAGGGGGCAACAGGAACGAAACGAAGCATGTGCCCGAAAAGTCAGGGGGCAACCATGTAAAGGCTCTATCATGGCAGATGAAATAGGTACCCTTAGCTGCCAAGAGCGGAGGGGAGGTCTGAGATGCGAAGACATATGTCTCAGTGCAGACGCTTTCCCCTAGCTGAGCTCTGGGATTCTTGCCAGTACCTTGCAGACACAGGTGACCCTGATGGGGTACAACCCAAATCAGGGAAGATATCTTAGCTTGCTGTTTCTCACTCATTGTGGCTTCATATCCGGTCATGTTCCATCCTATATATGCTATTGTCTCATCTCTGGGGATAGTCTCGTAGAAGATATTGTCCTTCATCATGTCTATGATACCTTTAACTAAAGCATTTTTCTTAGGGTTGTCTTCCGCAAAACGTAGGGGGTAGTGTGCATAGATGAATATCGTTCTGAATGCCCACACGGAACCATTGTGGCTGAAAGGCAGGATCAGATAAGGGATACCTTTATCTGCTGTGTGAGGCATAAGGCCACACACCCAACAGTTAGTTGTATTTATCACTAGTTGGTGTTGGTGCAAAAGCTGGATGAAGGAGTTATTAATGAACTCTAGTCTCCTAGCAGATTCATGTTTAGGGAGGAGTTGAAAAGAATGTGGGGAAACAGTGGAAGGAGGAGGTGTAGACGAGGTAGTGGGTGCCAATATCACGTTAAAACAGAATAAAACATATCCTATAAAAAACATAAGTATACTAAATAACATAAAAATGCACAGCAGCAAAAACCGTTTCCTGGTTATCGTTTCACATATTCTCTTCTTGAAACTCAGTCTTTCAACATGTTCTCCATTTTGGAAAGATTCCATCCTCTAACCGTTGCCGTTCATGGCGGTTGGTTTACTTCGCTTAGGAGTGTTCTGAATGTTCCAGGCCGCCCTAGAACAAACCAGGCCTGTATACCTTGTGTCCACAGGCTACCCCCCTAAGTCTTTTCAGCCACGATCCTACAGCTGAACCCGGATGGAGGTTCGAAAAACACAAAAAAAACAAAAAGTAATTCAAAAATAATTTTCCATATTGGAGAACTTTGCTAAAGGGAAGAAAAGTAAACTGTTTTATTTGTCCTTTATTCTTGGTCGTAGATTATAACGGTTAGTCCCAGGTATCGTGTGGTCTTGAAAAAGGAGTTCAGGTTCTGTAGTGTCCAATCGAACTGACGGTGATACTGCTGATTGTAAAATGTCATCACTTTCTTTCTCAGTGAGTGTTCCTTTTATTCGTGCATCGCTGAAAGGCAGAAAACGTGGCACGGTTTCAGTCTCTGAGTCGGCGACACCTTCCTGAACCCACCGGTCATATGGCAGAGGTAGGGGTACCCTTTTGCAATGGGTCCCATGGATCCAGTGTTTCTTCCCTTCTACTTGAACAGCTGATCTTGTGGAGAGAAGAACGAGGTGCGGTCCGGTCCACCTGGGCTGCTCGTTTTTGGTTCGCTGAAAGTTCTTTATTAAAACCCAGGATCCAGGCTCAATGGGATGACCTGGAGATTCAGAGACTGGAGGCAGGGTGTCGTGGACCTGTTGATGTAAAACACACAATTTAGCCGTCAATTCATACAAATAGTCAAGCAAAACAGGATGCTCTATCTCTCTAAACTTCTTGGGCCTGGGCACTCCCCATATATTGGCCGGGCGGCCAAAGACTATTTCATAAGGACTAAGTTTCACTCGTGAATGCACAGTCATTCTGGTTGATAGGAGTGCTAAGGGTAGAGCGTCAGGCCATTTAAGACCAGAGCTCGCTTGTATCTTGGCCAATTTTAGCTTTAGAGTGCCATTATAGCACTCCACTAATCCAGCTGATTGGGGGTGATTTGTAGCGTGAAACTTTTGGTTTATGCCTAGCCCTTCGCATACTTTCTTCATCACTTGACCCACAAATTCACTTCCATTGTCACTCCAGATCATTCTCGGCATTCCGAATCTAGGGAAGAAATCTTTCACAAGGGCTTTGGCTGTGGATAGCGCAGTATTGTCTTTTAGGGGATAGGCTTCCACCCATCTTGAAAAGGCACAAACAACAACGAGTACGTATTTTAAGTTGTTGCACCTCTCCATGTGGATGAAATCTAGCTGCAAAACCTCAAACGGATACGTAGGAGGTGCAAAATGACCAGCTGGAGTTGGGGTTCCTCTACAAGGGTTGTGTTTCAGGCATACCATGCAATTTTGAACCACATTTTCTGCGCACTTGGGAATTCCTGCATTTTGCCATACTGGGGCCAACAACTTACAAATCCCTTTCACACTGATGTGAGCCATTCCATGAGCCATTGTAACTACTGCAAGCACATACGCATCGGGTAGCAACCATCTTTGATGTTCTGACAACTCGACCCAACAACCATTCGCATCCAATTTACCCGTACTTTCTCTCCACACACTCAATTCTCTCTCTGTGGCTTCAGCTTGAATCGATTTCACGCTTTCTATCGTGTCTTCACACATTCCAACATCACCAATCCATCTTGCAGGGCCCGCGACATACATTCGGCTCATCACATTCCTTGCCGTTTCTTTTGCGACCTCGTCAGCAAATGCATTCCCACGACCAACATCATCAGTCACCTTTTTATGTGCGCTACACTTCACAATCGCAACTTGCAACGGTAAAGTAAGTGAATCAAGGAGCTCATTTACCAACTGACCATGCTGTCTTTTAGTTCCATGCGAGGTCGGGAACCCACGTTCCTTCCACAAACGCCCAAAACTATGGGCCACACCAAACGCATATTGGCTATCGGTATAGATAGTCACTTTCATTCCTTTTGATACTGTACATGCTCTTGTTAGGGCTATTAACTCAGCTGCTTGGGCTGAATTGTGTGGGATACGTGCAGCTTCAACAATCATACACAAAGTTGTCACAGCATACGCCGCAGTCGTGTCACCATTCGTGAGTTTAAAGCATGAACCATCCACCCACAAAGTACCATCACTCTTTGCAAGGGGAGTGTCCAGAAGGTCTATTCTCCCTTTCGTTTCTTCTTCTGTTCTATGGAGACAATCATGTTGTTCAGAAGTATCTAACTCCGTCACAATTGGCAATAACGTAGCTGGGTTAAGTGTAGTGCATCTTTTTATATGTACATGGCTTGCTAACAATGTCAACTCGTAACCTGACAATCGAGCACTAGTTAAATGCTGTGTCTTGGTTCTGTTTAACAACGTGTCCACTGCATGTGGAACCATTACGATTAATATGTTATTCATCACTAAACCAGCAGACTGTCGGATAGAAACAGCAGTTGCCGCTGCCGCTCTTAAGCAGCTTGGTAGTGCCTTAGCTACTGGGTCTAAGGTTGAAGAGAAATAGGCGCATGGACGCTCCCTGTCTCCAAACTGTTGTGTCAAAACTGCTCACGCACAACCTTCTTTCTCATGGACATACAATGTAAAAGGCTTGCTGTTGTTGGGGGTACCCAACACAGGAGCTGAACATAATGCATCACGTAATTCGACAAAACTTTTCTGACAATCTTCAGACCATGGGACGGGATTTGGTGTATCTTTACAAGTTAATGCCACCAAGGGTTTGGCTATTAACGAAAAATTAGGTATCCATTGTCTGCAATATGATGTAATACCCAAGAAAGCACGCACTTCTCTCTGTGTTCTTGGCACACTCATTGCTGCAACAGCCCTGATTCTCTCTGGGGTCAGTTGCCTTCCCTCCTTCGAAAAGAGATGACCTAAATAGGTCACTTCTTTTTGACAATACTGTAACTTTGAAAGGGACACTTTGTGGTGTAAATCAGACAAATGACGCAATAATGACAATGTTGCTTCTTTGCAGATCTCCTTAGTATCTGCAGCAACTAGCAAATCATCGACATATTGAATGAGAGTGGCGCCATCAGGTAACATAAGAGTGTCAAGTTGTGCTTTCAAAGCCTGACTATAGATAGATGGACTTTCACAATAGCCTTGAGGAGCTCTCTTAAATCTGAAGCTTCGTCCTCCCAAATTGAAGCCAAAAATGTCCCTGCTCTCTTCTGCAATAGGGATGCTGAAGAAAGCATTTTTCAGGTCTATCACTGAAAACCAAGTGACTGAAGCTGGAATCATTGTCAACAATGCAGTGATATCGGGGACGACTGGAAACTGTGGCACAACTATTTTGTTCACCTCTCTAAGATCAATTACAAACCTATAAACATGTGGCTGAGTAGAGTCAGTATGCTTCAAGACAGGCAAAACAGGACTATTGCAAACGTTGCCTCTTGTCTCTTCAATTACATCCTTCTCAATCAGATCACAAATAATTGCTAACAACGCTTTTTCCCCTTCACTAGAGATCTTGTATTGGGGAATACGTGGCATTTTAACATTGGCTTTTAATGTTATCACATATGGCTGAATTTCCAAAAGACCTACATCATTAGGTCCAGTAGCCCAAAGAGTATTAGGAAGAGACGAAAATTCTGGTGGAAATCTGTCCTTTGACAAATACATTGGTGAAACCACTTCCTTACCCAATGTGAGTTGCACTCCAGAAGGAGAGCAATACAATGTTGCATACAATCTCTTTAACAGATCTAATCCTAACAAGTTCTCGCCACAACCTGTCGTCAAAATAAGGGGTGTTTCAAATTTACAAGGTCCAACAGAAAGAGATATAGGGTTAGAAATCGGATTTCTAACTGGGGCGCCGGAAAACCCTACTGATACATTTGTTTCGCCAGACAAAGGTGCGCAAGGGAGTTTTGAGTGCATAATAGAACTCTTGGTAGCACCAGTATCCAACAGAAAAGGTTCTGACACACCTGATGCAATCACCTTAACATAAGGCCCACTCTGATCTACTGGAACTGATACAACTCCCTCTCTTTGTCTATGGCTGTCCTAGCAATCATTACTGTCCAAATGCTTATCCTCTGTATAGTAATCATCAATATAGTACTGAGCCGTCCTACCAGATGCATTAACCTGTTGATCAAATCTGTTCATTGAGTTTTGAGGGAGGAATGGGCGCGTGCTCTGGGGAACATATCCACGTCCTCTTCCTCTAGGTGCTTGTGGAACACCTCGACCTCTTAAACCAGAAGTACCATTTGCGCGCTGTAGCAAAGCAGGGCAACTATACTTGAAATGACCCTCTTCCTTGCAATATGAACACTGATTGGGACCTACTGGGATACGTGGTTGAGCATACTCGGCTCTTTGCGAGTTTCTCTGAAACGGTTGGGGCTGATAGTTATTCTGATAGTTGTTCTGATAGTTACTCTGTGCACCACTATTTTGACCACCACGTGGTGGGTACGCTTGTTGTAACAGAACCTTCGTTTTCAATTCTTTAGTTTTCTTCTCTACTCTATCTCTCTCATCTTTATCTCTATTTTCGTAGTACTGTGCAGTAGCCAATATCTGCGCTGAAGAGGAAACTGCCCAAGAACTTTCTGAATCTTTTAACTTTTTACACAACTCAGGAAGCAGATTATGCACAAATTTATTGACGAACAAACGTTGACCACCTTCCGTGCTCATATCTTGACCACTGTGGTCTACAAACATTTCTTCAAACCTGGTGAAGAAATCTGATACCGTTTCTTCTTTCTTTTGCTTACATGCAGACAATTTATCCCAGTTTACAAGCATCGCAGGCATTATAGTTTTCATGTAATCAATAATCCTACCAGGAAGCTCTGTCACTAAAGGCTCAGGTTTAGCACCACCAATTTGTCGGGCATCTGCAGCAGCAATATTAGCCCATGTGTCACCTAACTCTTGAGCATGGTCTGTATGGCGAATCTTTCCCCATAAAGGCTGTGGAACAACATTCACAAACAACATGTCTATGTCAGCTAAATTCATAATGCAAGACCCCGCAGTCTGTGACAATTCCTTGTAATACCCTGTGGGATTCTTACGGGGATCAGGCAATGTCTGCTTAAGGGCTAAAACTTCAGCTCGCTTCCATGGAACGTGTACCCATACACGCTGGAAATGGGGCAGGACAGGTGGATTAGCATTTGGGTCCCCTTCCCTCCATTGTGGGGGAACTTCTCTCATGGGGTACTGTTTCCCTTTCTTTTTAGCAGAAGAATCATATTTAAACAATAACCTGGAAACACCTTCAGTCCTAAACGACAATAACATCGCGACTGCTTTCTCGACATCTGAACCCACAATCAAACCTGTCGCAAAATCGAACCGTACACGACACAACTTAGGCGGATTGGGCTCCAAACCATTTTCCTCTAAATCCTCAGAAAGAAAAGTACACATTTTCTCAAAAACGTATCTCTGTTTCGGTTCTTCCCACTGATGGAAGAAATCCATAACAGACTCTAGTTCATATCTCGCTGGTTCAGTAACCCATTTATGCGCCAAATAATTCACTGTCTCTTTCTCCCTACCATCAGGCAATTGGCTACGCAATTGTTTACGCTCTGAAACTGGGGTCGTAGCTAATGACCCAAAGAGAGGGGATAAAAGACTAGTCACAGTGTTTGTCATTCTCTGACGGATAGAGGGAGAGGTTGACAAATGAACAGGAGGAAAAACAGAATGAGACAAGGCAGAGACAGAAGCAGTGTCAGAAACAATACCAGGAGTGGTAGTCGCTATAGTAGTCAAAGTTGTAGGAAGTAAAGGCAGAGCAAAAGTCAAAGCCGGTGGCCCTTAAGAAGGCTGCACCGGAGGAATAGGAACCAACTGAAGAATAGCTGGTGGGTGCTGTGGAGGAGCAGGAGGCAATGCAACCACTGGTTGTGCAACTAGAGGTTGCGGAGGTGCCGTGGCATTCTGCGCATAGGGTGGTGGCGAACTTAGCAAATGCGACATTAGGGGATCTTTTTCAGAGTCTTTTGCTGCATCTTGCTGAAGAGGCGGCAAAACTGGATAGCATTTATCTACTGTCATTTTATGTTGCCTATGCAACTGCTCATTCAACTGTTCTACTTCGTTATCTTTAAACTGTATAGCAGCTTGCATAATCGAAATACCTTTTTCTCTCCTATTTTTCTTAGCTAATTTAATTTCCTTTTGCTTGGCTTCCTTACGCCATAAGCGGAAAGAATCAAACATTGCCGGCCGGGCTTTCTTCTTAAAAAGTCTAACTTCGAGGTTATCTAAGATTTCTGATGGATACAACTACCTGTGGATTCCTCACCTCATGAATACTCCCATGGCGCCAGCATTCGACGGAAATCTTCTTACTAGTCTCTGCACGTCGACGAGGACGTCACTGTCTCGCACGCGACGCCGTCTGACGTCATACAGGCAATAAGAGGTCCTCGACGACGTGCAGACGTCAGTTCCCTTTTTTCCGTGCATTCGAAACGGTTATCTTCGAGGGAGCAACTGTTACTCTTGCGGTTACAGTGTATATCTTGCTGCGTACTCTTTCTCTGTGGAAATAATGTCGCAGAGAAAGTCTGGATTTAAGCCTTGTCGTGAGTGTGGAGGCAAGATGTCGGTGACGGATCCTCATTCCGATTGCCTTTGGTGTTTGAGCTCCGACCACGACGTCTCGACTTGTGATTCATGTCAGCACATGAATCCGAAGGCCCTTAAAGAACGCGAGGCGAAGCTGTTTATGGCCAAGTCAAAGGAGAAGCATCACAAGAAAAAGTCTTCTCCAAGACATCGGCGTCATCGAGACTCCCGGCGCCGTAGAGAATCTCGTCGTCATTCAAGGGAGGCTCGTTCCAGGTCTCCGGATCGGCGTCGAAGGACATGGGAGGCCCTCTCCGGCGTCTCCAACTTCGCCTGGACAGGCGTCGGTGATTGAGGTATTGGAGCCTCAAGTGTTTTCTCCGGTGCAGACGCCGAGGCCGGCGTCGGGGTCGCCTCCGAGTCAGGCACCCCAGTATCCGGCTTTTCCCACCCCTGGAGCCGATAGTTCGGCATTCTTGAATGCGATGTATGCCATCTTCCAACAGATGGCTCCAGGGGGTGCTCCGGCTGGGCCTTTGGCCTTTTCTTTGGGTGATCCTGCGCCTCTTCGGCCGGCACCCTTTATGCCCTTTCTCCCGTTTGGGAACGTGGGCTCGGCGCCAGTGTCGGCGCCGGTGGCCGCTCCGGTGGCTTCGGAGGGATTGGCCCCAGGGATTTCCATCCCGTCGACATCGAGATTTCGGCCTGTGACTCCGGTGGGTCCATCCGTTTCAACTGCTCTTCAGTCGGCGCCGAAGTTACCTGTGGCGCCGGATGCGGCGTCGGTGGCTTCGGAAGATCGGCACCGATCTCCGACTTCGGCGGAGGTATTGTCGACTCCGCGGATTGAGCAACGACTGCATTCAAGGAGGCGTGCTCTCCGGGTACTAGAAGAGCAGGAGTACTGTTAGAAATGGGGTCTTTGGTTGACAGTCAGGTTACCCCCTGTTCAAGCAAGGACCCTCACTCTAGTTAGGATAAAAGAGAATCACCCTCAGCTAACCCCTGCTTACCCCCTTGGTAGCTTGGCAGAGCAGTAGGCTTAACCTCAGAGTGCTGGGCGTAAAGTATTTGTACCAACACACACAGTAACTTAATGAAAACACTACAAAATGACACAACACCAGTTTAGAAAAATAGGAAATATTTATCTAGACAAAACAAGACCAAAACGACAAAAATCCAACATACACAAGTCAAGTTATGATTTTTAAAAGGTTTCAAATAAAAAGAGTCTTTAGGTAGTTGTAACAACACACTAGCGCTGCTAGCGTGAAAATGTACCTGGTTTGCGGCAAAAATAACCCCGCACGGGCGGTGTGCGTCGAAAATAACCCGGCACGGGTATATGCGTTGAAAACAGCTCGGCTCGGCGAGGCGCGTCGAAAAAGCCAGCCACGCGACGGTCCGAAGTCCCGCGGCGCTGATTGCGATCTCTCAGCCTTCGTCAGCGATGCTGCGAGTCGTTTCTCCTGCTCCGGGCGTCGATTCTCCGGTCGCGTTTCCAGCGGCGTCGTTTCTCAGCTGCGGAGCCGGTGTCGCGTCGTTTTCTCAGCCGCGATCGGATTCGCGTCGATCTTTTCTCCGCACGGTGCGCGGTGCGTGTATTTTTGTCCTTAGGCTGCCAGCCTCTCCTTTCAGGGTCCCAGGAACTGGAAGGGCACCACAGAGCAGAGTAGGGGTCTCTCCAGAGACTCCAGGTGCTGGCAGGAAGAAGTCTTTGCTATCCCTGAGACTTCAATAACAGGAGGCAAGCTCTACATCAAGCCCTTGGAGATTTCTTCTTCAAGATGGAAGGCACACAAAGTCCAGTCTTTGCCCTCTTACTCTGGCAGAAGCAGCACTGCAGGAAAGCTCCACAAAGCACAGTCACAGGCAGGGCAGCACTTGTTCCTCAGCGATCAGCTCTTCTCCAGGCAGAGGTTCCCCTTGATTCCAGAAGTGTTTCTAAAGTTTGTAAGTTTGGGTGCCCTTCTTATACCCATTTTAGTCTTTGAAGTCACCTTTCTTCAAAGGGGACTCACACCTTCTTGTGAAATCCTGCCTTGCCCAGGCAAGGCCTCAGACACACACCAGGGGGCTGGAGACAGCATTGTCAGAGGCAGGCACAGTCCTTTCAGATGAGAGTGACCACTCCACCCCTCCCTCCTAGCAGAGATGGCTAATCAGGAAATGCAGATCACACCCCAGCTCCCTTTGTGTCACTGTCTGGTGTGAGGTGAAAAACAACCCAACTGTCAAACTGACCCAGACAGGGGATCCACAAACCAGGCAGAGTCACAGAATGGTTTAAGCAAGAAAATGCTCACTTTCTAAAAGTGGCATTTCCAAACGCACAATCTTAAAATCAACTTTACTAAAAGATGTATTTTTAAATTGTGAGTTCAGGGATCCCAAACTCCACATGTCCATCTACTCTCTAGGGGAATCTACACTTTAATCATATTTAAAGGTAGCCCCCATATTATCCTATGAGAGAGAGACAGACCTTGCAACAGTGAAAACGAAATTGGCAGTATTTCACTGTTAGGACATATAAACCATATTACTATATGTCCTACCTTATCCATACACTGCACCCTGCCCTTGGGGCTACCTAGGGCCTACCTTAGGGGTGCCTTACATGTAAGAAAAGGGAAGGTTTAGGCCTGGCAAGTGGGTACACTTGCCAAGTCGAATTTACAGTGTAAGAATACACACACAGACACTGCAGTGGCAGGTCTGAGACATGATTACAGAGCTACTTATGTGGGTGGCACAACCAGTGCTGCAGGCCCACTAGTAGCATTTGATTTACAGGCCCTGGCACCTCTAGTGCACCTTACTAGGGACTTACTAGTAAATCAAATATGCCAATCATGGATAAACCACTTACATACAATTTAAACAGGAGAGCATATGCACTTTAGCACTGGTTAGCAGTGGTAAAGTGCTCAGAGTTGAAAAGCCAACAGCGACAGGTCAGAAAAAAATAGGAGGCAGGAGGCAAAAAAGTCTGGGGATGACCCTGCATAAGCAAAAGTCCAACAAGTACCAACGAGCCCTAGAGGAAGGAGAGCTAGAGGACTCGGGTGATGGGCTGCGTGGACTGGAGTCGGCCAGTGGGCTGGACACTTCCCCTGAGTGGGACCTTTCGTCCCCGGGGGAATATACCGAGGAAGCTGCTTCCTTTCATACAGTGGTACGGAAGGCAGCTAGTTTTTTGGACCTGCCTTTGCCGGTGGTGGAGGCGAAACAAAACCTTTTGACAGAGGTGTTGCATCCGGCCTCAGCCGCGGCGGAGCCTCTATTACCTTTTAATGACGCTCTGCTGGATCCGGTTTTAGAGGTGTGGAAGAAGCCAGCATCTTCCCCAGCAGTTCACAGAGCCGTGGCCAGGAGGTATCGGACGGCTCCAACTGATCCTGGTTTCCTATCTAGGCACCCTACGCCGGAGAGCTTGGTTGTGCAGGCCTCCTGTTCGTCCAAGTCAGCGCCTGGTTCTTTTCCGACGGTGCCTGGGGACAGAGATTCAAAAAAGCTGGAGGCGCAGTCGAAGAAGATTTTTTCGTCCTGCAGTCTGGCATTAAAAGCCACCAATGCAACCTGTATCCTGGGGAGGTATATTCATGCTCTGATGGATGACATCTCCTCTTCGTTTACAGAGCTTCCTCAGGGTCTTTTGGATCTTGTCTCTGATGCCCAGGCTGCTGCGACCCAAATTATCCAGACGGGACTGGATACCACCGACTCGGTAGCCAGAGCAATGGGCACAACTGTGGTGGAAAGGAGACAGGCCTGGCTCCGTAACTCGGGCTTTTCGGCAGATGTACAGTCCACATTGTTGGATCTCCCGTTTGATGGGGACAAACTGTTTGGGGCTAAGGCTGATTCGGCCTTGGAACGGTTTAAGGAGAGCAGGGCCACGGCTAAGTCGTTGGGACTCCAAGCTCCTTCTTCCACGGCCTCTTCCAGATTCTTCAGGAGGTTTCGTGGATTTGGGCGTGGCTCTTCCTCCTCTTCCTTTCGGGGAAGATATCAGCAACCTGCCTCTTCCCATCCCTATAGATCTTTTAGGGGGAGGGGTAGGGTCCGCACCAGGGGAGCTTCTCAGCAGCACTCTGCCTCTTCCTCATCCTCTGGCGGGGTGCAGCAGGGGAAGCAGCCTTAGGCTTCCACCATTTCCCACTCACTCCTCTCCTGTAGGGGGAAGATTACAGCATTTTCTCACCAAATGGGAGACTGTTACGTCGGACACTTGGGTTCTCAGTGTTGTGGGAAAAGGCTACACCCTTCCCTTTCGGGAGTTTCCGCCCCTCATCCCGCCCCGCCCTTCGTATTGTTCATAAGAACACCTCCTGTTGCTAGAACAGGAGGTAGAAGTCCTCCTTTTAAAGGGCACGGTGGAGTTGGTCCCGGAGCAGGAAAGGGGTCAAGGAGTTTACTCAAGGTATTTCCTGATTCCCAAGAAGGATGGTCGTTTGAGACCAATTCTGGACCTGAGGATCTTGAATTGGTTCCTCAAGCAGGAAAAGTTCAAGATGCTGACCCTAGCACAGGTGCTTTTGGCGTTGAACATGGAAGACTGGATGGTGTCTGTCGACTTGCAGGATGCTTACTTTCATATCCCGATACTCAAGTCACACAGGAAGTATCTCCGGTTTGTGGTGGGATCGCAACACTACCAGTTTGCGGTCCTTCCGTTTGGTCTTACTTCAGCACCTCGAGTCTTCACGAAGGTGATGTCGGTGGTTGCGGCAGAGCTCAGAAGGAAGGGGATAGCAGTATTCCCTTACTTGGACGATTGGTTGATCAAAGCCAAGTCCCCGGAGCTTGTGTTGCGTCATCTGCAGTCAACAACCCAGTTGTTGTTCGACCTGGGCTTTTCGGTGAACGAGCCCAAATCTCACCTAGAGCCCTCTCAGCGCCTCCTGTTCATAGGGGCAGTACTGGATACAACATTGGGTCGGGCCTTTCCTCCGCCTCAGCGGATTCAAGATATTCAGGATTTGGTTCCAATGTTTCGAAATGGAGCGGTAGTTCCAGTCCTCAAGGTCCTTCGTCTGCTCGGTCTTTTTGCCTCCTGCATTCTGTTGGTCACGCATGCTCGCTGGCACATGAGGGCTCTTCAGTGGTGCCTCCGAAGGCAGTGGTCTCAACACAGAGGGGATCTAGAGGGTACTGTCAAGATCTCCAGAGATGCTGCTGTGGATTTGAAGTGGTGGATTGCAAGCAACAATCTTTCACAAGGAAAGCCGTTCCAGCAGTCGCCACCAGTGGCCACAGTCATAACGGATGCTTCCACTCTAGGGTGGGGAGCTCATCTGGGGGATCTGGAGATCAAAGGTCTTTGGTCTCCAGAGGAACAGATTTTTCACATCAATCTGTTAGAGTTACGGGCTGTACGTCTGGCTCTCAAGGCCTTCCTCCCTTCCCTTCGTGGTCAGTCGGTACAGGTCCTAACGGACAATACTACCACGATGTGGTACATAAACAAGCAGGGAGGAGTGGGGTCGTACCTTCTCTGCAGAGAAGCTCTTCGACTATGGTCCTGGGCAAAGGACCATCGGATTTGCTTGATAGCAAACCATCTGGCCGGAGTTTTGAACGTGCGTGCGGACAGTCTCAGTCGCCACTTCTCGGCAGACCACGAGTGGCGTCTCCATCCAGATCAAGTCCGTTTAATCTTCCAGAAGTGGGGGTTTCCTCGGGTAGATCTGTTCGCCACTCGAGAGAACGCGCATTGTCCGTTGTTCTGCAGCCTTCAGTATCCGATGCAGGAAGCGTTGGGGGACGCGTTTCAAATGACCTGGTGCGGCCAGTTGCTTTACGCGTTTCCTCCCATACCCTTGATTCCTCGAGTATTGAGGAAGATTCGCCAAGACCGGGCTCTAGTAATCTTAATAGCTCCGGATTGGCCAAGGAGGGTGTGGTACTCCGACCTTCTCCAACTCTCAACGTGCCCGCCGCTCCGTCTCCCTTTCAGGGCAGACCTCCTCTCACAGTCGCAGGGGCAGGTTCTACACCCCAACCTCCAGAGTCTGCACCTACATGCCTGGAGATTGAACGGGGCAACCTGAGTTCCTTCTCTCTCCCGCCTGAGGTAGTGGATGTTATATTAGCGGCCAGGCGACACTCCACTAAATCTATCTACGCTAATAGGTGGTCTAAATTTGTTGCGTGGTGTGGAGAGAGGCAGATTGATCCTTTACATGCTCATCTATCGGACGTTTTGTCTTTTGCTCTATCTCTGGCGCAGAAAGGTTGTGCAGTGGCTACCATTAAAGGTTATTTATCGGCCTTGTCAGCCTTCATATGTCTTCCAGACCAACCATCTTTATTTAAATCCCCTATTGTTATCAGATTCTTGAAAGGTCTTCTAAATCAATATCCTCCAAAGCCATTCGTTATGCCGCAATGGGATTTGTCCTTAGTCCTGACTTTCCTTATGGGGTCCCCTTTTGAACCTATGCATTCTTGCCCCTTGAGGTATTTGGTTTTAAAAACAGTCTTCCTGATAGCTATAACATCAGCAAGGAGAGTGAGTGGGTTGCAGGCCTTATCAGTAAAACCCCCTTATACAACTTTTTATGGGGATAAGGTGGTGTTGAGGACCAAGGCTGCTTTCCTCCCGAAGGTTGTTTCACCCTTCCATTTGTCTCAGGCAATTACTTTGTCCACGTTCTATCCTCCGCCTCATCCTTCCAAAGAGGAAGAAAGACTGCACCGTCTGGACCCAAAGAGAGCGTTGAGCTTCTTTATCGATAGAACAAAGGATTTCAGGCTGGAGGATCAGCTGTTTATTGGATACGTGGGCAAGAGGAGAGGAAAGGCAGTCCACAAGAGAACACTATCCAGGTGGGTTGTTCTTTGCATTAAAATATGTTACTCTTTGGCAAAGAAGGATCCTCCTGAGGGCATTAGAGCTCATTCCACCAGAGCTAAGTCGGCCACTTCGGCCTTAGCCAGAGGTGTTCCTGTGGTCGACATCTGCAAGGCCGCAACTTGGTCGTCCCTTCACACTTTTGCAAAACATTACTGTTTAGATTCTGAGGTTAGAAGGGACGGCCATTTTGCACGGTCAGTGCTGCAGGATTTCTTGGTTTGACCATTTAGGCACCCACCGCCGGGCGTGGTACTGCTTTGGGACTCTATTCATGAGGTGAGGAATCCACAGGTAGTTGTATCCATCAGAAGAACGAGTTACTTACCTTCGGTAACGACTTTTCTGGTGGATACATTAGCTACCTGTGGATTCCTCACGGTCCCACCCGC
This sequence comes from Pleurodeles waltl, assembly GCF_031143425.1. Classification (NCBI taxonomy): domain Eukaryota; kingdom Metazoa; phylum Chordata; class Amphibia; order Caudata; family Salamandridae; genus Pleurodeles; species Pleurodeles waltl. The sequence goes on along the minus strand of NC_090439.1, from coordinate 1,001,988,251 downwards.
CTCCCCGTTGCCTTTATGGTCTTGCCAAGTAATCCTTGAGTGCGCTCCTCTTGGTCTTTGAGGGTGCAATAGATGTATATATAATATATTTATATATATATATATGTATATGTGTATATATCTTTATGTATATACTTGGTATGTGTATATATTTTAAAAGAGAGAGTTTTATATATATATATATATATATATGTACATAAAAAGATTTACAGTTATTCATACAATGTGGTGTATTTTTACAATATAATGGATGTTGCCTTGCTCTTTCATTGCATTGCCTGGTTGTTCTCATGCACGTAAAAAATGATTGGTACTGACGTCTGCACGTCGTCGAGGACCTCTTATTGCCTGTATGACGTCAGACGGCGTCGCGTGCGAGACAGTGACGTCCTCGTCGACGTGCAGAGACTAGTAAGAAGATTTCCGTCGAATGCTGGCGCCATGGGAGTATTCATGAGGTGAGGAATCCACAGGTAGCTAATGTATCCACCAGAAAAGTCGTTACCGAAGGTAAGTAACTCGTTCTTCTGTGTCAAAGCTACCATTTTGTGGCCATTTTAAAACACCATCTTTTCTGGTGTAACGGATCCATACTTCATTATTTGTGATGGGGCCTACTCCGTGCTTCACATATAGTTCATAGGTTGGAGTTCCAATCGGAGGAACCGGACATGAGTCCTCCAACCGGGAGTCCCTTTTACAACCAAGACAAAACAAATTTCCAAGTCTGCTAAGACCAGGCATCTTCGCTCACTAGTCTAGCTTCAAACTTCAAAGGATTATCGTTTACGATAGTCTCGTGAATACACGAGTCCTTCGGCTTTGGTACTTGCAAGTTCCAAATCAAAGTGATACCAAACCAAATGTCCAACTAAGGACCAAACCAAGGACCGTATTTATACTTTTTTTAGCGCCGCATTTGCGCCGCTTTTTGACGCAAAATGGCGCAAACCTACAAAATACAATGGTATTTTGCAAGTTTGCGCCGTTTTTGCGTCAAAAAACGACGCAAATGTGGCGCTAAAAAAGTATAAATATGGGCCCAAGTGTCCAACTAAGGACTGGGAGACGCTCCACTTATACTGAACTGAAAATATCGATGACGTCACCAGAAGACTCGTCTTATCGTTTCGCTCTACCAAACATCAAGGGTCCAAATCAGGGCGATAGCCAGGGCAGCAGTCCTTCGTAGCCGTCGGGAAGCGGGGAACCTCGCAGCAAAGACTTTCGGACCACGTCGACATGCAGGGGTCATGAAGTGGCGGCCTTCCTCCAGAATTCTCACACGAAGCTCCTCACGGACCTCAGGCTTGGACCGGTACCGCTGGTATCGCCCCACATTGGGCGCCAACTGAGGTACTGGGTTTTTCAGAACCGGTACTGATCCGGTAACCCAGTGGTGCCAGGGTACACCCAAAGACCTCGGGTACTTTCCTGATTCAGACCACAGAAACTCAGAGTCTTCTAGGTGAAGTCAAAGATCGAATTTATTGGCTGCAACCAAGTAACAAGCGTCCTAGAAGTACAACAGCGCGGTTTGTATGTTCTCAGGAGACTGTGTGTCAATGCAAAGTCAGGTTTCCTTATATACAGTTTTTTAAGCTTCAGGCAAACATTCTTGACATTTTGGTTGGTCATTCACATGTTTTCACTACAAAGGAAAAAACAGTGTCATGATGAAACCTCATATTTCATGTCATCCAACCCATAATAAATTACCCGGCAAGGCCTAGTATTTTACATCAGATAAGTGTGGACCCCCAATAAAAACGGGCACCTCCCCCTCGTAAAGTAAGAAGAAGAAAAGAGCAGGTGCAGGTGTGAACAAGATTAGGCAGGGTGTGTGAGCGATAATAAGGGTTTTATGGCATGGTGTGCCTTGATGCTATATGATTCGGCCACTGGGAGAGGGACTGACCAAACAGGTTTGGCCTGAGGCAATGGTTCCAGCTTGCCCAGGTCAGAGAAAAGTCAATCAAGGTGTACGTGTCCTTGGAATCAAATCTGACTGTATTATAAGCCTATGTGAGGGCAACTTTTAAAAATGGCTGCCGTGTATAAAATGGGAGCCACGAGTGCAGGACGAAAATGGCGATTTCGAGGTGAAAACGCTGCTGGAATTGAGCGAAAATGCTCATGCTTAGTGTACTAGTCATTATCGGTCTTTTGATACTAAAATCGTACTGCTGTGGCAAAGTAAATTACATGGGTCCAGAATTTTTAGAACCACAGGGCAAGTACAGCATAGGAGCAATGGAAGGTTATCCTCCTTAAAGAACAGGTTATTATAGGAAGCAGTAGTGCTGGCTTCCAATAAACACCAAATGCTTAGAAGTATCATGTGTGCAAGGGAACCGTGGTGGTCTAATTAGGAAGGAGCAGCACAGGGTCAATCAAGTGTGAGTAGCCTCGGCTACAGAGAGTCAAATGTTCGGTGCAGGGTGTAAGTGGGAAATCAGCATGAGAGGCGAGTGATGAGCAGTGCAGAATCAAAAAGATGCGGGTTCTGCATGGGGGTAAACAGTGCAGGTTCAAGGGGCAGTGCAGGGCCCAGGGGTCAATAATGCATGGTCCAAGGTGGGATGCAGAACTGGATCTGCATATAGGGGCACAGTGCAAGGTGAAGTAGAAGAAGCATCACAGGGTTTAGGGTAGCGATGCATTGTCCTGAAGGAGCAGCACTGAAAGATAGAACATTAAAGTGCATGCCCGGAGCAGTGTATGGCCAAGAGTTCAGGAGAAGTCAGTAAGGTCCACTAATAAGTGGCCTGTCTTGGTAAAGAGCTTTTTTTACCACCTAGTAGAATTATAACTCTCTCTTGCTTGCAGAACCAGGATAGCACAGTGCTATCCATCATAACAAGGTACAAATTAGGCAGCAGTAAGGAAAGCTTCACTCTTTTCAACTTCTACTAAAAAGTAATTATGGCCTCCATCATTCGACTAGACGGTGAGATCCCATCCTTCATGGACATCCATTACTCTCAGGGCAAGCAAAGTTCTGAGCACTGTCAAAACCTATGAATTCCATTCTTTCTTGCATTGCACATATATATATATATATATATATATATATATATTTTTTTTTTTCTTTTTCTGGAGGCTTTATGATGATGTTCCTGATTTTTTACTTGATGCAGGGTATAGGATCACCACTCACTGCCCTCGCTGACAGGGTGGATGGGGATGGGCATTGGCAGGCAAAGTTACGTGGATGATGAGGTGGTGTCATACAGCTGTTCGTGCTCCAGCCCCTGTGATGACATTCTGATGCAGATAAGTAAGGAGGAGAGAAAATGTGTACGGTCAAGATAAGAGTCAGGGTACGGAATGCATGGGGTCTAGAATGGAGCACAGGATAGAAAATAGCACCAACCCAACGGGTCAGAAGCAAGAGGATGAAGCGTCAGGGCAAAGTTGTAACAGAGTGGTAGCTCCAGCTGTGCTTGTACTGTGTGCTTGTGTAATGTGGCTTGGCCTGCAGCATCATTTTGCGAAACTTCAGTTTTCCTGCTGTATCCAGTGCTCCAAATAGCGTTTCAAGTTAGCAAAAGGCATTGACATAAAATTGATGAATGTATCTCCACTGCAATGGACATATGTTTTACAACGAGTGCCTGCAGATTGAAGCCAAAGCATCAAAAAGACGTTGATATTTGTTAGGTTCACATATTTACTAGCTCTACCAATGAAACAGATACATTCCAGTGCAATACAAAGTTTATTTTGTCAAAGCACTACACAACTTAGGCCTTGCTTACATAAACAGCTGCTTCACCAACCACCCAGATACCTCCACTCCACAGGACTCCTACTTGGGTATGTAAACTGAACTAGATCCAGAGGGCGGGCGTTCTGTTTCATGACTCCTAATGTGTGGAACAACCTCCTACCAGAGCCATCTCACTCCTCTTATTGAATTCTGTAAGACGCTCAAAGCTTGGCTATTCTATTGGCCACCCTGGCCCAGACAAAACTAGATATACACACACTCCTGCTCAGGGCCAAGATCCCACTGGGGATGATAGAGCATTTTTTAAATACACATAAACTAACAAAACCTGGACCGAAAGGAGACACGCCATTAAATCATAAGTCGGAAATCCCAAACCCCCATTCCATCCCCAGACCCTAGTAATGATCTCAGGCCCTCCAACAAGGCCTTCTAACAAGCCACAATCTTGATTATTCTCGAAAAATAGAATACTTTCCTTTTGCAGCACTAATTTCCAGCTTTTGCTATCAAGGCATGTGTCGTTTTGAACACAGATACATCACAAAAAGGATTAATTGGCAAAGCAAATAGATCTCACTATTGTTGAGAAGCAATAACATTCATTTCCATGCCCTTCAAAGCTGCAATCAGCACTGTCGGTATACAGTGTGCGCTGCCCTAGGGGATACAGGAGACCCCCTCGGGTTCAGCTCAAACCGCTAAGTTATGGAACTCACTCGGGACAAGCATACAAGCTATCAATAACCAGCTGCAGTTCCATAGGATGGTGAAGACTTGGCTGTTCCCCACATTGGTGACAACTAACGACCACACTCACTGTTCTACTACACTACTAAGATAAGAAGCACAGGCCCCTACTGAACACAAAATAAACACCTATTGCTCACATATACAATAAAAAACTTTACTGCTAACTGATGAATTTAACCTTCATTATTAAACAATCTACGGCCTGCTTAACATTAACATCCCAGATGTTAATATTACCTTCCAGGCACTTAAATTATGCATGAACTACAAATAAATATTCCATGAATATATCTTTTCAAACTTCAGTGCTTCCACTGCCTAGTATAAAAGGAATGCATGCTAAAGATTAAATAAACACACGCGCGCATCAGACTAGATGGCACAATTATATTATTATTATTCTCAAAACAAAGATCCATTCCCTAGCTAATGACAAATAGGAACATGCACGAAAGATATGACATAACAACAATCCCCAAGAAGTATGACATTGGTACTAACAGTGTGAAGTATCCCACTGAGTTGAAGGCATGCAATTACCACCAATTTATGGTGTTCATAGAAATGTTCGCCAAACTGCAAAGGAAGCAGGTGACAAACTTTAGGCTTGAGCTAAATCAATAACACAGGGATACCATGAAGAAGTGTGCAACCCATCTCCAGAGCAATGTATCTATTAGCTATGTAGAGAAAACACAATATAAATAGAAATATCATACAGTACAATTCCACCACCAGTATAACTAATGCAACCAGCATACCAAAACCACCACCACTAATAAAACCACTAATACATCACATCACAGTTTTATGCCACCACAACCACCAATACCTCCACCATTCACATCACACCACCACTACAAATAACAAAACAACCAATACCACGCCACCACCATCACTATTACCAACACCACCACCAATACAACCACCATCAATGACATCACTGCCAAAGCCAACAATGTCACCACCACAACCAATACTACCATACCAGTACATACCAATACCAGCGCAATCAATACAACTACAACCCATAACAGTACTAAAACCAATAACACCACCAAACTCACCAATACCACCAATAGCACCAGCACTCATATCACCAATACACACCATAAGTAATTCTTCACCATGGCAATTACTGCTTCAACTCCAAAACCAGTAGCACACCAGCACCATTATCACACCATCAATACCAGTACCCATACTATCAATACCATGCCTGCCAACACCAATACTAATAGCAACACCAATACCAATACCAATACCAACACCACCAATAGAACCACCACGAGCATTGCCACCATTATAGCTACCACCACCAACACAAGCATGAGTGCCATTACCATCTATACCACCACTCCCACTAATAACATTACTATCAATACTAGTAATACTACCGCCAATAACACTATGAAAGCCACACCACCAATAAGAGAACTACCAATACACACTATAACAACATTAATATGACACCACCACCACAACTAGCTATTTCATCAATTACACCACTGCCTATGACAATACCACCACCTCCAATAGCACACCACCAATACCACCCTACCACTAGCATCACCATCAAGAACTGAAGAAGTTAATAGGTTTGACTTTAATTGTGTATTTCAAGGAAATACTTGTCTACACCCTTTTTCAAGCAGTGAGAGAAACAAATGTGGCGTAGAGCTTGCAGGCCCTGGAAAACATGCTCTATTACACTTGCTTCAGTTTGATTGACTGATCTCTTCCTTCTTGTCAAAAATGGGGTATGCCCCCATTGCATTCTCTACAATTCACCAAATTTGCTTAGTTTGTTTACTGCGGGAAGAGCAGGGTCTATGTTGCCACATGTGCTCCATGGATCACCCATTATGCTACCACTTAGAATGCCTGCTCCAAGCATTGATAGAAAGATATGAAAACCAAAGTATCAGTTTTACGTAATGTGTGATCATCTGTCACATTTAAATTTGTAATCTCTGTCAGTTTCAACCATTTTGATTTGTCTGTTTTTTTAGATTGAAGAGTATACAGCCATATAATGTACGGCAGCTCTGATTTTAAAAAAACAATACCGGATATATTTGCCTACCTTTAAAGAGCACCTTCATATTCAAATGAGCATTGGCATAGTCAATAGGCCAGGCATAGCCTCCGGGCATTTTTGCTTTTTCAATGCTTGTTTTCCATGACTTTTATGACTGTTGTTTGAGCTGCTGAACCCAACCATTTTTAAAAAAGATAGAAAAAAGTGAAAATATACGAAAATATACACTTAGGGGGTCATTCTGACCCCCGCCGGCGGCGGAAGCCGCCCGCCTGGCGGGAACCGCCAGAAGACCGTACCGCGGTCGAAAGACCGCGGCGGTCATTCTGACTTTCCCGCTGGGCTGGCGGGTGACCGCCAAAAGGCCGCCCGCCCGCCCAGCGGGAAAGCTCCAACAACGAGGAAGCCGGCTCCGAATGGAGCCGGCGGAGTTGCTGGTGTGCGACGGGTGCAGTTGCACCCGTCGCGATTTTCAGTGTCTGCTAGGCAGACACTGGAAATCAATGTGGGGCCCTGTTATGGGGCCCCTGCAGTGCCCATGCCATTGACATGGGCACTGCAGGGGCCCCCAGGGGCCCCACGACACTCGTTCCCGCCAGCCTGGTTCCGGCGGTGAAAACCGCCAGAACCAGGCTGGCGGGAAGGGGGTCGGAATCCCCATGGCGGTGCTGCTTGCAGCGCGGCCGTGGAGGATTCACAGGGGCAGGGGAAAACCGGCGGGAAACCGCTGGTTTCCCTTTTCTGACCGCGGCTTTACCGCCGCGGTCAGAATTGCCCTTGATGCACCGCCAGCCTGTTGGCGGTGCATCCTCCAACCCCGGCCCTGGCGGTCCATGACCGCCAGGGTCGGAATGACCCCCTTAGTCTCAAAAAGAATACTTTGCTCTGTAAGTCCTTGCCACTGAAGAGAATTACTTTGTGTGCTGATGTGCTCGTTGTGAAAGGGTAGAATGCTGTCACTTTTGCTGAAGTTAGTCAGTGGCTGAAGCGGTATGACTCACTGTCCCATATTGTAGTTGGCAGAAGAAAATGTGAATGGCACAACAACAAATGGATGAAAAGGGCTGACCGAAAGTACCTCCAAGTATATTACGGATGTATACATTTACTAAAATCATAAGGACTTGGCCCATGCCACACAAAAAATCAAAAGACCCACCCCTAAAAATGACTATGGGGGTGATTCTAACCCTGGCGGTCGGTGATAAAGCGGCGGCCAACCCGCCAACAGGCCGGCGGTCCAAAAAATGGAATTCTGACCCTGGCAGGAACCGCCAACACAGCCCGCCACATTAACACTCCGACCGACAAGGCGGGACCGACAAACAGCGCGGCGGTCACCGCCAACAGACAGGCGGCAGACAATGTACCGCCCACACTATTATGACCGGCCAATCCGCCACCTTTTCCGGGGCGGGAGCACCGGCGATAAAAACACGGCGGAAACAGACTACGAACGGGAAAACGCGCACCTCTACGCACTCCACGAGTAAGGAGGACAGCATGGAACCCGAATTAAACATCCTACCTGCTCTCGTCTACCTGCTCATCTACCACGAGTACGAACGCCGGCGCAGACGACAACGGTGAGTACTGCACCTACGACACAGGGGGGGGGGGAGGACGAAAGGTTACGTGCACACACATACGCGATACACCCACCCCCCCAAACCATGTAAACACCAATGCAGAGCAACAAGTCACAGTGACACCACCCAAACCCCCGTAAAAAAAGCAAGGACATAATTTAAATGTGACTCGAAATTTATGGGAAATAAAAACCACTGATAAGTCACGGTCAAATAGCAATAACAATTCAAAAAAACCAATTCAATATCCAGTGCATACGATAAACCGAGGCAATAAGTCCTGCACATCTAACGATATTCCAAGTGTCCGTGGGCCAAAGTGTATCAACACAAGGGCAAAGCCCACACAGGAGACCTGAGTCCTTTGGAGAGAACACTGCAGGGGCATCTGATGAAAAAACTACAGGCACCTCAGGGGGAAGGGAAGGGGGGGGCACCACAGCCACATGAGTCCACGACGCCAGATCCACGAAGGGGCCACCATGCCCACTGTGCCATCCTGGGGAGTGCAAAGCCACAGTCTCTCAAGTCTCTACAGTGGGTGGCTTGCCCACTCAGCCATCCTGGGGAGTGCAAAGCCACAGTCTCTCAAGTCTCTACAGTGGGTGGCTTGCCCACTGTGCCATCCTGGGGAGTGCAAAGCCACAGTCTCTCAAGTCTCTACAGTGGGTGGCTTGCCCACTCTGCCATCCTGGGGAGTGCAAAGCCACAGTCCATCAGGTGGATAACAGTCTCCACCGGTCAAGGAGGAGGCATGGTGGGCACAGTGAACCGTGAACAGTAGCTCGAGACAGATCCGGCACTGTCATTGTGCCAGTGGTGCTTGAGACGGCGGGGCCCAGCGGAGCGGTGCTTGAGACGGCGGGGCCCAGCGGAGCGGTGCTTGACAGGAAGGGCCCAGCGGAGCTGTGCTTGAGACGGCGGGGCCCAGCGGAGCGGTGCTTGAGACGGCGGGGCCCAGCGGAGCGGTGCTTGAGACGGCGGGGCCCAGCGGAGCGGTGCTTGACAGGAAGGGCCCAGCGGAGCGGAGCGGTGCTTGAGACGGCGGGGCCCAGCGGAGCGGTGCTTGACAGGAAGGGCCCAGTGGAGCGGTGCTTGAGACGGCGGGGCCCAGCGGAGCGGTGCTTGAGACGGCGGGGCCCAGCGGAGCGGTGCTTGAGACAGCGGGGCCCTGTTCAGCGGTGCTCTACTGCACGGCGGGGCCCTGTTCAGCGGTGCTCTACTGCACGGCGGGCCCTCTTCAGCGGTGCTCTTCTGCACGGCGGGGCCCTGTTCAGCGGCGCTCTACTGCACGGCGGGGCCCTCTTCAGCGGTGCTCTTCTGCACGGCGGGCCCTCTTCAGCGGTGCTCTTCTGCACGGCGGGGCCCTGTTCAGCGGTGCTCTTCTGCACGGCGGGACCCTGTTCAGCGCTGCTCGTCCAGTAGGTCAAGGGAGCCAGACCTGGCCTGGACTCCCTGCTCAGTCGCCCTCTGACCGTGCTGTTGCTGGACCCTTCGGTGATGGAGTCCTGGGCCCTTTGGTGTTCTTCCTAACACCCGGGATGGGGCTTGTGGGCCCCTCCTGCTCCGCGCTCCTGCTGGCTGACTTTTCCGCCCTGCTGCCCTTTCGCTCCTTAGATGGGGCTCTCGGGCCCTTGCCTCCCCTAGATGTTGTGGCTGGTGAAGTGGGCGAACTTTGCTCCTTGGGGGCAGCCGTGTCAGTCCTCTCACGGCGGCCCTTTAGCTTCCTGGTCCTCTTGCCTGGTGGGGGGCTGGCTGTCCCCTTGCTGCTGATTGAAGTGTCACTGCTGGCAAAGGGTGGGCTCCAGAACCCATGCACCACAGTGACACTCGAAGCTGGGCTGGTGGTGGCTGAGGTGCTCTTGGGACTCTTTGCAGATGGAGGGGGTGGGTCAGTGGAGGGAAAGAGGTCAAGATTAGCAAGGAAAACTTTCTTAGGACCAAGGTAAAAGGTAGGAGAAGTGGTGATGGGAGTGGAGGAAGAGGATGTGGTTGTAGGAGAGTCAGGTGTGCTGTCTTTGGGTGCAGGTGCTTGTGCTGGAGGCTGTCGTGAGGTGGATGGCTGTTGGGTGGGTGTCTGCCTGCGTTTGTGTGTCTTGGAAGAGGGGGTGACAGACACAGTGGGAGAGGACACAGGGGACGTGTAAATGGTAGTGGGGGTGGTGACTGCACGTGTGCGGACTGGACTGGAGGGTGTGCTGGTGATGGAAGCACTGGCTGATGGTGGTGTGCATGCAGGTGTGAGTGTAGACGTCACAGGAAGGGAGGAGGGAGACGAGGAGGGGGACACAGAGGTGGTAGTGACTGTTGGAATGTCTGCATCTGGGTGTTGCTTGCGTGAATGCTTGTGGGTTCTGTGGTGCTTGTGTCTGGATGAGCTGCCCTTGGGTGTTGAGGTGTGTGCAGGCTGGTCTGATGGTGTGGATGGGATAGGCTGAGGACCAAGAGACAGAGACAGGCTGGAGGCAGTCAGAAGAGGGAGGCTGGAAACAGGGACAATGGCTGCCGTCAGTGCTGAGGCCAGAGCATTGAACGATCGTTGATGGGCAGCCTGACCCGAATGAATGCCCTCCAGATAGGCATTGCTCCGATGCACCTCCCTTTCTACCCCCTGGATGGCATTCAAAAGGGTAGTCTGCCCAACAATGATGGTCTGAAGGAGGTCAATGACCTCCTCACTGAGGGCAGCAGGGGTAACAGGGGCAGGGGCTGAGGTGCCTGGGGCGAAGGAGACGCCCGCCTTCCTGGGCGAGCGGGCACGGAGCGTAGGCTGAGGGGCTGCTGGGAGGGCGGGGCTGGTGCGCTGGGTGGCGGCTGTACCTGTAGAGGCGGGGGGCCCGGATGTTGCCGCCACCGCTAGGGAGCTCCCATCCGAGGACGTGTCGCTGTCGCTGGTGTCACCACCGGTCCCCGTTGTGGTGCTCCCCTCGCCCTCCGGATCACTGGTGCCCTCGGTGTCTGTTCCTGGTCCCACCGGGGCCTTGTGACTTGCAGCTCCCTCGTGCTCCGATGCCAATTCTCCTCCGCCTGATGATGCTAATGCACACATGCACAAGAAGATGAAGAAGAAGGGTGGGGGGAGAAAAACGAAGACTAGGTTGAGTGCATGCAATGTCAACACCGTTGGCAGAGAGGACAGACACAGGAGCCTCATGCACTAAGCCGCGCATTCGGGGTACACTACTCAGTACTTCTGACTAGGACAACAGGTCTAGAGACGACAAAGGCGCACATGTGTGATGCTGGACCATCGATAGCTGTACTTGTCACCCTACAGAGGTGGGGGCCGGGAGCACAGGGCCATGCCTAAAGGAGAGGACTACACTACAGAAAGCGCCCTGGCCTAATGTCACCCACAACCCTCCTCCCCCACCCAGACGCCTCCACTGCGCAGAGAGATAGCAGAATGTGCTGAAACTCACCCCCTTGTGTCTGCTGTGATGTCCTCAAGCGCCCATCCAAATCAGGGTAGGCCACCGCCAGGATCCGGGACATCAGGGGGGTCAGGGTACGACTGGCACCCCTCCTAGGTTGGGAGGCCATCCCCAGCAGTGACTCGGCGGTCTTCCTGGTCCCGCGGCGGATGTCCTCCCACCTCTTGCAGCAGTGGGTGCCCCGTCTGACGTGGACCCCCAGGGCCCGGACTTCCTTGGCGATGGCACGCCAAATGTCCACTTTCTGATGGGCGCTGACCTATTTGACATGTACAGGGTGGGAAGGAAAAATCATCAATTTTCTGCATGTTAGATGCGATTGGCCCCCCCTCCCCAACCTTGCCATATGGCACATGCTCTCATCTGTCGTGCGTTGCACGCCTCATTCGCACCCCACCCCACCAACTTACATCCACCCCACTCCACACAGGCATAGCCCATTCAATGTGCACCCAGTGTACTTACCTGTTGGTCTGGAGGACCGTAGAGTGACGCATACTGGGGGAGGACCCCATCCACAAGTTTCTCCAACTCCTCAGACTTGAAGGCAGGGGCCCTTTCCCCAGTCGCAGCAGCCATTGTCACTTCCAGACCGAGGTCACAGCAGCACTTGCAGTATAGGTCCTCTCCTGTGGATGATCAGGTCTCGAGTGATTAAGCAGATAGAAAATGGCGGTCACGCCCGCGGCGGTGCGTACCGCGACCGCCGGCGCACCTCGTCATTGGCTCCTGAAACCCATAGGCCTCAATGTTAGCCAATGCGGCTTCGTATAGCGGTCTTCGACCGCCTACCGCCACGGTGTGCCACGCCAGCGCATTGACCTCACATCCCATTGTCCCACTTCACAGGTCAGGCAGCCGCCATTTCAAGGGCCCACATGGCATAATTTGTACTGCGTCACACAGGCCTAGGCCTTGCATTGCCACACATACACGCCTTTCAATACATAGATAATCGTGTGCTATGCATGCAGTGGTGAACGTACCTGTGATTTGCTTGACTCTGTGCGCCATGATGTCCTTCCTAGGCACCGTCCGCTGGGACTTGCGAGGAGAAGGATGAATCCTCGCGTGTACCGACCGCTGGTGGACCTGTCGACAATGGAAGAACGCCATATCATACTACGATACCGACTTGACCGAGCCACTATACATGAACTGTGTGCCCAGCTGGAGCCAGCCCTGATGTCCCCCATCCGTCAACCCACAGGAATTCCCCCTCTAGTGCAGGTTCTGTCAGTCCTCCATTTTTTGGCAAGTGGCTCATTCCAGACAACAGTGGCCATGTCATCTGGAATGTCTCAGCCTATGTTTTCAAAAATCTTGTCTAGAGTGTTGTCTGCCCTGACGAAACACATGCGGCGCTACATTGTATTCCCTGAGGAGGTTGATTTGGCCACTGTGAAGGGTGATTTTTATGCCCTTGGACATATCCCCAACATAATTGGTGCCATTGATGGGACCCATGTGGCTTTAGTACCCCCAAAAGACGATGAGCAGGTGTACAGAAACAGGAAAAGTTACCATTCGATGAACGTCCAGGTGGTCTGTTTGGCTGACCAGTACATCTCCCATGTGAATGCCATGTTCCCTGGGTCAGTGCATGACGCGTATGTGATGCGAAATAGCAGCATCCCTTATGTGATGGAACAGCTACAGAGACAACGTGTGTGGCTAATTGGTGACTCTGGTTACCCCAACCTGCCTTGGCTATTGACCCCAGTGAGGAATCCCCGGACCAGGGCAGAGGAACGGTACAATGAGGCCCATGGGCGAACTAGGAGGATCATAGAAAGAACCTTTGGCCTCCTGAAGGCCAGGTTTAGGTGCCTGCATATGACAGGGGGATCCCTGATGTAATCACCAAAGAAGGTGTGCCAGATCATCGTGGCCTGCTGTATGCTTCACAATCTGGCATTGCGACGTCAGGTGCCTTTCCTGCAGGAGGATGGTCCAGATGGTGGTGTTGAAGCAGCTGTGGAGCCTGCGGAGAGTGAAGAGGAGGAAGACGAAGAGGACGACCCAGACAACAGGGACAGAGTTATCCAACAGTATTTTCAGTAGCACACAGGTAGGAATCACCCACGCCATTTAACATTTACTGAAAGCCCCCTGCATCTTTACTTTGTGTATTTCCCCCCAGTTCTTTTAAACTGATGTTTGATTTTCCCTTCCCTTTTCAGTGCTGTATGACCCACTGCGTGACTTCTGCTTGGTTAGCCCATGGACTAATGATTATTGACATCGGTATGTTGTCATCACTTAAATAACAGAACATTATTGATAAGTAATGTGTTATACATTTGTAAATAATACAGGCTGACTCCAGAATGATTTCAGTGCAATGAGTGATTTATTTTTAGTGCTAGATATTGGTACATGATATTAAAACGGTGATGGGTAAGGGTGGAGTTATGTCCATGGCAGAGTCCAGTTCTCGGTCGCACAGGTGCATTGTCCATATGCCTGTGGAAGGATGGAGCAGGGGCAGTTCAAGGTTGGACAGGGTGACACTGTGGGACAGTGGAATGACATCCGGGGGGATATTAGGCTGGCGGGGGTCTTGGCATCCTACTCTGTCTTCCTTTGAGATCTCAGGTTCCTCTTGCGGGGTGGTTGTTCTTCAGCAGGAGGTGGGGTTCTGGTGGCCCATCGTTCTGTGGGGGCCTCCTGACCACTAGCGCCGGCGGAGGTGGTAGGCTGTTCCTGGCGTGACAGGGGCCCTTTGCGGTGCCACATGGTCCCGCAATGTGGTTTCTATCCGGTTGAGGGCCTGGACTATGGTCCCCATAGCGGTAGCGATGTTCCTGAGTTCATTGCTGAACCCCATGTACCGTTCCTCCTGCTGTGCCTGGATCTCGGTGAACCTGGCCAGTACCGTCGCCATCGTCTCCTGGGAGTGATGATATGCTCCCATGATGGTGGTGAGGGCCTCTTGGAGAGTCGGTTCCCTGGGCCTGTCCTCCCCCCCCTGTCGCACAGCAGCCCTCCCAGTTGCCCTGTTTCCCCGGGCCTCTGTCCCCTGGACGGTGTGCCCACTACCACTGCCCCCAGGTCCCTGTTGTTGTTGGGGTGTTGGGTCAGCCTGGGTGCCCTGTAGTGGCGGACACACCGCTGATTGACGCGTCCGCGAGACAGAGGCATGGGCCCGCTGGGTGGGAGCTGTGCTGGTGTTCCCAGAGGGGTTTGGGTCTGCTGTGGCCTGTGTCTGTGTGTGGGGAACCGACTGTCCAGAGGTCCCCGATGGTCCGGGCTGGTCGTCAGGTTCTAGGTCGACAGAGCTGCTGTCCTCGCTGGGGGCCTGTTCTGGGGGTGGGATGGACAAATCTGGACCCTCCGTGGCGGTGTGTTGGCGTTCGGGCCCTGCAGGGGTAAAGGAGTATGGTTATTGTTTCTGTGTGTGCCATGGCGTGCATTTTGAGTGCCCTTGTCCCTCAGTGCTGGCATTCCCTTGTGGGAGGTGTTGTGAGGGTTTGGGGGGGGGGTGTATGGGCATGTGCAATGGTCATGCTTTGGTGGTGGCTGTCTATGGTTTGTGTTGGCATTCAGGGGTGGTGTTGTTTAGGGTGGGTTGTGCTGGTGAGACATTGGCAGGGAGGTTGTGTGCTGGGGGTTGAGATTGGGGGTGAGGGGGGGGGGGGTTGGCATGCTGGTGGTTGGGGGGGGTGAAGTAGTTGAGATTCGACTTACCAGAGTCCATTCCTCCGTGTACTCCAGCGAGGCCATCAGGATGCAGGATGTTTACCACCTCTTGCTCCCGTGCTGTGAATTGGGGTGGAGTGGGTGGGGGTCCGCCGCCAGTCTTCTGCACAGCGATGTTGTGCCTGGAGATCATCGAGCGCACCTTCCCCCGTAGGTCGTTCCATCGCTTTCTGATATCTTCCCGATTTCTAGGATGCTGTCCCACAGTGTTGGCCCTGTCTACGATCCTTTGCCATAGCTCAGCCTTCCTTGCTATGGTGGTGTGCTGCACCTATGTGCCGAAGAGCTGGGGCTCAACCCTCATGATTTCCTCCACCATGACCCGGAGTTCTTGGTCCAAAAACCTTGGGTGTCTTTGGGGTGCCATGGGGTGGTGTGGATGAGGTGTGGGGTGGTGTTTGTGGTGATCTGCGTGGTGATATGTGGTGATGTGTGCGTAGATGTGGTGTGGGTGATGAAGTTGGGTTCCTGTGTGTGTTGGGGTTTTCTATTGCTGTGCTCGCTCTCTCTATCTCTATCTCTCTTGCTCTCGCCTTCGCTCCGATTTCCAACTAGTGGGGGTTCGTGGGTGATGTGGGTGTGTGTTTTATAGTTGATTGGATGTGTGGGAGTGTTGTTTGTATGTGTCTCAGGTGTGCGTATTTCAAATTGTCCAATGTGGCTGTGTTTTGGAGCTGTGTGTGTATTTTGAGCGCGGCGGTGTGTACCGCCAATGGAATACCGCGGTTGAAAGACCGCCGCGTGGATTCGTGGGTCAGAATGGCATGGGCGTGTTTGTGTTGGCGTGACGGTGGAGGTTTGGTCATCTCCAGTTTTCCGCGACCCGCTGATGAGGCGGCCTTCCTTGGATGTCGGATTTTTGGCGGTTTCACAGTTGGTGGTCAGAATGACCGTGGCGGTTTACCGCGGCCGCGGCGGTAGAATGGCGGACTTCTGACCGGCGGTAAGGGCTTTTTACCGCCGAGGTCAGAATGACCCCCTATGTTTTTTAAGGGAATTAAATAGTGCTTATTTTATAAGCAAAACCTTTACAACTTCTTGCATTGTGGGTTTTTTGGCTCCTGGTGAGAATTCATAAGGCCATGGTTAGAAACAATACAGGGACTTCATGCTTGATTTCTGTTGGACTTTTTTGCTTATGCAGTGTCATCCCCAATCTTTTTGCCTCCTGCCTCCTACTTATTCCGACCTGTTGCGGTTGGCTTTTGAACTCTGAGCACTTTACCAGTGCTAAAGTGCATATGCTCTCTGTGTAAGATTGTATGTAATTGGTTTATCCATGATTGGCATATTTGATTTACTAGTAAGTCCCTAGTAAAGTGCACTAGAGGTGCCAGGGCCTGGAAATCAAATGCTACTAGTGGGCCTGCAGCACTGGTTGTGCCACACACATAAGTAGCTCTGTATTCATGTCTCAGACCTGCCACTGCAGTGTTTGTGTGTGCAGTTTTAACTGTAAATTCAACTTGGCAAGTGTACCCACTTGCCAGGCCTATACCTTCCCTTTTCTTACATGTCAGACACCCCTACGGTAGGCCCTGGGTAGCCCCAAGGGCAGTATGCAGTGTATGGTTAAGGTAGGACATATAGGGCCTGATTCTAACTTTGGAGGACGGTGTTAAACCGTCCCAAAAGTGGCGGATATACCACCTACCGTATTACGAGTCCATTATATCCTATGGAACTCGTAATACGGTAGGTGGTATATCCGCCACTTTTGGGACGGTTTAACACCGTCCTCCAAAGTTAGAATCAGGCCCATAGTAATGTGTTTTATATGTCCTGACAGTGAAACATTGCTAAATTCGTTTTTCACTGTTGCAAGGCCTGTCCCTCTCATAGGTTAACATGGGGGCTACCTTTAAATCTGATTAAAGTGTAGATTCCCTTTGGGAGCGGATGGACATGTGGAGTTTGGGGTCTCTGAGCTCACAATTTAAAAATGCATCTTTCAGTAAAGTTGATTTTAAGATTGTGTGTTTGAAAATGCCACTTTTAGAAAGTGAGCATTTTCTTGCTTATACCATTTCTGGGACTCTGCCTGTTTGTGGATTCCCAGTCTGGGTCAGTTTGACAGTTGGCCTGGTTGCACCTCACACTAGACAGTGACAAAAAGGGAGCTGGGGTGTAGCCTGCATATCCTGATGAGCCATCTGTGCTAGGAGGGAGGGGAGGAGTGGTCACTCACACCTGAAAGGGCTGTGCCTGCCCCCACACAATGCAGCCTCCAACCCCCTGGTGAGTGTCTAGGGCCTGGCCTGGGCAAGGCAGGATTTCACATTCACAAGAGACTTTGCTTTGAAGTAGGCCTACTTCAAAGGAGTAATTGGGTATAAGAAGGGCACCCAAAACCACAGACTTTAGAACATTTCTGGAAACAAGAGTAATCTCTGACTGGAGAAGAGCTGAAGAGCTGAGGAAGAAGAGCTGCCCTGCCTGTGACTGTGCTTTGTGGAGCTATCCTGCAGTTGCTGCTTCTGCCAGAGTAAGAGGACAAAGACTGGACTTTGTGTTCCTTCCATCTTGTGAAGAAATCTCCAAGGGCCTGATTTAGAGCTTGCCTCCTGTTGTTTGAAGTCTCAGGGACAGCAAAGACTTCTCTTTGCCAGCACCTGGAGTCTCTGGAGAGACCCCTCCTCTGACAAGTGGTGCCCTGTCCAGTCCCTGGGCCCTTGAATGGAAAGCTGGTGGAAATTCAAGGAAATCGACTTCGGACAACTTCAGAACTACGCCGCTGCTGAATCCGGTGACGCCGCCTGCACCCGACTCCGTGATCTTTGCTGGATCGCGACGACCTTTGCTGGGCCGACATCGCTGCAGCCCCGCCGAAGTCCACGACTCCGTGGAAGTTGCCGCACCATGTCGTGACGATGCCACTGGAAGTGTGCTGACTCAACGTTTCGCACAGACGCCGCGATCCCCGACTTCGCGCATTGGCTCATTTTAATTTCTTCACCAAGGTACTGTACCTCAGGGTCTACGCGACTCCGTGTCCGGCGCTGCTGGTGTCGGATTGTTGGGAACGACTCATCATGACATTGTGTTAACACTTCATCGAAGCATTTTGTTTTTCTAAGCGCTATTTTTTAATTTAGGCCCTTATTACAACCCTGGCGGTCGGTAATACCGCCAACAGGCCGGCGTTAAGAAAAATTTAATTACGTCCATGGTGGAAACCGCCAACACAGACAGCCACTTTTACACTCCGACCGCCACGGCGGTAGAAACAACCACCGCGGTGATAACCGCCAACAGACAGGCAGAAGACAATGTACCGCCCACACTATTACAAGGCACCAATCCGCCAGCTTTTCCGGGGTGGTACCAACGCTATCAAAAGCACGGCGGAAACAGTCTTAGGAAGGGAAACTACTCACCTCGCGACACTCAACGAACAACCAGGACGCCATGGAGCCCGAGTTTCAGGTCCTGCCGATGCTGGTCTACCTCCTCATCTACCAGGAACATCAAAGACGGCGGCGATGACGACGGTGAGTACTGCACCTAGCACACCGGGGAGGGGAGGAGGGAAAAGAGTGTGACACACGCATGAAACACCCCCACCCCCCACCCACAACAAGTCACACATATCCAATCACATTACAGATACACCCCATCACGCCCCCCCGGAAGAACGTAAGGACCATATGAAAGGAGTCTAACGAGTATAATAATTGAACAATCAGATAGGCCAAGATACATTTGAATCATCAGTATATACAAATATTAACAGCAAGTACACAAGCCTGTACACTGTCCCATTAAATGTCCGTGGACCATTGGTCCCAAAAAGGTTGGGCGAAGCCCACACATGATACCTCCCTCAAAACAGAGAGAACACGGCAGGCGCATCAGTTTGAAAAAAAACAGGCACCTCAGCCGGATGATGGGACAACGCCACTGCTCCTCGAGGGGGCTTCATGCCCACTGTCTGGTCCAGGGAGTGCAAAGCCACAGTCTCTCAAGTCTCTCAAGTGGGTGGTGTGCCCACTGTTTTGCCCTGGGGAGTGTAAAGCCACTGACTCTCAAGTCTCTCAAGAGGGTGGTGTGCCCACTGTTTGGTCCTATGGAGTGCAAAGTCACAGTCTCTCAAGTGTACCAAGTGGGTGGTGTGCCCACTGTTTGGTACTGGGGAGTGCAAAGCCACAGTCTCTCAAGTATCTCAAGTGGGTGGTTTGCCCACTGTTTGGTCCTGGGAGTGCAAAGCCACAGTCCTTTAAGTGGGTGACATGTTCCACTGGTTCTGCAGGGGACTTTGTGCCCAGAGTGCTTCATCCTGCCAAGGACTGTGTTAGTGGATGCTTTTCTCCACTGGTTCTGGAGGGGTCTTTGTGACCAGAGTGATTCATCCTGCCAAGGGCTGTGTTAGTGGATGCTTTTCTCCACTGGTTCTGGAAGCGGCTTTGTGCCCAGAGTGCTTCATCCTGCCAAGGACTGTGTTAGTGGATGCTTTTCTCCACTGGTTCTGGAGGATGCTTTGTGCCCAGAGTGCTTCATCCTGCCAAGGACTGGGTTAGTGGATGCTTTTCTCCACTGGTTCTGGAGGGGGCTTTGTGCCCAGTGTTGCAGCACCAGGGGTGTGGCAGTTCTCCTTCCCTCACCTGGATGTCTGAGCCACGAGATTTTCCGGTAACATGTAGCATGATACTCCTTGGAGGCAGAGCCACACTCCACCTTGCGACGACTTAGGCTGCAAACTGCTGGTAGTGCCAGTGCTAGTGGTGGTGCCTCATGTAGTGTGTGCAGGGTCCAGGACGTCCCCTGCAGACTCAGACGGCTGCCCCCTGGGGTTGATGCTGATGTCCGCTGTAGTGGCACTGGCTGGGCACATTGCGGGGTAGGTGGCTGTGTCTGCGGCGGTGTCTGCGGCGGAGATGCTGCCGGTGGTGGCCGTGGTGCAGGTGTCTGTAGTAGTGAAGGGAGACACCAGGCCGTCTCCTGCTGCCTTGGAAAGCTGCCCACTGGGGATGATGCTGGTGACTGTAGTTGTGGCAGCGGCCGTGCAGGTGGAGGTGTAGGTGGCGGGGCAGGTGGTGGTTGTTGCAGCGGGGTCCACAACGGTTGAGGTTGCTGGCCTGTCTGGAGAAATGGGGGTCACCAGTCCCTCACCCGGAGGCTCCGTGCCCTGAGGTGACTTTCCTTTGCTCTTGTGTTCCTTCCCCACCTTGGCAGTCGCTGCTGGGATCTTGGCACTGTCCTCTCTGGTTCTGGAGGAGGCCTTGCTGGGTGGGTGGTGCGCCTTTTCTCTCCTGCATGCTGGCCCCTTCTTTAGCTTGGCAGGTGGTGGAATAGGGTGGTCCTTGGCTTCAGTAGAGGGCACACTGGCAGCCCTGATGGGTGCCCCCTTTGATCCTCCCAGACTTGCAGGGACCACAGTGGACGACAATTTGTTGGCTGAGGTGCTGGTCTGGGCTATAGACAACCTGGCCCTAGGGGAAGAACAGGGGGAGGTTTAGGGAGGAGGTCAATGGTAGCCAGGAGAAGTTTTTTGGACACACTGGGACGGGAAGATGGATGGGGTTCGGGAGTGGAGGATGAGGTAGTGATTGTAGGAGGTGTACGTCTGCTGAGTTTGGGTGAAGGTGCATGGGTTGCAGGGTGTTGTGAGGTGGATGGCTGTGGACAGGGTGTGTGCCGGCGTTTGTGTACTTTGAGAGGAGGGCTCACAGACACACTGGGAGAGGACACAGGGGACGTGTGAATGGCAGTGGTGGTGGTGATTGCACGTGAGCGGTGTGTAGTGATGGGCATGCTGGTGATGGAGGTAGTGGCTGAGGATGTAGTGCATGCAGGTGTGAGTGGAGACGAGACTGGGAGGGACGTGAACGACGTGGAGGAGGGGGACACAGTGGAGGCAGTGGATGTTGGTGTGTCTGCATGGGGATGGTGCTTGTGTTAGTGCCTGTGGGATGTGTGGTGCTTATGTTTGCCTGAGACACTTTTGTGTGTTGATGTGTGTGCATGCTGGTCTGTAGGTGTACTTGGGATAGGCTAAGGTAGAGGGGATTGGGTCTGGGTAGTGGAAGTTGGAGAGGGGAGGCTGGACAGAGGGTCAATGGCTGCCATCAGTGCTGAGGCCAGGGCATGAAATGCTCTCTGTTGGGCTGCCACGCCAGAATGAATGCCCTCAGGTATGCATTTGTTTGCTTCAAATGCCTCTCGATACCCTGGATGGCATTCAAAATGGTTGACTGCCCAACAGTGAGGGATCTCAGGAGGTCAATAGCCTCCTCACTGAGGGCAGCAGGGCTGACTGGGGCAGGGCCTGAGGTGCCTGGGGCAAAAGAGATGCCCACCCTCCTGGGTGAGCGGGCACAGGACACATGCTGAGGGGCTGCTGGGAGGGCGGTGCTGGGGGGGTGGACCTGTTGTTGGTGCAGAGGTGCCCACCACCACAAGGGAGCTCCCATCAGAGGCGGAGTCGTTGTCGCTGGTGTTCCCTCCTGTCCCCGTCGTGGAGCTCCCCTCGCCCTCCGTCCCACTGGTGCCTTCAGACTCTGTACATTCACCCTCCTGGACCATGTTGGTTGCAGCTCCCTCCTGCTCCGGTGCCACTGCTCCTGCGCCAGATGATGCTAATGCACACAAGGACAGGGTGACAAAACTAGAAGGGGGGGGGAAGACAGAGGAGACACATGGTCAATGCCAGCAACACCACTACCGTTGGCGGACACAACACTCAGGGAGCAGACCTATGCACCAGGTCATGCACTAACAGTTCTTAGGAAAATCACCTGCCCATGGGGGAATATGCCTAACCCCATTAGCTGCACACCTGGAACCCACAGGAGCCTGACTAGTTGAAGATGGCCACTACCACTTTTGGGGTTGGAGTGCCACAGAGCCAGGCTAACAAGGGACCTACCCTAGCAAGTTCGCCCTGGCCTAGGGGAACCCACAGCCCACATCCCCCACCCAGACACCTCGTAAAGCGCGCAGACTCAGCTGAATGAGACTGTACTCACCCCCTTGTTGCTGCTGTGATGCCCTCAAGCACCCATCCAACTCTGGATATGCCACCGCCAGGATCTGGAACATCAGGGGGGTCACGGTGCGACGGGCACCCCTTCCACGTTGGGAGGCCATCCCCAGCTGGGTCTCTGCCATCTTCTTGCTCCAGCAGCGCAGGTCCTCCCATCTCTTGCAGCAGTGGGTGCTCCGTTTATGATAGACCCCCAAGGTCCGCACTTCCTTGGCGATGGCACGCCAAATACCCTTCTTCTGGTGGCCGCTGACCTACAGGAAAGGTAAAGGAGGAAAGGAAATTACTCTCCCGTCCAGCCCGTCGTACTCATTGCCCACCTGTTCCCACCCATGCCCTGACATACAGACACTCACCATCCTCACATACAGGCCTCAGTCCCCCCAACATGTCTCTTCCATCCACAGCACTCCATACATTCATGTCCCACGCATCATGCTCACAGTGTACTCACTTGTTTGTCTGGAGGACCCCACAGTAGTGTGTTCTGGGGGAGGACCCCATCCACTAGTCTCTCCAACTCCTCCAAAGTGAAGGCAGGGGCCCTTTCCCCAGACATTGTAGCCATTGTCGCTTCCAGACTCAGGTCACAGCAGCACTTGCAGTGTAGGTCCTATCCTGTTGAAGGTCAGGTATCAAGTGAGTGAACGGGTATAAAATGGCAGTCACATCTGCGGCGGTGCGTACCGTCACCACCGGCGTACATCGTCATTGGCTCCTGGAACCCATAGGGCCCAATGAGAACCAATGCTGAATTGCGCAGCGGTCTTCGACCGCCCACAGCGACGCTGCACAACGTCAGCACAGGTACCTAATTTCCCCTTGTCATTTCCCCTTGTCCCTCCTTACAGGTCAGGCAGCCACCATTTCAGGGTGGCTCATGGCATGGCACCGAACTGTGTCACAGCACATTTGGGCAGCAATACGGACAGACAACGTCACACATGGATTTACTCACATTGGTGCAAAAACACCTGTGCAACCTAAGTGGTACATGACCCTATGCTCACCATTCTCCTCCATAGGGCCCATCCGCTGGGGCAGCTGATGAGATGGCGTCATCCACCGGTGTACAGACCCCTGGTGGACCTGTTGACAATGGAAGACAGACACATCATTATCATCTACAGACTTGATCCTACCACAATCCAAGAACTGTGTGCCCAAATGGAGCCAGACCTGATGTCAGCTATCTGCCATCCCACTGGTATCCCCCCTCTAGTGCAGGTCCTGTCAGTGCTCCATTTCCTGGCCAGTGGTTCCTTTCAAACAACAGTGGCCATGGTATCAGGGATGTCTCAGCCAATGTTCTCTAACGTGTTGTCCAGAGTGCTATCTACCCTGCTGAAACACATGCACAGCTGCATCGTTTTCCCCCAGGTGGAGGATTTGCCCACAGGGAAAGCTGACTTCCATGCCCTGGGACATATCCCCAACATCATTGGTGCCATTGATGGTACACATGTGGCATTTGTCCCCCCCGCAGGAATGAACAGGTGTACATAAATCGAAAAAGCTAGCATTCAATGAATGTGCAGATGTTGTGTTTGGCATACCAGTACATCTCTCATGTGAATGCCAAGTAGCCTGGCTCTGTGCATGACGCTTACATTTTGAGGAATAGCAGCATCCCTTATGTGATGGGCCAACTCCAGAGGCACCGTGTGTGGCTAATAGGTGAGCCCAAGGTCTCCACACAGTATGAATAGGTGTCTGGGTATGGGGTAGTCCCTAAAGGTTGGTGCATGTCTAACAGATATCACTCGACATTTACAGGTGACTCTGGTTATCCCAACCTCTAATGGCTACTGACCCCAGTGAGGAATGCCAGGGCAAGGGCAGAGAAACGCTACAATGAGGCACATGGGTGAACTAGGAGGATCATTGAGCGGATTTTTGGCCTCCTAAAGGCCAGATTCCGGTGCCTCCATCTAACAGGTGGCTCCCTATACTACTCACCGAAGAAGGTGTGCCAGATCATCGTGGCATGCTGCATGTTAAACAACCTGGCATTGTGATGCCAGGTGCCTTTTCTGCAGGAGGGTGGCCCTGATGTTGGTCTTGTGGCAGCTGTTGAGCCTGTGGACAGTGAGGAAGAGGAGGCAGAGGAAGAAGATAATGACAACCGAAACAACATCATCATGCATTACTTCCATTGAGACACAGGTAGAAGACTGGCACATCTCATATCTGACTACTGTAGGACATTGTATGAGTCAGCCTTTTTAACCTTTGTGTATGGACCCTGACAGTTCACTTTGGCTTTCCTTTTCACAGTTCTGGGTCCCACAATCTGCCTTCTGCTATGTTTACTTCTGCCCAGCAACTATCATACTTTGGTATGTGCAAATGAACATTTACATTGATATTTGTCTAAGAGGTTGTAATAATATATTGGTGAAAGTACAGACTGACTCCAGATTGTTTTGTGATTCATGGGTGTTTATTTAAGTGCTAATAAGAAGTGCAATGGGCTAGGGTGATGGTTGAGGAATATCCATGGTAGAGTCCAGTCTATTGGTATCACAGGTACATTGTCCAATGGGGCATAAGAAGGGGAGCAATGGCAGTTCATGGTGGACAGGGTGACAGAGTGGGAAAGAAGGGTGACATTCAGGAGAGTCCTATTTCCTGGCGGGGGTCTTGGCAATGTTCTCTGTCTTGTGCCTGGATCGCAGGGACCATTTGTGGGGTGGTTCTCATTCTGCAGGGGGTGGGGTGCTGGTGGCCTGTTGGTCCTGTGGTTACTAGCACCAGCGGATGTGGATGGCTGTTCATCGTTCGGGCTGGTGTCAGGGGCCCGGTGGTATGCCACTGTCTCCCTCATGGTGTTGGCAATGTCTGCCAGCACCCCTGCAATGGTGACCAGGGTGGTGTTAATGGACTTCAAGCCCTCCCTGTTCCCCAGGTACTGTTCCGCCTGCAGACCCTGGGTCTCCTGAAACTTGGCCAGTACTGTGCCCATGGTCTCCTGGGAATGGTGGTATGCTCCTATGATGTTGGAGAGTACCTCTTGGAGAGTGGGTTCCCTGGGCCTGTTCTCCCACTGTCGCACAGCAGTCCTCCCAGTTTCCCTGTTATCCTGTGCCTCTGTCCCCTGAACCGTGTGTCCACTGCCACTGACCCCAGGTCCCTGATCGTCCCGTGTCCGTGGGGTTGCCTGGGGTCCCTGTAGTGGAGGAAACACTGCTGATTGACGTGTCCTGGGGACAGTGGCATGGGCCCGCTGGGTGGGTGCTGTGGTGGTGTTTCCTGAGGAGGGAGGTTCGGTGGTGGTTTGGGGCTGTGGCAGGGGTACTGACTGTCCAGAGGTCCCTGATGGGCCGAGCTAGTCATCTTGATCCATGCATGCAGAGCTGCTGTCGTCACTGTGGGCCTCTTCTGTGGGGGGACTGGATATGTCTGGCACCTTCTGTTCGGTGACATTGGGTAGGGGTCCTGTTGGGGTGTAAATGAATTGTTATTGCATCTGTGTGTGCTATCTTGTGAAATGGGTTTGTTTTCCTCTACTACTGTGCTTGCATTATCGCCTTGGCCCTTGTGTGAGTGGTGATTGTGTGCCTTGGGTGAGTCTCTCCCTTGGACGTGCTGTGGTGATGGGTGTCCATGCAGGTCTGTGATGGGTGTCCATGCATTGGTGCTGCATGGAGGGCTTGGTATTGGGATGTGTGGGTTGTGATAGTGGGGTATATGTGAAGTGGTGGAGTGATGGGGGTGAGGGAAGGGGTAGGAGGTTGTGATGGCATGCAGCTAGGGTGGGGGATATAGTAGTAAAGATATGACTTACCAGAGTCCAGTCCTTCTGCTACTGCTGCGAGGCCCTCAGGATGCATGATTACTAAGACTTGCTCCTCCCATGTTGCTAGTTGTGGGGGAGGAGGTGGGGGTTCACCGCCAGTCCTCTGTACGGCTACCTGGTATCTAGATACCACAGAATGTACCTTCCCCTGTAGGTCGTTCCACCTCTTCCTGATGTCATCCCGTGTTCGAGGATGCTGTCCCACTGCGTTGACCCTGTTGACAATTCTCCGCCATAGCTCCATCTTCCTTGCAATGGATGTCTGCTGCACCTGTGATCTGAATAGCTGTGGCTCTACCCGGATGATTTCCTCCACCATGACCCTGAGCTCCTCCTCAGAAAACCTGGGGTGTCTTTGAGGTGCCATGATGTGGTGTGGGTGATGTGTGAGGTGAGGATTGTTGTGATGTGTAGGTGATGTGTTGGGTTGTGTGGTGTTTTGTGTGTTGATGGTGTATGAGTGATGGTGTTGTGTGCCTCTGGATGCTGGTGTTGTCTTAGCTTTTCTGTCTCTCTGCTTCTTCCAAAAATGTCATTGTAAGGGGTTGTGGGTAATGTGGGTGTGTGTTTTATAATGGTGTGAGTGCGTGGGTGTGGTGTGTGTATGTGTGTCAGGTGTGTATATTTTGAATTGTCCAATGTGGTTGAGTTTTGTAAGTGTGTGTGTATTTTGATCAACAAAGGGAGGGACTGGGAGATTAGTTGGTCCAGTGTACGGTCTCCCAATTAACTGAACATACAAAAAAGGTGTACACTGTTCCAAATGGAAAAATATAATCACTAGGGGAACATTAAAGTTCAGGAGCAAGAGCCCTCACACATCTGAGAGGATGTCATGCTTCATCATCGGGTAGCTCCTCGTCAGACCGGCGCTGCAATGTCTGACGGGCTCCCCGTAAGGGGGCTCTTTGCCGGAGATCTTTTAGGTAGCAGCCATGGTAGCGGACACTACAAGACCTGGTGGTGCGGTCAGGCGCTAATCCTGGCAGGGGAGTGAAAGCTAAAATTGGTTCCCAGTCTTAATAGGAGCGAGTCAATTTAATTAATCAATGGAATAAGACCGGGACCAAGATTAAAAACAGAAGGAAAGTGTAAAATGAGGAATAATGCTCAACCACTTTCTGCATGGTGCTGGAGCTTAAGGAGATTATCGTCGGGCTCCTAGGACATGGTCAACATTTTTCACGTACAGTGGTCTAACAAGATCCTATGACGCTTCTTCAGGACCAATACATAATAAGACTTCTCCTGTCTATATTACCGAAAGTTTGCAAAAATGTCAAACAAATCATATAGTCACTTACATTGAAGTTCACTAATTGTCAGAAACCTCTAATGGTCGCCCTAGAAAAATACAAACAAATCATTTTGATCAAAACACACGGAAAAATAAGGAAGGACACCCGTGACACAACAGTGTGTAGTAACCAGTTGTGTAAAAACATAATAAGACAATATGCTTACCATCCCTTGGTACATGGGGGGCCCCTTGGGAAGTAGCATGCCGAAAGCGGTCACTACTAATAAAGTGGTAAAGCAGACACCATGAATGCAGTGTAATCAATCAGAACCAAAACAGTCACATTCACTACTAGAGGTCGGTTGGTTAAATTGATTATGAACATCAAGCACATTATTAGTCCATGTTACTTGGAAATTCATACACAGACTCGTCACTGGCATTTATGACATTTGTTGAAGGAAAACTGGGAGGAATAAAACAGTTTTACAACAGAAAATATTTCTAAAAAGGCTTGGTGAGTACTGTAGCAGAGTGTAATAGCCTGCTTGGTGATTTACAAAGGCAAAAACACACTGGCAAAGTGTGGTTATCCATAGAATATTAAGGGATTACCCCGACCTAAGTCTGTTAATACTTTGAGAGATGTCATTAGTTGAGCTCAATATACGTCCCCAGAGTAAATAAGTAACCGAAAAAAGCGATAAACACACAAACGCGAGGTCAATTACTTTGTGGATGACGGCAGTCTGCAGGGGAACCTACCCTGACGTGCTCTCCCGAAAAGACAACTTCCCGACTCGGTGCGAGTCTTTTAAAGAGAAGTTTTCCCGGCAAAAATGGGAGAGGGTGGTCAAAACTGTAGAAGGACTACACTCTGGGAACAGGTCTCAGAAATAAAAGAAGGACTCAAGCATAATTACGGCGGCCATCTTTGTGAACAGAGATATAATAGACTAGAACGAGCATTACTCCAATAGCCTCGTGGGTGGTAGTCAAAACAAACAATGGACTAAAAACATCGTCGGCCATCTTGGAATGGCTGGAACTGGATAGTTAGTTATGTCAGTTAATACAATGAGTGGTTTGGAGTGGGAAGCCGGAAATAACCGCCCTAGTAGACAAAAGAAAGGTATGGGCCACAGAGTAATACATAAAATGGGGCTCCCTAAAACCATAGTCTTTCACAGTCAGTCCAATTAGGATGGAAATAAAAAGTGAAAAACAGAACAAATATAGATTGAAGATACTGAATACTCGGTGGTAAATCCTTAAAAGGGGTTGATTAGGCGGACAATGTAGTCCAGGGAATGGCATCATTCAACCCATCTGTATCAGTATGAAGCTTGAAAACCCACTGTTGTTCCAGTCTGAACAAGGAGTGTGGAGAGTCAGTAGTGATTCTAGGGGCGTCAAGTACGACCCAACTTAAATCATCGGGACTGTGGGGGGCATCTAGGAAGTGTGCACATAATTTTGTTGTAATGCGTCCACACCTGATGTTGCTCCTATGCTCGTTAATTCGTATTTTAACTGGTCTAGAAGTCATGCCCACATAACGTAGCCCGCATGGACACGTAATCATGTAAATGCAGTTTTTAGTGTTGCAATTCGTGTGTTTTGTCAGGTGCCATTGGCCTATAGGTGCGAAATCTAAAGTTTTGTTGGGGCTAGTCAATTGACAGACATTACAGTGTCCACAGGGATAATGTCCAGTTACAGGTGGAAGGTTCCAGAGTGTAGTTTGTGTCTGTGTTCGCAATGTGTCTTTTGGACGGGTATGGACTATCAGATCTTTAATATTTTTAGATCGTTTAAATGCAAATAGGGGCCTAGGAATGGTATTGCCCCCACTGTTGAGGATAGGCCACCTTTGATTAATCAGTTTTTTTATCTGGTTAGATAGTGGGGTGAAAGTAGACACACAAGTCAACCATCTATTCGTGACTCTAGTATTAGTTTGAAGTAGAGAGTCACGATTATTGTTCCTTGCTCTCTTACGAGCTCGGTTGATGACGTGTTGGGGATAATGTCGTTCAAGGAGTTTTGTTTGAAGATCATCTGCTTGGGTATTGTATTCCTGTATTGAGGAACAGTTTTGTCGTAGTCGCAAGAATTGGCCAAATGGTAAGTTGTCACGGAGGGATTTAGGATGATGACTCTCGTACATTAGCAGGCTGTTGCGATCTGTAGGTTTTTGGTAAGTACAGGTTAGTAATTTCCCCTGTTCAATTGTAATCAATAAGTCCAAAAAATGAACCTCCTTATCTGACAGCGTAGAAATGAATTTCAAATATGGGTTTAGTGTGTTTACCCACTCGGTCAGTGAACTAGCTGTAGCCAAAGGGCCTTGCCATACAACCAAGATGTCGTCAATGTACTGACGCCACAATTTTATGTTATCGGTGAAAGGATTAGAAGCTGGTAAAATGAATTCTTTTTCAAAGTTATACATATAGAGGCATGCCAAGCTGGGAGCAAAGGTACTTCCCATGCTAGTACCTCTAATCTGATGATAAAATTGATCTTCAAAGCGAAATAAATTTTCTTTCATTGCTAATGTGGCACATTGCATGATAAATGCAATGGGTTATGTCAAATTGTCACTATTGTGCTGTAGTAGAGATTCCACTACCTGTAGAGTTGCATCTTGGGGTATATTAGTATAGAGAGCCTCCACGTCCATAGTAATTAGTGCTTGGACATCTCCTTTGTTATTAATAGTCTCAATCAGATTTAATACGTCTTTAGTGTCCTGTAAATAAGTGGAGGAGCCCTTTACAAGTGGTTGTAGAAAGTGATCGCAAAAGATCGATAAGGGCTCGAGGATCAAACCAATCCCAGACACAATTGGTCGCCCCAGAGGGAATTGTGTACCTTTGTGGATTTTAGGTAAGCAATAGAAATAGGGAGTTACCGGATTGGTTACATCTAGGAAAGAAGCTTCTTTAGGGGTGATCCATTCATTGTTGGATGCCTCCGAGATCATAACCCTTATCTGAGTTTGAAGTTTTGGGGTAGGGTCACGCGGAATCAGGGCGTAGTAGGTCTCATCCCCTAGCAAGCGTAGGCATTCCTTGCGATAGTCGTCAGTCTTCATTAGAACAATAGCGCCTTCCTTGTCAGCTTGTTTTATAACAACGGAATTATCATTAGACAATCCCTCGAGAGCCTTCTTCTCGATAGTCGAGATGTTGATGAAAGGACGTTGCGGGCGTATAGATGTGAGATCCGCAAGAACAGCTTTTTCAAATGTTTGAACTTCGCAGGGGACAGCTGACAGAGGGGGGACAAATGTGGATTTGGGTCTAAGCCCAGAGTACCCCGGTGTGCTATTCACTGGGCGGTCGTCAAAATAGAATTGCAGCCGGATTTTACGAAACAATTGTGACAGTTCGCAATTAAGTCGAAAAAGATCCTCAGATGGAGTACGGACAAACCCTAACCCTCGATTAAGTGCTGTTATCTCCATGTCCGTGAGAGTTCTTGTGGAAAGGTTTACTACTAGGTTTACGGGGCTGGTGCTTGCCCTGGTTCCTGGTGAATATTTGTGGTTCTTCTCTGGACCATTGCACACGTTTGCCTCTGCCTCTTTTTCTGCCTCTCCCTCTGCCCCGGCCTTGGCCTAAAAAAGGCATGAATGGCATCATGGGGTGGGGTTGATAGAATGGATAGGGTGGTTGCCAAGGCATTTGGTGGCTGCCAGGGAACTGAGGATAATTATAAAAGGGTTGAGAGAGAGTGCTCTCATCTGTACTCCATCCATCTGAGGACGAACTGTTGCTGTTGTTGCGGGGCTTTCTGGGGTAGGACTGTGACTCATCAGAAGAGCGTGATTGTGTGTCAAAATCGTCTTGAATATAGGGATATATCTTTTCCCTACTGAATCTAGTGATATCCTTTTGGAGTTTAGAAATTTTCTGGTTAGTCAAGAATTCTTTGGTTTCATTTAATTCCACATTAATCTCCGCTAAGCGGCTCTTGAAGGCAGCCAGGGTCACAGTGGTTTTTATGGTGCCTTCAAGGAGATTGATTTGAATAGCGATAGAATCTACTAGACGCTTGGAAATATTGATGATCAGGACTAGCCAGTCCCTGGTACACTTCCAAGCAATCTGGGCCCAGTCTTTTCTAAATGCTAAGTCTTGAAGAAATATCCTGGGCATATTGGAAACTAATAGGCCATTAGGGGTGATATTGGCTCTTAGGTATTCAGTCATTATGGTTCCGTGCATGATGGTCTTAATCAAATCGCGTTTCAGGTTGGACAATTTGTCCCTATCCTCTTTCAAACTGCCTGAGGGTGCTGATCCATCTAGGCTCAGGATGGACGGTGTTTGCAGAATTGCTGCTACCAAGTCGTCATCGAAGCTAAGACCTTGGAAAGTATCCATGATCTTCTTAACACTAGTGCGGAGGGTTCCGCGTTAGTTTATGAGTCCCACAGCGAACCCGCTGTACTAAAGTATCAACAAAGGGGGGGACTGGGAGATTAGTTGGTCCAGTGTACGGTCTCCCAATTAACTGAACATACAAATAAGGTGTACACTGTTCCAAATGGAAAAATATAATCACTAGGGGAACATTAAAGTTCAGGAGCAAGAGCCCTCACACATCCGAGAGGATGTCATGCTTCATCATCGGGTAGCTCCTCGTCAGACCGGCGCTGCAATGTCTGACGGGCTCCCCGTAAGGGGGCTCTTTGCCGGAGATCTTTTAGGTAGCAGCCGTGGTAGCGGACACTACAAGACCTGGTGTTGCGGTCAGGCGCTAATCCTGGCAGGGGAGTGAAAGCTAAAATTGGTTCCCAGTCTTAATAGGAGCGAGTCAATTTAATTAATCAATGGAATAAGACCGGGACCAAGATTAAAAACAGAAGAAAAGTGTAAAATGAGGAATAATGCTCAACCACTTTCTGCATGGTGCTGGAGCTTAAGGAGATTATCGTCGGGCTCCTAGGACATGGTCAACATGTTTCGCGTACAGTGGTCTAACAAGATCCTATGACGCTTCTTCAGGACCAATACATAATAAGACTTCTCCTGTCTATATTACCAAAAGTTTGCAAAAATGTCAAACAAATCATATAGGGGGTCATTCTGACCCTGGCGGTCCAAGACCGCCAGGGCCACGAATGACGGAAGCACCGCCAACAGGCTGGCGGTGCTTCCAAGCCGATTCTGACCGCGGTGGTAAAGCTGCGGTCAGAAAACCGGGCCCGGTGGTTTCCCGCCGTTTTTGCCCCGGCTGGGCGAATACGCCAGGGCAGCGCTGCAAGCAGCGCTGCCCTGGGGATTCTGACCCCCTTACCGCCAGCCTGTTTCTGGCGGTTTTCACCGCCAGGAAGAGGCTGGCGGTAAGGGGTGTCCTGGGGCCCCTGGGGGCCCCTGCATTGCCCATGCCACTGGCATGGGCAGTGCAGGGGCCCCCTAACAGGGCCCCTTGAAGCTTTTCACTGTCTGCCTAGCAGACAGTGAAAAGCGCGATGGGTGCAACTGCACCCGTCGCACCGCCGCAACACCGCCGGCTCCATTCGGAGCCGGCTCCTGTGTTGCGGCCCCCATTCCCGCTGGGCCGGCCGGCGCTAACTTGGTTAGCGCCCGCTGGCCCAGCAGGAATGTCAGAATGGGGGAAGCGGTATTTTGGCCGAATGGCGGCCAAATGCCGGTTACCGCTGCCCACCAGGGTTGGAATCAGGCCCATAGTCACTTACATTGAAGTTCACTAATTGTCAGAAACCTCTAATGGTCGCCCTAGAAAAATGCAAACAAATCATTTTGATCAAAACACACGGAAAAATAAGGAAGGACACCCGTGACACAACAGTGTGTAGTAACCAGTTGTGTAAAAACATAATAAGACAATATGCTTACCATCCCTTGGTACATGGGGGGCCCCTTGGGAAGTAGCATGCCGAAAGCGGTCACTACTAATAAAGTGGTAAAGCAGACACCATGAATGCAGTGTAATCAATCAGAACCAAAACAGTCACTTTCACTACTAGAGGTCGGTTGGTTAAATTGATTACGAACATCAAGCACATTATTAGTCCATGTCACTTGGAAATTCATACACAGACTCGTCACTAGCATTTATGACATTTATTGAAGGAAAACTGGGAGGAATAAAACAGTTTTACAACAGAAAATATTTCTAAAAAGGCTTGGTGAGTACTGTAGCAGAGTGTAATAGTCTGCGTGGTGATTTACAAAGGCAAAAACACACTGGCAAAGCGTGGTTATCCATAGAATATTAAGGGATTACCCCGACCTAAGTCTGTTAATACTTTGAGAGATGTCATTAGTTGAGCTCAATATACGTCCCCAGAGTAAATAAGTAACCGAAAAAAGCGATAAACACACAAACGCGAGGTCACTTACTTTGTGGATGACGTCAGTCTGCAGGGGAACCTACCCTGACGTGTTCTCCCGAAAAGACAACTTCCCAACTCGGTGCGAGTCTTTAAAAGAGAAGTTTTCCCGGCAAAAATGGGAGAGGGTGGTCAAAACTGTAGAAGGACTACACTCTGGGAACAGGTCTCAGAAATAAAAGAAGGACTCAAGCAAAATTACGGCGGCCATCTTTGTGAACAGAGATATAATAGACTAGAACGAGCATTACTCCAATAGCCTCGTGGGTGGTAGTCAAAACAAACAATGGACTAAAAACATCGTCGGCCATCTTGGAATGGCTGGAACTGGATAGTGAGTTATGTCAGTTAATACAATGAGTGGTTTGGAGTGGGAAGCCGGAAATAACCGCCCTAGTAGACAAAAGAAAGGTATGGGCCACAGAGTAATACATAAAATGGGGCTCCCTAAAACCATAGTCTTTCACAGTCAGTCCAATTAGGATGGAAATAAAAAGTGAAAAACAGAACAAATATAGATTGAAGATACTGAATACTCTGTGGTAAATCCTTAAAAGGGGTTGATTAGGCGGACAGTGTAGTCCAGGGAATGGCATCATTCAAACCATCTGTATCAGTATGAAGCTTGAAAACCCACCGTTGTTCCAGTCTGAACAAGGAGTGTGGAGAGTCAGTAGTGATTTTAGGGGCGTCAAGTACGACCCAACTTAAATCATCGGGACTGTGGGAGGCATCTAGGAAGTGTGCACATAATTTTGTTGTAATGCGTCCACACCTGATGTTGCTCCTATGCTCGTTAATTCGTATTTTAACTGGTCTAGAAGTCATACCCACATAACGTAGCCCGCATGGACACGTAATCATGTAAATGCAGTTTTTAGTGTTGCAATTCGTGTGTTTTGTCAGGTGCCATTGGCCTATAGTTTTTTTATCAAAATGATTTGTTTGTATTTTTCTAGGGCGACCATTAGAGGTTTCTGACAATTAGTGAACTTCAATGTAAGTGACTATATGATTTGTTTGACATTTTTGCAAACTTTCGGTAATATAGACAGGAGAAGTCTTATTATGTATTGGTCCTGA
This sequence comes from Pleurodeles waltl, assembly GCF_031143425.1. Classification (NCBI taxonomy): domain Eukaryota; kingdom Metazoa; phylum Chordata; class Amphibia; order Caudata; family Salamandridae; genus Pleurodeles; species Pleurodeles waltl. The sequence continues at coordinate 1,001,953,525 of NC_090439.1, read as the reverse complement.
AGAAGCGTCATAGGATCTTGTTAGACCACTGTACGCGAAACATGTTGACCATGTCCTAGGAGCCCGACAATAATCTCCATAAGCTCCAGCACCATGCAGAAAGTGGTTGAGCATTATTCCTCATTTTACACTTTCCTTCTGTTTTTAATCTTGGTCCCGGTCTTATTCCATTGATTAATTAAATTGACTCGCTCTTATTAAGACTGGGAACCAATTTTAGCTTTCACTCCCCTGCCAGGATTAGCGCCTGACCGCAACACCAGGTCTTGTGGTGTCCGCTACCACGGCTGCTACCTAAAAGATCTCTGGCAAAGAGCCCCCTTACGGGGAGCCCGTCAGACATTGCAGCGCCGGTCTGACGAGGATCTACCCGATGATGAAGCATGACATCCTCTTGGATGTGTGAGGGCTCTTGCTCCTGAACTTTAATGTTCCCCTAGTGATTATATTTTTCCATTTGGAACAGTGTACACCTTTTTTGTATGTGTGTATTTTGATTCATGGGTCATGATAGTGTGGGCGTATTCCTGTTGGCGTAACGGTGTGGGTTTTAGTACTGCCAGTTTATCACTGACCTTTGGTATGGCGGTCTTGTGTGGGTGTCTGTATAGTGGAGGATTTCTTACTGTGGGTCATAATACCCGTAGCGGATTTCCGCCGCGGACACAGTATATTCGCAGCCGTCAGCACGTCGGTCAGCGGGATTTTCCACCAGGTTTGTTATGAGGGCCTTAATCTTTAAAAATTCATAACTTGACTTGTGTATGTTGGATTTTTGTCGTTTTGGTCTTGTTTTGTTTAGATAAATATTTCCTATTTTTCTAAACCTGTATTGTGTCATTTTGTAGTGTTTTCATTAAGTTACTGTGTGCGTTGGTACAAATACTTAACACCTAGCACTCTGAAGTTAAGCCTACTGCTCTGCCAAGATACCAAGGGAGTAAGCAGGGGTTAGCTGAGTGTGATTCTCTTTTACCCTGACTAGAGTGAGGGTCCTTGCTTGAACAGGGGGTGAGCTGACTGTCAACCAAAGACCACATTTCTAACAGTGGTGATCAGCGGTTGGGATTTGGACTTGTATTTATACTTGACATACAGTGATTAAGTGTACACTACTGTTTTGAGTTCAGACCACTACGTGACAACATACTACTTGTCTTATGATTCTGCTTTGTGTTCTCTGATGTCCTCCTGGAAATATTGCTAATATTTTTGGACTCTGGTTTTGGGTTGTGAAACCTTTGCAGAATGGAAGTCAATTTCTGGCACCTATGTATCTATAAAAAGTGGCAGCTTAAAGTATTCTGCATGGAAAGGGGACTGGCTGTGAACAAGAAATCCAGAAGGGAGGCTCTTGAGTCAGCCCTGTTTCAGTATGAGTTGAAACGTTGTCAGGCAACACCACCAAATGAGTCTGAGGAGAACTAATCTTAGGAGGAGGACTACTCTGAGAAGGAAGGCAGTGGCCCTGAGGAGGGAAAAAATAGAGATGATTGGCTCCTAGCTCGAATCCAGAGTCTGGAAGAGCTAGAAGCAGAGCTTGAGAGGGCTGAACAGAAGAGAGCCTTAGCCCTGGAAAAAGAAAGGATTGCAGTTCAAGAGCTGAGCTGTGAAGAGCTGAAGCTGGAGGCCATGAGGGCTGAGTCCAGTTCAGATGGTGGCAGCAAAAATCTTGTATCCAGTACTGCTGAAGAAGTGCATGTGCCCAGAGATGTGGTGCCCTACTTGAAGGAGGGAGTTTACACACACCAGGAGGTTCAGGGCTATGAGGTAGCTCCAGTGATGCACAGGGTCCCTGAGGTGAATTAGGGAACTGGCATAGGGAGTCATATTCCTAGTGGTGGGAGGGACACTCTACTGCCTCTAGGTGAGAGGGACAGGGAGAGGGGTTCACCCCAGTTAGAAGTCCTGGTTATGGAGTGTGAAGACATCCCAGTAGAGTGTGGGTTGAGTGTCAGGGACAGTCAGGTACTGTCTCACCAGTCTCAGGAGGGTGATGTGGGGTACTTTTTCAAGGATGAGTCACTGGATGGTTGGGGGAAGGGTACATTGGCTAATTCTTGTAAGGGGCTGAGTGATGTAATTGCTGGAGAGCATATGTCTAGTCCTTATTTTCCAGAGCTACGCCCACACCAGGTGGAGTGTGAGTTCTCTGACCCCAGGGAAGTCTGAAGAGGCATTTGGGGGTGCTCCTGAGAGGAGTGCCATGGGTATTTCCCAACCAGGTGATGTAGGGAAGGATTGTAGTGTCCCAGGTAGGTCCCAGTGTAGTGGGATGGGTGAGGGACCCAATGTCCAGTCTCAGAGGAGAGGGAATGGGGATGGGTTGAGGCCCAAGATGCCTGAGATCCGGTTCCAGGTCCTGGAGGGTTCCATGAGGGAACACCAGGAGGGGAGCCTAGCCTGTACCATAGGGTCATCTGTTGAGGGAGACCCCACAGAGTCAGGAGAACTTGGGGAGGTGGCTGTAGCCAGCGTCCCACCAGTTCCGCTGTCTGGCAGTACCACTCCTTGTGAGGGGGTGAAGAAGTCCAGATAGAGGGTTGAGAGGGGGTTGCGGACCCCAGTGGAGAACCTGGAGGATCAGGGGTCAGCTCTGAGAGCAGACCCCCCCAGGAATGACCTTGGTGCTACCATTTCTGGGTTGGGGGAATTCAGACTCTGCCAGATGCGCAGGGGTTAGGAGACCTGCGCCAGCCAGACTCTTGTGTGCCCCTTGGGGATGGTGTGTCCCTTGAGGGGGGTAAGTGTGCCCCCCCTCTAAGTCCTGGGTTGCCAGGCAGTGGTCCAGTCTGAGGGCACAGACCCTGGACTGGTAGGCAAAGTTCAGGGTGTCCCCCCTGACCTGGAGGAAGGGGCTACTGCTAACAGTGCCCCTACCTTGTTGTCTTCTGGGGGGCCACTCCTAGTTGGGGGGGTGCAGGACCCCAGAAGGGAGGGCAGGGGGAAGGAAGCCCCACCCCTGGCCCTGGTCCAACCTGAAGGTACAGACCTCAGGTTGGAGGACCAGTTGCAGGTTAACAGCCCTGCACTGGTGAAAGAATTGTGCAGGACTGCTTCTACAAGCACCCTGACAATTTTTGACTCTGGGGGTGCCGCTCCTGGAGGGAGGGTACAGAGCCCCAGAGGGGAGGACCAGGGTCAGGTTGTCATCCCTGACCTGGTAGAAGAGAGAGTGGTCAAAGGGTGCCAGGCACCTGGGGCTACCGCCCCCACTGTCCACAGTCACAGTGGTTGGAGAGGCTTGAGGTCAGGCTCTCATCCCTGACAGTTGTCAGGGGTCACTGTGGCTTTCTGTCCTGGTGGACAGAGTTGTCCCTGGGAGGGGGACGAGAGTCACTCCCAGGGGTGGAGTAGGCAACACCACTGTGTTGGCTCTGGTGCTACTATCTGCCCAGTGGGATACACCTGCGAGCAAAGTAAAGTTAGGTGCTGCACAGATGGTGTCTGCAGATGTGGAGAAGGGTTCCTCATGGGTTAGCTTAGTGGGCCCTGAGAGTATGGACAGAGGGATCCAACTGGAGTCAGCAAGGCATAGAACTGGAACATGCCCCTGCTGTTGTGGGCCTGGGTCCTTGTTCTATCGCCCCAATCAGGGAAGTACATCAAGGTATTGATTTTTCTCCTCTGGCTTTAGGCTGGTAGGTGGTCGTGTTAGACTTTTTTACTTATGCAGTGTCATCCCCAATCTTGTTGTCTCCTGCCTCCTATTTATTCAGACCTGTTGCTGTTGGCTTTTGAACTCTGAGCACTTTAACACTGCTAACCAGTGCTAAAGTGCAACTGCTCGTTGTGTAAGATTGTATGTAATTGGTTTATCCATGATTGGCATATTTGATTTACTAGTAAGTCCCTAGTGAAGTGCACTAGAGGTGCCAGGGCCTGGAAATCAAATGCTACTAGTGGGCCTGCAGCACTGGTTGTGCCACCCACATAAGTAGCTCTGTAATCATGTTTCAAACCTGCCACTGCAGTGTCTGTGTGTGCAGTTGTAACTGTAAATTCGACTTGGCAGGTTGACCCACTTGCCAGGCCTATACCTTCCCTTTTCTTACATGTCAGACACCCCTAAGGTAGGCCCTACGTAGCCCCACGGGCAGGGTGCAGGGTATGGTTACGGTAGGACATATAGTAATGTGTTTTATATGTCCTGACAGTGAAATATTGCTAAATTCATTTTTCACTGTTGCAAGGCCTGTCCCTCTCACAGGTTAACATGGGGATTACCTTTAAATCAGATTAAAGTGTAGATTCCCTTTGGGAGCGGATGGACATGTGGAGTTTGGGGTCTCGGAGCTGACAATTTAAAAATGCATATTTAGTAAAGTTGATTTTAAGATTGTGTGTTAGAAAATGCCACTTTTAGAAAGTGAGCATTTTCTTGCTTATACCATTTCTGTGACTCTGCCTGTTTGTCGATTCCCTGTCTGGGTCAGTTTGACAGTTGGCCTGGTTGCACCTCACACTAGACAGTGACAGAAAGGGAGCTGGGGTGTAGTCTGCATTTCCTGATGAGCCATCTGTGCTAGGAGGGAGGGGAGGAGTGGTCACTGACACTTGAAAGGGCTGTGCCTGCCCTCTCTAACAATTTCCAAGTCTGAAATTAACACATGACGTACTGCATATGAATGTAGCTTTTATATTCAAATCCCATTCTCTTTATACTTTTTTCGTGTCTTTGCCAACAAGGGCCTCAAGGTCACACATGGATAGCATGTTAAACTATCACAACGGTTCACTTGTAAAATAGGAATAAAGATGATGTCTCTTCCCTCCTGTCTTTAAACGTATGTTTACATATTTTGTATAGGTTAGCCAATATTTTATTTTGTGGACAGGACACATGGGGTAAATTTTCCCATGGGTGACTCTATCCACTTCTGTAGTACATTCTGTGTGTTTTACTGTAATCTATTCAACAGTGCCTACCTACAACAAAGACAGCAGAAGCATTCCCCTCTTGTACAAAGCTAGCTCCTGTGCCCACCTTAGAGGTGTGTTCACTCAAAGCTGGTTCAGAGGACAGCTCACCTCCCCCTGGGAGTAGTGTTTGACTGGCTAGCAGGACAATAGAGAGGGTAGGACCAGGTATGAGCTGCATCCACCAGGGACAGGAAGGTTCCTGGACACAGTCTGAAAGCCATTCAGTCAGGGGAAGGTTGGACCCTCTCAATTTATGCTGCAGTCATCTAGTGACATTTAACGTACAGACCCTAGGTACACTTTTGAACCACATACCAAATACCTACATGTTAATTAAATAGACACATCAGATTGTAGTCGAATTCAGCATGCTTGATGGGCCCCAATTAGAATGCATCAGTGTGCATAGTCAAAAAAACAGTAGCACCAGTCCAACAAATGGAAGAGAATATGTCAAAATAGACATTTTCTTATAAAGACCATACCAATATCACACCATAACCAAAACAACTATCACAACCAATAGCATTGTAGTAAGGACTCTCATAACTCTACAAGACTGCTGGATTGGGGGCGGCAGCACCCCTGCTTGTAGGCAACGGAATCACTCCTATGCACTTGGCAGCTGTCGGCCCAATCCTTCTGGCTCTCTAGCAGCACCTTACCAAAACCCAAATAGTAAAGGTGATTTTTGTCAGCCTAGCGCATGGACTCTAAAAACCTCTCAGGGAAATCACAGTGAAACAAGTCTTAACCTTTTCTCTTGTTAGCAATGAGTCTCTTACACACACATAGGCAAGAAAGAAGATGCAGGATAATTAATATTACATTTATTGAAAAGACTAAGAGCTACGATAAAATGCATGAGCTGCAATGATTAGGATAAATACAAGTAACACCATTAGGATTGTGAAAACAAGCGATGTAAATATGAACAACCCCAACATATTGCAATAAATATGAATATGCAAATTCTGCCCTACAGAGTATTTTTTACTCTAAAGAGAGCAAGGCATGATAAACCTACTCTGCCCATGCTGTGTCCAGTGAGAAGTGCCCCAACCTCCGTTACCTTAGGACAACGTCGGCCTCTAGTCTCCAAATCAGGCTTCGTAAGACACAAAGGCTGAGGTCTGCTGTAAAGTGACGTGCAGTACAGATGGAATATCCTGGGTGGAACCCCCTCTGAAGGCCTTGGTCTCACAAGGTGTTTTCATAAGGCACATGTTATTGCTCGTGCAGACATCCTGATGTGAGTATGTACCTATATTTTAGATTGTGTGCGCAAACTTGTATAGGCAATATGGTAACAACATGCCTGACATGTTCACATTCTGTTCTTTTCCAATATAAAGCAAAGGATATGTATATTATTGATAATGACGCTTTCGCAGAATGGCAACTGATTAAGAAATAAAAGCATTTCTTATAAAATGTAAGCAATACTAAAATGAATAAAAATGAATAATAATACAAAGCATGTTGATCTAGGTAAATGGGCCCGGGCCTGCAAGCCACGCTAAGTTGAAATCCTATACCCAAGCAAACTTAAATGGACTCACAACAGCATCAACATCAATATTACCACTACCACATCCACCAATATCAGCAGGACCAATACTACCACCAGTGCCAACAATGCATTCACCAATACCATAACCAGATCCACCACAAATATTACCAATACCATGGAATATAACAATACAACAAATATCACACCACTATCCGTAGCACCACCAATGTACCACCAGAGCCAGTACCATTACCACCAATGCTACACTGACAATTCCACCAATACTGTTACACCCACCACAAAAGCCGCCGCCACCACCAATACCACCAAAGCGACCTCATATTCTAAAACCCCATTTACCAATCCCACTAAATCCCACTAAAACCACTACACCGAAACCACTCCATCATCAATACTACAGAACCACTACTAATACATGGAATATGGCTGCCACCAATAAAACCACCACAATGTCAATACCGAAACCACAAATAATACCACTAATACCTCCTATCAAATAAGACCACCATAACTCCCACTACTAATGCTTTCAACACCAATATTATAGCTGCCCCTTTCACTGTCAAACCTACACCAAAACACCACAGTCACCACATCAATACCACTGCCATCAGCTTCTCTAAAATTACAACTTACACCACCACTACCACCAATACCATGACTATCAAAACCATCAACAATATCACCACACCTAGTGCCGCAACCATATGTACCACAAGTACCATCACCACCAAAAGCACACTTACCACCATTACCATCAATGGTATGACCACAAATACAAAAAACACCAGTAACATCATTATTAACACAATACTACCACCAGTGCATCCACCATCACCAAAACAAATATCACCCACATGACTCCCTTCAATACATCCAACCAATACCACACACCCTACATTACCAACAATACTAACAACATTAACATTAATACCACCACCATCAATTTTCCAATTTCTGTCACCAATAACTCTTCCTCCAATACTGTCATCACTAATGCCATGCCATGCTACCATTACCAGTACTACAGCCACTACTACCAATAGCACCACACTGCCACACAGTAACCACTTCCACCACGACTACCATACCAACCACCCATGCAACCACAAATGCTACCACCCCACTACAATCAGTACTACCAATACCTGTAATAAACCAAAAATACGTCCAACTCCACCACGGCTACCATGTCCAATATTATCACCATAAATACCAACATCTGTACCACAACCACCACAAATTCAACCACTACCACCAATGACACCCCACAACCAACATCACCACCACACTACTAAAACCACCACCAATAATACACAACCAATACCATCAACAACATCACAGCTAGTGTCACCACCAATATCACACATGTCCTACAGTGCACATCATCATATACTACTAAATCCTTACAGTCTGGATTATCTAACCCACCTTTTAAGGCCTGCCCAAACATATGAATTAAGCTAGCTGATTTCTTTAAATAAGAATTATGAAAATTCAGCTTAATCTGGTGGTTTTGCCTCCAATTGTGCTATGTCTCATTTCAAGTTAGATATTCCTAAGCAGTCAAAAAAGTCAATTTTGAGCTGTAGTTCAGGCTCACTGACAGACTAGTATCCACCATCCGTACTGACCCAGGTAATAAACATCATTAATGCAGTAAACAGTCATTTTTTAAATATTTATTTTTGGACAATGCCTCTCTCTAATTTGGAAAAAGACCAAAATGATTCGACTTGTAGAAAAGACAGGCAGCTGTGCAACTTTAGACTGATTTCTCTCTTGAGTGCTGCCTCCAAAATGGTGAAAAAATAATCAACACCCAACTATCAGAGTATTTGGAGAATTGTTGGCTTTTACATCTTTCTTAGTCGAGTTTCCGACCTCAGGACAGTACTAAAATGGTGCACCTGGAGATGGTAGATTCCATTAAACTGACTGTAGACCAAGGAAATAATGCTGCCTTGACTTTATTATATCTCTCAATGGCACTTGGCACAGTATCTCATGCCATCCTTTTGCAATCTCTCTTTGATATTCAAGTGGAAGATGAGGAATTGGAATGGGTTTGTTCCTTCCATAACAACAGAGGACAACTGTTCTGGATGGCCCCTTGTTCATCTGCTATAGAGGCTCTCAACCCTAACCCCGACTCTATTTAATATGTATATGTACCCTTAAGTCTCTTTGGTTGAGTCCTTTGGCATTAACACAATTTCATATGTAGATGATGCTCAGTTCTTCCTCACACGTGGGGATGGCTCTCCAGTTGCTCATGAGTGCTTTAAAGCTTGTTTGGGAGTGGTGATGAACTGGATCTGGTTTATTTAGCACGGTAACCTTGTAGCATGTCTAAAGCAGTAAGACTGCCTAATAATATCAGTCAAAAGTTCCCCTCCTCGGGCTCATGGATTTCATGTCCTTCAACATTTTTTGTTGTTAATATATATCTACAAGACCCATAGATATGAAGCAAAGCATAGGATATACATACTTACCTAAATGGATTTACCTTCTCAATATTTTGGTCCTCAAAATTTTGCCCACAATACTTTGGCAGATGACAATATTTAGACACACAACCAAGTCCAACTGAGAGAAATGAAAAGAAGATGGCTGTATGTCTTATGCCTACGTCTCAAATAAAAGAAAGGAGACCATTTGGCTGTCTAAATGAATACAATCAGATGCAGTGATTCCAAATGTGAAGACAAATGTACTATATATTCAGTATTACTGACCTTTCAAAACCATTCACCTGTTTTATTTATTGCCAAGGAAGACCTACCGATTTATAGTCTTGTGATAAATATTGACAGTTAATTGCTGTGCCTACAAGACTACAATAAATAGATTAGCTTTTCTGTAGATCTAGAATTGCTCAATCAAGTAAAGGAAGTATATTGGTTTACAAAGCGAAATCCTACAAAAACATATGGTATAACCAGAATATGAGCCAACCTTGAGAGGAAAGCAGCTTTTTAATCCCCATCTGGCAATTATAAATATTTTGCTATGCCCTTTGAAGTATGGAATTCTCCAGTTGTTTTTCAGACATTTTTCTTAAGAAATTATGATATACCTTGTTTCATATCCTGATCAATTTGCTGATGATTCTGAAGACGTTAACGATGTCCAAGAGGTGATAACTTCTCTGCAAAGGGCTTTATGTACAAAAAACGTGTCTGGTAAAAATGGTAGCAATTTGCTCACTGAATTTTTCTAAATGCACTGGTATTTTGTGAGCTGCCCTATGTACTAATAGGTAAGTTCACAAAATAGAAAATTGTAATGCGTTACAATTTGATCTACCTCATGAATATTAATGGCGTAAGTCGCAAATTTGCGACCTACTACTGTTTCCTGCCAATGACTGGGATAGTGGCCTGCTGGGGTCAGCACACCACGTCTGTGATTGCTTTCAAATAAAGCAATCATTTTTTTTAAAAAAGCAACATTTTTTTCCTAAAGGAAAACAGATTTTTTAAAACAAAATAAGTTACCAAACTTTTGTTAGCAGTGGGCAGTGGTCCCCACAATATACTCGTAAAAATATTTTCATCAGCATCCTATCAGGAACTGAGGCCCTCTGGAATCCCCTTCCCATTCACAAATGGATTACCACCTGCTTTGAGATGTTGTAACCTATGAATGGTTTGCAATTGCAATTGCGACTGAAAGCCATTGATAAACCCTTCAAGGAATCGCAAACGGGAAGGGATGCCCTAAACACACCCCTTCCAATTTGTGATTTGGTGTTCCTGGAAACCTATTGTACAATTTAGTAATATGTTACCAAATCAGAATTGGCAAAGGCTCCAATATTGCGAATTGGGTCCTTATAACTGAAACATAGCTTTGTGCGCAGGAAAGATAAAAAGCACTTCACAGACACTAAGGGCTGCTTGCAGATATGCCTAAACATACCTGAAGTATACCTGAACCCAGATGTGAGAAAACAGGGCTGATTGCAGAAGCCCCATAACTTTTTGCCCCCATTTTCCTCTTTTTGCTGGTGTTTTCCTGACTTTGATGGTGCCCTGGGTACTGCTAACCAGTCCCAGGGCCTGTGCTCTGTGTAAAATGGATATGCAAATTAGGCTAATTATAATTGGCTAAGTTAACCTACCTATAAGTCCCTAGTATATGGTAGGGCATGTAGGTTTAGGGACCACAGCATAGGTGGTGCACACCTAGGTGCACTGCTGAGGTGCCCAGTGTCATTTTAAAGGCAGGCCTGCCTTGCTGTCTGCTTTTAAATTAAAGTTATATGCAAATTCGACTTTGGAATTAAAGGTACTTCCAAAGTCTTAAACTACCTTATTTTTACATATAAGTCACCCCTAAGGTGTGCCCTATGTGCCCCTAGGGCTGGGTGCCATGTAACTATAAGCAGGGACTTTATAAAAATAGATTTATAAGCCCTGGTGAGGTAAAAACAGCCAAATTCGTTTTTCCCTCATTGAAGTAAATGGCCTTCATAGGCTAGAATGGGCAGACTTTATTTTACATTTTAAAGTCTCCTTAAATGTTACATACCAAGAATTTGGTATCAAATTGATTGTTGTAATAAATCCCACAACTTCCAGTTGTTGGATTTAATATAACTTGTTCAGGTAAAAAGTTTAGACTTTACCTAAAAAGTTGCCAATTTCAGCTCTGCATTGTTTTTGCTGCTGTGCTCTGATTGGCCAGCCTGCAGCAGCTTCTGCCAGGCTGCCTTGATGAGGTGTGAAGTGGCCTGACTTCACACAAAGGAATGTGCTTGGGGGAGAGAATCTCCCCTCAGCAGATGGTGAGGCAGGAAGGGGGAGGGCGGCCAAACTGGTCTTCAAAGGCAGAGAAGGACATTTGGAGCACCCAGCAACACCCCCACATCCTGCAACCCCAGACAACTAGGTGCCCCCTTGATTAGATTAAGAGAGGGCAGGAGAGGGGTGTGTTTATGATTTTTAGCCACACCAGTGGGTGGGCTCAGCCAGATGTAACCTCCAAAAATCAGATTCAGCCATGTTGGATTTTTGGAGACTGTTGCCTTTTGGGATGGATTTTTGCCACACTTCCCAGGAAGTGGTCATCACAGGGGGACGACCCTGTACCTGATTGGAGGATCAGGACCCCCCTGCTTTTCACTCAGGAGCAAGGATAAAACTGGCAGACCTGACCCCACACCTCAGATCCCCGCCAACTTTCAAGAAGAAGGAACTTAAGGAGAAGAAGGACTGCCCTGCTGGACCCCTGGCCTGCACCTGGACCCTGCACTCAGAAGGACTGCACCAGCTGCACACTTGGGCTTCACCACAAGAAGGACTTTGCCTGGCTTCAACTAGTTCAAGGAGGGACTCCCTGTTTGCTACAGGTGAAAAATTGCTATCCAGAGTCCCCTGCACCAACTCCTAAAAAAAGAGACCAGTTGACCACTGCCCAGTGGCCAAAAAGGAGTTTGCGCCAGGTGCATTCTGGGAGTTGAAGTCCGCACCCCCCAAGGACCATCACAGAACTTCTGGACCCTTGGGGTGAGCTGTGGACCCCAAAAGAACCTTAAAAGAACATCTGGGTGAAGCCCCAGAAGTTTGGAGAAGATTTGACAAATTTTGTAAAAAAGCTCCAGAGAGGGACCGACCCGCTGCGGAAATTCTAGCCGGCTTGCCTCAACCGCGACCCGGCCTGACTTCGTGGTTCGTCCCGGTAAAGAAAAACATCCGAAAAAGAGACTAAGTCCGAACGTAAAAAGTTGACCGGGACCTCCCAGCCATCGTATCCGAGAAGGGCTCCACGGACGTCGGATCAAGATCCAGGTTTACCCCGGTCGAAGGATTTTCATCTCGAAAAAACGACTAAGTCCGAAGGTAGAAATCACCACCGAGGAAACCCACATTGCGTATCCGGACAAGGGCTCCAGGAGGTCGGATTCAACTGGCAGGTTCGTCCCGGTGAAGAAAAACTTCAAAATAAAGACTAAGTCAGAAGGTAACTTTTCAACCGAGGCCTCCCGCGACTTGTAGCCGAGCAGGGCTCCATCGCGGTCGGCCTGAAACTTTGACTTTGTCCCGGTCCTGGTGCAACCAGATGACCCGATTCGCGCTTTTTGTTTCTAAGCGCTAGAAAAATAATAATACTTTAAAAATTCATATCTCCGGTTCCCCTGAACCGATTTTAATCGTTTTTGTGTCATTTTAAAGATAAAAATATAAACTATTTTTATAAACTGGTTTTGGATTTTTAAACTGTTTCCTGTGTTTTATTTAATTACTGTTTTGTGATATTTGAATGCTTTACACACTGTCTCCTAAGTTAAGCCTTGACGCTTGTTGCCAAGCTACCAAGGGTTGAGCTGGGATTAATTTACTGAGACCTAACTGTACCTAGGTGGAGGTTAGTGGCTTGTTGCTAGGTGTAGGTACCTACCTGCCCTTACCAATAACCCATTTTCCAACACCAGACAATTCCAATCTGACGCCTGATTGTTATTGTTTGCTTTGGTGCTGTTCCTATGCCATTCCCATATGCAAAAGAAGAATCTGGCTGAAGCTCCAGTGGTTGTCATTAGCGCCTGAGGAAACAAAAACATCTGTTAGCTGGACTTGATATTGGTCATGTAAAACCGCTAATTTGAAAGATAGGCTAGAAAAGTTAAAGGGTTAAAAGGTAATATGTTTGCTACCAAGTAGAAAAAAGTAAAATGTTAAAAAAAATGTAAAACTCATATTCAAACTCTACTGTCTCAGGAGGGCGTTGCGAATATTCTATTGAGTTTTATTACATTTGTATTCCTACCCTAAGGAGACCATAGTTCTTTCTTGGTTGTCATTGTGTATAATTTAGATAATTCTAGAGAAATTGTTTGCGTCAGTTCCTGAGCACAGTTCCAAGCACATGCGATGTCTGAAGATATGATGCACTGATTGTTAATGCACAAATGCATATGCGATTGCAGATAATATATTCATTCATGCATGCACTTCCTCACCATCTTTTGGGATAGACTATATTATTTATGGGACCAGCTACTGAGGAGCATAAGTGGGGGGTCTTCTAGTGTCTACGGAGCCCCACCAGTAGTGTGAAAAACTAATACCGTTTGATGCACTGTTTAGTCATCAGGTAGCATTATATGGAATCTACCCAGGGGCAAGGAAGACCCAGGCCTGTGGATGCACAGGTAGAATATTACCTAGACCTAGTGTCCACATGTGAGCGTTAAAGCTACAACTCAAGGTATCTGCAGCCACAAACCTAGTTGGGGTCCTGCAGAAGTAGAGGTAACAGAGCCCAAGTGAGTGGTCGTTTTCAGGGAACTGGAGGAAATCACCTTCAATCAGTGATTTCTGTTTAAGAATTCGTTTTTTGAAAAGGGGGAAACATTTGAGGATTCAGGGGAGGACAGAAGAAGGGAAAAGGCAGCGGTTCTGTCCTTGGTCCAAACATGGAAGATACCCTTAACCTCTCTGCCCTTCATCAGGACACTCGACTACATGCCCAGAAAGAAAGGTTATGTGAGGTCATAGAGAATGACCGCTTAACTATAATGAACAATTATGACGTCTATGTTTTAGAAAATCGAGCTACACATTGGAAACCTGGATATAAGAGAAGAGAAAGTATATGTTGGTGCAGGAGAGAACCACAAGAAAAAAAAGTAGCTGGGGTCAGAACAAGGCCCTGTCATTATTGTACAGTCACTCCACATTATTGCAAAAGCTTACCGAGCCCCAGGGTAGCAGCAGGTTACATTAAGCACTGTGCAGTGACGTTGCTCTTTTTTCTGTTTCACCAGGGGGAGGAAAGGGGAGCTGCATTTCCTCGTCTTCTTTGCCTTTCTCAATACGGTACGGTGGAGGTTGAGGAAGGTAGAGGGCGTGGATTAAGTGTAGAAGAAGGCTTAAACGTCTAGTCACATGACTTAAGGACCAGTCATGACCTCCCTGTCCCTACAAATCAGTTTGCAAAGAAGAAGAAAGCAAATTTAGTATACGCTGCTGAGTGTGAAAGAGCATCACCCGCAATAAGAATTACAGTTCACTATAGATTCCTGGGTCAAAACCAGGCCCAACAAATCATTTACAGTCGCTCCCTAAATTATTGTGCAAATATATCCAAATCTGAAAAAAAAAACTAGCAGAATTTCATGAGCACTGCACAGAACCATTGAACTTTTTTCCGAACCACTGAAGGGGCACAAGAGGAGTACTCACAGTCACTCTTCTGCACCATCATTCCATTGGAAGATGACTTTAAAGTATGGGGGAAGGAAGGGTTGTGTGGGGCTTGGGCGTCCTGGTCATTTGTCTTTAAGGACCAATCATGATCTTCCGCTCCTCCTTACAAATGGGTTCTTGACGCAAAAGAAATTAAACCTGTACAAGGAAGAGATAAAATGCATACCAATAAAAGAAAGTATAATAAAATAAATATTACTATTCACACCAGGCTTGTGGGTCAGAAATAGGCCCAACAAACGATTTGCTGGTATTCCCAAAATTATTGCAACGATCTAAAATTGTCTATCAGATAGGCATGCTCATTATGCCTAAGGCTGATTGGTACACTGTGTGCCTGATTCACAAATGTAAACTTACACGTTTGTGCAGTTTTGCTATTTTTTCAGCATTCATGAACTACGAGTTTAATTTTACTATTATTTTTCCAACTGCACATAAGAATATAGGCATCTTTATTTTTTTTGGGTGCAGAATCTCCGCAGTTAATAAATTATTAATAATAAAATTAAACTTGAAGTTCGTGAATATCAAACAAATAGTAAACTTACACAAAAGTGAAAGTTTACCTTTATGAATCAGGCCCAGTGGACTTATCCTGCTTAGGGTGGTGAGACACTACCTTATTTTGTGGGTGGAAAGCAGGGGCTTGGAGCCACATGCTTCAGTGGTCGAGGCTTCATGAAAGACTAGGAGTGATGCACACTACTAGTGACCACTGACCCATTACTAGAAGGAGCATGCTATGCCTCCAAAGACCTTGAAGATCTGACCATAAAATTATGGACCAGCTGCACGGAGATGTTGTTTCTGCCGGCCTTAATGCTGAGTCAGATTCAAGAGAAGCTAAAGATCACATTGGAAGCCATTGAAGACGTTTTAAGGCAAGGGCAAAGTGGGATCTGGCACAGGGCCCCACTCTTTTAGGCCTCCCCCTCACCCGATAGTGCCAGCTCTGTTCTGCAGAGATTCTTGCCCTTATGACCTTAAATATTTGTGTAATAGATTGTTTTAAATGCTGTGTTCCTTTACTTCATTTTTAATGTGAGTGATGTGTAACAGTCTATTACAGACATTTTGCCGAGCAATTTGTTTATGTTTGCATCCTCACATAAGAGAGCCAGGAGGGAGTGGCAGAGATTTTATGCAGTAATGTTAGTGAGCTGCTGCTGTTTTAAAATATTAATAAATACACGCCACTATCCCTCAATAGTAGATGTAAACACATTTAGAATTAGGACAGATGTGTCTGTGCACTGTCAGTGACCTGGCCAAAGAGGGGATGAAAGAGCTGTAATTGGATCATAAATTCAAAGCTTTTCCAAATAATGCCCTCCAAAATACGTCTAGCCCAGGGCCCCCAAATACCTAAGATGCTCCTGATTGTATAGTAAAGAGCAGAGATGGAGGAGGAATTTGATGAATGGGTCCAGACGCTAGGCAGGGAGTGGTTGAGGCTAAAACCAAAGAAGTGAAATGGGTCCAGAAACTAGGTAGGGGCTGCTGGAGTCTAAAATCAAGGAAGTGAAGCTGAAGTTGCGAGTATCAGCAGAAGGAGCTATGTTGGAAGGAAACTTTATGGTACTCGTAATCCAAGTAAATCCTTTATTCAGCTGAGGAGTACGAAAGGACACAGCTTACATCTCATGTCCTATCTCCAACTGTCCCAGTGGAACACTCCACATACACAAACCTATACATTCTGCATATGCCATCTTGTCCAGCATTCTAGTAACAAACTTCCAAACCACATAACACTCTATCTGTGGGAAGGTTGAAAGACCTCCTTTGCTAATTTTGATAAATGGTTCCCATGATCCCTCTGCTACTGTGATTACCCATCTTTTGTCATAAAACAGGGCCTCTCACAGAATTCTGCCTGTTCTTTGTCTTTTCTTGAGATCCCTTCATGCTTGTTGTTCCACTACTGCTTCTCATTATATCTACTCTCTTCTTTTCTCGGTTCTCTCCTCTTTTGGGTTTGCTCCTCTCTCCTTTGTGTAACCAGCTCCTACTACTCCTGCTCTAAAAATCCCTTCTTCAATTTTATCACATCCTTTCCTTAAGATTCTCCAGCATTCTTCCCTGGATGGACTTTGCTCTGCCTCAGCACGCCCCCTTCTTGTTCCGAATTTCATTCACTGCCCATGCTCCTTGCACACTTCCACCAGGTTTTCCTGGGAAGGGACATGCCATTTTCCTTTGGTTTCTCCTCCTATATTATTAGTATAAAGGTAGTATTAGTAGTAGTAGATGTAGTGGTTGTAGTGGTGCTTTTGGTGATAGTGGTATAGAGCATGGCAATCTCCTAGTATTACCTTACTCAGTGGTAGAGTACTGCTGACACAGGTAAGGATTTGATCTCCTATAAAGTTCTCTTCATGAGAAGGTCATATGGTGAATTGCATCGTGCAGTAGAAGCCCTCATGCTTGGAAAGAATTATTTTGTGATCTCTAACTGGCAAAATGTTCCATGTAAATAACAACACTTCTATGGGAGGCAGAACAGAGTGTGGCACAAGGAGCGGGAGGACTGCTAAACTAGGAGAAAGGCCTTTTCCCTCAGACACAACCTTGCCTATACCTTAGTGTGTGGTTAACATTTCTTCATTCCCCTGTCATCTAATCATAATGCCTTTATACGGCAGCATCAGCAAAAACAACATAGTGACCTGCTTAGAGCCTGCGGCTATTTCCATGCATATTCCGAGTAAGCCATTAATCCTCTACCATCTTAAATTTCACTCTCATTTCTGAGTTCAATATATAGAACCAGTAAGCACAATTGCAGGGAACGCATTAATCCCTTCCAAACAGCTCCCTTCCCCATGGTGAGAATGAGCCCCTTATCACTGTAGGAAAGGCCACAATGCCATGAACCATAGAAAGATTTAGATTACTTGGTTTTCTGTCAGATGCTGTTAATTCCTTTTTTCAGAAATAACCCTTGGGGACTGCCCACTGATGCATGGGCCTGTGGAGGCATATTTATGAGAGGCTTAAGTTACCGTTGTGCCACTTTTAGGGACACAGTGGCGGCACAGACCTCTCAACCATATCTATGAGGCTGCTCAAAACCACTTTGCCTGTCTTGGTATGGCCTCATCGATAGGGAGCAAGGCAAGGCAGCGCAAATAACTGCATAACCTTACTCTGCGTAAGGGAGGCATTCTATGGGCGTTGCAGTGGGTTTCCCATACAACACCCATGGATTTTGATGCTGTCCCAGATTTACTTAATCACAAAACCTTATGCCTCCCTAGAGCAGGCGTAACAAGGAGAAATGTTTGTATTTCTTCTTGTTTTTACCTCTTTCCATGTGTACTGTAGAAAGAGGAAAACAACTCTTGGGATTGTTTTTGTGCAGGAAGATGTCTCTTCCTGCACATAAACAATTCTGTATGCAACGCAGGCACCCTTGCGCCATGGTGCAAGGATGCCTACATTGGCGCTAGGAAGCCACTTTTGCGTCAACGAAGGGGGAAGGACAGGAATGCACCATATTTCATAAATACAGTGCATTTCTGCCCTTTCACATTGACGTAGTGCACCACAGCAAGAAGACTTGCGGTGCTGCCGTACGTCAACTTTTTATAAATATGGGACTTGATCGCTTATGAGGCTGTTACCAAGGCTAGTTAAGTTAAGGAGGGCCTCAACTGAGTAACTCGATGTCTGAATCTCAGAATCCAAATTGAGAAGGCTGTAGGGAATAAGACGCAATTAGGGAAACTGAGGATTATTAAATATGTTTAAACACATAAGAATATCTGTAGTCTTACTGACTTTGACTTGAAAATCAATGAGGCACAAGGTTTACGTTTTCACAAATGCTATGTTGAACATGGCAAGGTAGAGGTTTCCTGGCCCTTAGTCAAGCATATGTATGCACCAACTGACCATTTTATTTTACCTGAAGTTAATGTTTATTGAGCATGTAACAACCTTCCAGAGCCTGTCAGACATTTTGGTTTATTGTTGTGATCATGGGGCGTAGCTTCAGCAGGATGTTCAGGGTATTACACCCCCCTAATAAAAGTTTTTGTGCTAAAAAGTTGGATACAGGTGCTTTCAGTCGGGTATGGTGAGGTGTCTGTTGGATTTCACCAGGATGTTTTACACACACAGACAAAAGCTCAAACACACACTCTCTCCCTCTCTCTGTTTAGAAACACTTAAAAAATGTTGGTTAGTTCACAAAATAAAGTGCTTTCTCTCATTTAGTACCCCTACCAATCCGCATTCCTCCCCCTTTCCTCTGCTCCTTAAGTCACGCTCCTGTACCCTGCTTGTCGCATAATGCATTTTAACATTATACGCTAATGTGATTGTTGGGAAATCTGAAGCTCCCCCCACCCCTCCCCTTCAACCTCTCATCTCACTGACCAAGCTACGCCTCTAGGTGTGATTTCAGGCAGCTTTTCAGCAAAAGAGCATGCATACAAGAAATCCACAATTGTTTATATGCTTTATTTCAGGTCAATGTTAGTGCAGAATAAAAGAGCATAACTGCAGAAATCAATAATATTGTATGGAAAGTGAAAGCACAGAATGAAAATATTGTGAAAGCCGACAATATATTAGACTATGGCCCTCATTCTGACCTTGGCGGTCTTTTCGCAAGACCGCTGAGTTACCGCCGCGGTGAAGACCGCCGACCGCGGCGGTGTGCCGCTGTGCGCATTCTGACCGCTGGGAGCGTTCCGCCGGAAAACCGCCAGCAGCCACACTGGCGGTCGGCGGGAAAGTGGAGACTGGTCAACCTCCACCGCCACGCCAGCAGAACACCGCCCACAGAATTACGACCCACATTTCTGTGTGGCGGTCTTCTGTTGGCGGTCTTCTGTTGGCGGTCACGTCCCTATGGCTCCCGTCGCCTCCCGGAGGACCAACGCACAAGGTAAGTTGATCGTCCGTGAGGGGAGGGGGTGGGGGGGTGTTGTGTGATGTGGGCGTGCATGGGGGTGTGCGTGTGAGTGTGTAGAGGGGGTGTGTGAGTGCGTGTATGCGGGCGGGGGGTGCTGCTGTGTCTATGGGTAATGTGTGCTGTTCGGCAGGTGCGCATGTCGGCATGTATGTGTGTGGGTATGTGTCCCCGTTGTGTATGTGTGTGTAGGGGGTGTGTATATGTGCATGTTGGGGGTGTGTGCATGTCGGGGTACATGTATGTGCATGTCGGGGTGGGGGTGGGGAGGGGGTTCGTACCACCTCTGGGGGGTGGCAGGGGGGTGGAGGGTGTGGGGGGAGGACTCGGGTGGGTAGTGGGGGGTGGGGGAGACCCCTATCAGTGCCAGGGAAGGAATTCCCTGGCCCCGATAGTGCTTACCGCCATGATTCGCACGGCGGTTCCCGCCCGCAAGAAACCGCGGCGGTAGGCAGGGTCATAATACCCTTGGCGGTCTTGGGACGACCGCCGGGCCGGAGTGCGCAAACTCCAGCCCCGCGGTCATGACCGCCGTGGCGGTCGGAGTGGAGAAGTAGCGGTCGGTCGCGGCGGGGACCGCCGCGGTCAGAATGCCATTTTTAATACCGCCGGTCTGTTCGCGGTCCGACCGCCGTCTCTCCGCCGACCGCCAGGGTCAGAATGAGGGCCTATGTATTTTTAAGGATCCCCATATGCACAATCTTTGAGGATTCAGTAATTAACTGAAGACACACATTCATACCTGAACTTAATCTATTTTCCAATCCCATACCTATCTTCAAGGTGAGATTGAATTATGTCTCTTCAGACAAACTGTCTATGATATATTGGTCCTGGTGTGGTTCTGCTCAGAGCCACGCTGCTCTGCTGTTTGGAATGTCTTTGAAGTCCCGATATCTCTCATGAAGAGGGATGTGAACAGCTGATTTATACCATCCAAAATATTTATTTCGAAAAAAATAAACCCTGTGATTAAGATGTCAGATGAGACAATAAAGGTGGGAATTCTCTTCCACTCTTATGTTATAGCCTAAAGCTGTCTAGCTTTTTACCTAAGCCTCATTTATTCAAATGAATATAAGACTATGTGAACGAAAAGTATACTATAAAAATATGCAATACATTCATACATTATGGCACAACATTGAAAATAACTGCATCAGATATTACAAATAGATACAAACTTACATGACATAGCCATTGGAAAATCATCAGTGAAAATAGCTTGTTTACGACTTGGATCGGATCACAAGAGTCAAACTACAGTTCAGAATATTCTCCAGGGGATACGTTTTATTTCTGTATTGCTCCATAGGGAAATTAGAATTCAGTTCCGAGATTAATTTTTATAGAAAAACACAAACGAAAGAGACTACTAACAAGCATCCCTACTGCTTACCAGTTACTATCAAACGAATCTGATGAACTCAGTTCAGGCTGAGAAGAGACTTCTTTGGAAGACTTGGCAGTGTGAAATGCAGTCAGTTGTGAAGTCCAGAGCAGGTCCACACCCGGAGCTGAACAATACAAGGTGACACAATAGCAGATGAAACACCACAGAGAACTGTAACTAGGCAGATAGAGTGATTAATATTGTTTCCTCAGGTTACTTTCCCTTCATGGAATGTTGTGCTAGCTTTCCTGGATTGCTTCTGACTTCATTATCAGGTGTGGCACACAGGCCGCGGATTGCGTTGGAAGCTTAGTTCTCAGAAACCTCCTTAGTACAACTTTCCAGCCCAGCAACTCGTGAACATGTCCAAAACCAAGCATTTATGTATGACCAGAGACATTTTCGGCCACGGGCAAAATTGAATTTTAACTAGGCCACCCACCTTCCAAAGCCATCTCTAGTAAACTGATGAGGACTGTCAGAAAGAATCACACTTCTATCTTAACTTTTCTTCCTTTCTGTCTGCCTACCCCTACCTTTAACTCTGTCTTTCTACCTATCTTTTCCTCACCACCCTCACCTTTCTATATAACTCTTGTTCTAACTCTTCAATCTTTCGCTCCGTTGTCTCTCTTTCCCAATATTGTTCATACTCTTTATCTCTCTATATATCTCTCTGTCAACCACCCTATACTTACACTTGCTCTTTCTAGCTTGCGCTCTTTGCCCCGTCCCTGTTTTTCTACATCATCTTTCGCTACATCATCACTCCAGTGGTCTGATAAATCAAAACAACATCTACCAATTCCTAAATAGCGAGTAATAGTGACTGACTAGTTAGAAATTGCAAAATGGTATGTACTGTGAGACAAGTGTCTTAAATAAGAATAAGAATGACAATTTACAAGTAGGTATAATTTGCAAATAGAAAATGTTGCAGTGTCTCACATCTATGACAGCACAGAATCTACAAAAGAGACCCTGGAGGAGTGCAGTATGCCCCATGGGAGAATCATTGTCAGAGGAAGATGGAAGAATACATTGACATCCACCCACAAGCTGCGTTATGGCTAGCCAAAATTCCCAGGATGAAATAATTAGGAAGTATGAAAGGACATTTAGCAAATTTGTCAGCCAGGAACTTGAGATTTCAACAGAGGAATGTGTTAGTGAATATGATAAACTTGTTGACGAGTCATTAGCAACTGTTTCGGAGACTACTACCAAATGACAAACTGGGTATGTATCCAGCAGAGGATAAATGCAGTGTATGTAACAAACAGGTGTGGAAGAAATATGAAAAAGATGACATGACCTGTGGTTGCGCATAAAGGAAAGACCTGCGGCAAGACAAGACACTGCACATACTGGAGAAGGGCAAAGTCCTGAATCTCAACCAACACCACTGGAGCAACAGATTGAATCTACTCTACAGTCAGGCAGTGATAGGTGTCAGTAACAATCACACATGTGAAAGCACTTCAAGTACTGATGGTAAGTTTAAAATCACATGTGCTGTATGCCTATACAATAAAAAACATATCTTTGTATGTGTAACACATCATACGCACAGGCATTCATTCATAGGGTAGGTCGCTCCCCCTGCCGCTGCAGCTCCTCCAGCTCCTCCAGGTTCCTGAGACCTACCTCGCAGTAAGTACCCCCTCCTCCCAGCCCCTCGCCCTGCCCCGCGCTACTCACCCGCTCTCCTGCTCCTGCTTCTTTTCTTCCTCTCTGATCTTCCTCCTCGCTCCTCTTCTGTAATCTTCTTCTGTACTCTTCTTTTCCCCGTCTTCTCTCTTCATCTGTGTGCTTCTCAGCCTCTCCTGTCGCCTCTCTTCTTCTTCATCTTCTTCTGTGGTCTTCTGCCTTCTGTTCTTCGTCTTCTGTATCTTCTTCTGTGATCTTCTGTCTTCTGCTTCTTCGTCCTCTGTCTTCTGTCTTCTGTTCTTCATCTTCTGTTCTTCTGTTCTTCTGTTCTTCTGTTCTTCTCTTCTTCTGTTCTTCTGTCTTCTGTTCTTCTGCTTTCTTCATCCTCCGTCTTCTGTTCTTCCCGCGCCTGCCCTCCTGCTCCTGTCTCATCTCCCTCCCTCACTCGCCTCCCCCTCTCTATCACCCCTATCTACCTCGTTCGCTATCTGCATCCCTCACTCCTCCTATCTACCTATCCCTCTATCTCACTATCTATCTCCCTCACTCACCACCTCCTCCTATCTACCTATTTCTCTATCTGTCCACCTATTTCTCTATCTCTCCCCCCTTCCCGCCACCCCCTCTGTTACCTATCTTCCTATCCTCTCACTCTACCTCTGACCCTCACCCACCTCTACAACCCCCCCTCCCCTATCTTCCCAACCCTACTCCTATCTCTCTCCCTAATCTCCTAAACTTCCTAACACTCACCCCCCTCCACCCTCAAACCCCCCTCCCCGAGCTCTTCTCACTCTACCTGTCCCCCCCTCCCTCCCGCTTTCCCGCCGCGACCTCCTGCACTCCCCTGCCCCCCAGCTCCCATTCGCCCCCAGCTGACCCCTCCCCCCCCCTCCTCCCTCTTATGGCGGCCGCTGCACGACAGTGGTAGCGACCCTTGACCCAAGGGTAGGTCGCTCCCCCTGCCGCTGCAGCTCCTCCAGCTCCTCCAGGTTCCTGAGACCTACCTCGAAGTAAGTACCCCCCTCCTCCCAGCCCCTCGCCCTGCCCCACGCTACTCACCCTCTCTCCTGCTTATTTTCTTCCTCTCTGTTCTTCCTCCTCGCTCCTCTTCTGTAATCTTCTTCTGTACTCTTCTTTTCCCCGTCTTCTCTCTTCATCTGTGTGCTTCTCAACCTCTCCTGTCGCCTCTCTTCTTCTTCATCTTCTTCTGTGGTCTTCTGCCTTCTGTTCTTCGTCTTCTGTATCTTCTTCTGTGATCTTCTGTCTTCTGTTTCTTCGTCCTCTGTCTTCTGTCTTCTGTTCTTCATCTTCTGTTCTTCTGTTCTTCTGTCTTCTGTTCTTCTGCTTTCTTCGTCCTCCGTCTTCTGTTCTTCCCGCGCCTGCCCTCCTGCTCCTGTCTCATCTCCCTCCCTCACTCGCCTCCCCCTCTCTATCACCCCTATCTACCCCGTTCGCTATCTGCCTCCCTCACTCCTCCTATCTACCTATCTCTCTATCTCACTATCTATCTCCCTCACTCACCACCTCCTCCTATCTACCTATTTCTCTATCGCTCCACCTATTTCTCTATCTCTCCCCCCCTTCCCGCCACCCCCTCTGTTACCTATCTTCCTATCCTCTCACTCTACCTCTCACCCTCACCCACCTCTACAACCCCCCTCCCCTATCTTCCCAACCCTACTCCTATCTCTCTCCCTAATCTCCTAAACTTCCTAACACTCACCCCCCTCCACCCTTAAAACCCCCCTCCCCCAGCTCTTCTCAATCTACCTGTCCCCCCCTCCCTCCCGCTTTTCCGCCGCGACCTCCTGCACGCCCCCGCCCCCCAGCTCCCATTCGCCCCCAGCTGACCCCTCCCCCCCTCCTCCCTCTTATGGCGGCCGCTGCGTGACAGTGGTAGCGACCCTTGACCCAAAGGTAGGTCGCTCCCCCTGCCGCTGCAGCTCCTCCAGCTCCTCCAGGTTTCTGAGACCTACCACACAGTAAGTACCCCCCACCTCCCAGCCCCTCGCCCTGCCCCGCGCTCCTCACCCTCTCTCCTGCTCCTGCTTCTTTTCTTCCTCTCTGTTTTTCCTCCTCGCTCCTCTTCTGTAATCTTCTTCTGCACTCTTCTTTTCCCCGTCTTCTCTCTTCATCTGTGTGCTTCTCAGCCTCTCCTGTCGCCTCTCTTCTTCTTCATCTTCTTCTGTGGTCTTCTGCCTTCTGTCCTTCGTCTTCTGTATCTTCTTCTGTGATCTTCTGTCTTCTGCTTCTTCGTCTTCTGTCTTCTGTTCTTCATCTTCTGTTCTTCTGTTCTTCTGTTCTTCTGTCTTCTGTTCTTCTGCTTTCTTCATCCTCCGTCTTCTGTTCTTCCCGCGCCTGCCCTCCTGCTCCTGTCTCATCTCACTCCCTCACTCGCCTACCCCTCTCTATCACCCCTATCTACCCCGTTCGCTATCTGCCTCCCTCACTCCTCCTATCTACCTATCTCTCTATCTCTCCACCTATTTCTCTATCTCTCCCCCCTTCCCGCCACCCCCTCTGTTACTTACCTTCCTATCCTCTCACTCTACCTCTCACCCTCACCCACCTCTACAACCCCCCTCCCCTATCTTCCCAACCCTACTCCTATCTCTCTCCCTAATCTCCTAAACTTCCTAACACTCACCCCCCTCCACCCTTAAACCCCCCTCCCCAGCTCTTCTCACTCTACCTGTCCCCCCCCCTCCCTCCCGCTTTCCCGCCGCGACCTCCTGCACGCCCCCGCCCCCCAGCTCCCATTCGCCCCCAGCTGACCCTTCCCCCCCTTCCTCCCTCTTATGGCGGCCGCTGCGCGAAAGTGGTAGCGACCCTTGACCCAAGGGTAGGTCGCTCCCCCTGCCGCTGCAGCTCCTCCAGCTCCTCCAGGTTCCTGAGACCTACCTCGCAGTAAGTACCCCCCACCTCCCAGCCCCTCGCCCTGCCCCGCGCTACTCACCCTCTCTCCTGCTCCTGCTTCTTTTCTTCCTCTCTGTTCTTCCTCCTCGCTCCTCTTCTGTAATCTTCTTCTGCACTCTTCTTTTCCCCGTCTTCTCTCTTCATCTGTGTGCATCTCAGCCTCTCCTGTCGTCTTTCTTCTTCTTCATCTTCTGCTGTGGTCTTCTGCCTTCTGTTCTTCGTCTTCTGTATCTTCTTCTGTGATCTTCTGTCTTCTGCTTCTTCGTCCTCTGTCTTCTGTCTTCTGTTCTTCATCTTCTGTTCTTCTGTTCTTCTGTTCTTCTGTTCTTCTGTCTTCTGTTCTTCTGCTTTCTTCGTCCTCCGTCTTCTGTTCTTCCCGCGCCTGCCCTCCTGTCTCATCTCACTCCCTCACTCGCCTCCCCCTCTCTATCACCCCTATCTACCCTGTTCGCTATCTGCCTCCCTCACTCCTCCTATCTACCTATCTCTCTATCTCACTATCTATCTCCCTCACTCACCAACTCCTCCTATCTACCTATTTCTCTATCTCTCCACCTATTTCTCTATCTCTCCCCCTGCTTTCGCCACCCCCTCTGTTACCTATCTTCCTATCCTCTCACTCTACCTCTCACCCTCACCCACCTCTACAACCCCCCCTCCCCTATCTTCCCAACCCTACTCCTATCTCTCTCCCTAATCTCCTAAACTTCCTAACACTCACCCCCCTCCACCCTTAAACCCCCCTCCCCCAGCTCTTCTCACTCTACCTGTCCCCCTTCCCTCCCGCTTTCCCGCCGCGACCTCCTGCATGCCCCCGCCCCCCAGCTCCCATTCGCCCCCAGCTGACCCCTCCCCCCTCCTCCCTCTTATGGCAGCCGCTGCGCGACTGCGCAGCGGGCACGCCAGAGGCAAGCCCGTCTGCGCCCGTCCGCACCTGGCCCACGCCCAGCGCCACGACCCCTGGTCCCCAGCTCTCCCAAACCCCGCTGCTCCGCTACAACCCCACCACCCTCCACGCCCTCAACCCAGGCCCACGGCCCTCGGCACCGCACCCACCCCCACAGACCACGCCCGCAACCTCGGCTTCATCTTGGACCCTCTTCTCACCATGACCAAGCAAGTCAACGTCGTGTCCTCCCCCTGCTTCCTCACCCTCCGCATGCTCCGCAAGATCTTCCGCTGGATCCCCGCCGACACCAGAAAAACCGTGACCCACGCCCTCGTCACGAGCCGCCTGGACTACGGCAACACCCTCTACGCCGGGACCACAGCCAAACTCCAAAATCGCCTGCAACGCATTCAAAACGCCTCGGCCCGCCTCATCCTCGACGTACCCCGCAGCAGCCACATCTCCGCACACCTGAGACACCTGCATTGGCTCCCAGTCAGCAAAAGGATCACCTTCCCACTTCTCACCCACGCATACAAAGCCCTCCACGACAAGGGACCGGAATACCTCAACAGACGCCTCAACTTCTACGTCCCCACCCGCCTCCATCGCTCCTCTGGCCTCGCACTCGCTGCTGTCCCTCGCATCCGCCGCTCCATGGCGGGTGGGAGATCTTTCTCCTTTCTGGCGGCCAAGACCTGGAACTCCCTCCCCACCAGCCTCAGGACCACCCAGGACCACTCCGCTTTCCGGAGACTCCTAAAGACCTGGCTGTTCGAGCAGCGATAACCCCCCCTTTTCCCCTAGCGCCTTGAGACCCGCACGGGTGAGTAGCGCGCTTTATAAATGTTAATCATTTGATTTGATTTGATTTAGGGCGCTCCAACACCTGCTTCCAAGCTCACTCCAAACGCACCCATGGACCCTTCGCCTGCAACTCCTGCAAACGCATCTTCCACCACGCAACTACCACGACCACCAGCCCACGCGCCATCAACCACCTCAAGTGCATCCTGGTCAACGCTCAATCTGTCCACAAGCACGCCATTGAACTCTGGGACCTCCTGGACTCCACAGCACCGGACGTCGCCTTCATCACGGAGACTTGGATGAAAGCCTCTTCAGCCCCAGACATCGCCACTGCCATCCCCGAAGGCTACAAGATTTCCAGAAAAGACCCACCAACCAAGTAGGAGGAGGTATCGCCATCGTCTTCAAAGATTCCATCAGCGTCACCACCTCCACCGAAGACACCCCCCTCGCCGCTGAACACCTGCATTTCCAGATTCGCACCGACCCCAGGACCACCCTCAGAGGATCCCTCGTCTACCGTCCCCCCGGACCGCACGCCCCTTTCAGCGACTCCATCGCCGACTTCGTCTCCCCGCACGCCCTCGCCTCACCGGACTACATCCTCCTAGGCGACCTTAACTTCCATCTGGAACAAAACAACGACCCCAACACCACCGCCCTGCTCGACAACCTCGCCAACCTCGGCCTCAAGCAACTGGTGAACACCGCCACCCACATCGCCGGACACACGCTTGACCCTATCTTCTCCGCCAGAAAACACGTCTTCTTCAGCCACACCTCCGCTCTACACTGGAACGACCACAGCTGTGTACATTTCACATTCCGACGTAAGACCCGCCATCTCCGCACTCAACCCATCCCTCGTCGACAGTGGAACAAAATCCCCGAAGAGCAACTCTTCTCCGCACTCGCCGTCAACCAACCTACCCTCACCACCGACCCCAACGTCGCAGCCCTCAGCCTCTCGAACTGGATCTCCAACTGCGCAGACAACCTTGCTCCCCTCAGACGCACGCATCAACATGCCACCACCAAAAAACCTCTCTGGTTCTCTGACACCCTCAAACAATCGAAGAAAACATGTCGCGCCCTCGAGAAGGCCTGGCGCAAGGACCACACCGCCGACAACATGACCGCCTTCAACAACGCAACCCGCGAACACCACCACCTGATCCGCGCAGCCAAAAGGAACTTTTTCACCGACAGACTGGACAAAAACAGCCACAACAGCAGAGAACTTTTCAGCATCGTCAAAGAGTTCTCCAACCCCAACTCCAACGCCGTCACGCCCTCACAAGACTTGTGCAACTCCCTCGCCACCTTCTTCCATCGCAAGATCAGCGACCTCCATGACAGCTTTGGACACCAGACCCAACCAAGCATCACCGAACCCACACCCCCGGCCATCACCCTCAACGACTGACCCACATCAACACTGAAGAAACCAAAATCACCATGAACTCTATCCACTCCGGCGCCCCATCGGACCCCTGCCCTCACTTCATCTTCAATAAAGCCGACGACATCATCGCCCGCACCTCCAGGCCGTCATCAACTCTTCTTTTTCTTCTGCTACCTTCCCCGAAAGCTGGAAACACGCCGAAGTCAACGCCCTACTAAAGAAACCTATGGCTGACCCTAGCGAAGTGAAAAACTTCTGCCGCATCTCGCTCCTCCCCTTCACTGCCAAGGTAATAGAGAAGACCGTCAACAAACAGCTTACCACCTTCCTGGAAGACAACAACCTGCTCGACCCTTCAAAAACCGGATTCCGAACCAACCACAGCACTGAAACCGCCCTCATCTCAGTCACAGACGACATCAGAACCCTGATGGACAACGGTGAAACAGTCGCCCTCATCCTCCTCGACCTCTCGGCTGCCTTCGACACCGTCTGTCACCGCACCCTAATAACCCGCCTCCGCTCCACCGGGATCCAAGGCCAGGCCCTGGACTGGATTGCCTCCTTCCTCTCAAAAAAATCTCAAAGAGTTTACCTCCCACCGTTTCGCTCAGACCCCACCGAGATCATCTGCGGCGTACCTCAAGGCTCATTGCTCAGCCCGACACTCTTCAATGTCTACATGAGCCCCCTCGCCGACATCGTACGCAAGCACGACATCATCATCACCTCCTACGCCGACGACACCCAACTTATACTCTCCCTCACCAAGGACCCCGCCAGCGCCAAGACCAACGTACAAGAGGGCATGAAGGACGTCGCAGATTGGATGAGGTTCAGCCGCCTAAAGCTGAACTCGGACAAAACGGAAGTCCTCATCCTCGGCAACACCCTGTCCGCTTGGGATGACTCCTGGTGGCCCACGGCCCTCGGCACCGCACCGACCCCCTCAGACCACGCCCACAACCTCGGCTTCATATTGGACCCTCTTCTCACCATGACCAAGCAAGTCAACGCCGTGTCCTCCGCCTGCTTCCTCACCCTCCGCATGCTCCGCAAGATCTTCCGCTGGATCCCCGTCAATACTAGAAAAACCGTGACCCACGCCCTCGTCACGAGCCGCCTGGACTATGGCAACACCCTCTATGCTGGGACCACCGCTAAACTCCAAAAACGCCTGCAACGTATTCAAAACGCCTCGGCCCGCCTCATCCTCGACGTACCCCGCAACAGCCACATCTCCGCACACCTGAGACACCTGCATTGGCTCCCAGTCAGCAAAAGGATCACCTTCCGACTTCTCACCCACGCACACAAAGCCCTCCACAACAAGGGACCGGAATACCTCAACCGTCGCCTCAGCTTCTACGCCCCCACCCGTCTCCTCCGTTCCTCTGGCCTCGCGCTCGCTGCCGTCCCTCGCATCCGCCGCTCCACGGCGGGTGGGAGGTCCTTCTCCTTCCTGGCAGCCAAGACCTGGAACAACCTCCCCACCAGCCTCAGGACCACCCAGGACCACTCCGCATTCCGGAGACTCCTCAAAATCTGGCTTTTCGAGCAGCAGTAACCCCCCCTTCCCCCTAGCGCCTTGAGACCCGCACGGGTGAGTAGCGCGCTTTATAAATGTTAATGATTTGATTTGATTTGATATATTATTTTCATGAAGGCTGTTGCAATGTATTGTGGTCTGCGTAGGCAAGAATATAAAATAGAATTTTTGCTCTTGAAGCAAGCCATTTTACAGATTTTTATATTTGACTTTTAGGCAAACTTTACAATTTTTTATACGTTTAGCAAGCCAACATATGCTATATGAAAAATTACTGATTACTAATGAGCACATACGTTCTTCACACCACAATTTATTGCGTAGTCATCACAAAGACATGATAAGCATTGTTAATATGCAATTAAATCTAATGTCCTTACTCATTGCAAGGACATGTCACCCCACTTACTCCTTATAGATTGTACTATTTGTGATGCACCACAGGACCCAAACCATCCAATAAAAGGGTAAGATGATAGCTCTTCTCCCGATGCAAGTTGTTAAGATGATACAAGCAGGGAAAGTGGAGCGTCCACTGAAGAGGATCCAGCAGAAATACAAAATGAAAGCCACAATGTAGTCTGCTCTGTAACCATCACAGCAACTAATGCAAGCGTAACCATTTTGAGAACTGGTGCAGCAGTGATTTCAACAGGTCATACACCAACTCAATGTAGAGGTGTAGGGAGCACTCAGTTTAGTACAAGATCAACCCATGTGGTACTTGGCACACCTTCTCCTGCTGATTTTCAAGGACTTGAAACAAAGATGCTAAGGATGCATGAAAAACAACATAAAGCCCTATGTAAAATTATTTCCAAGGTTGATGGCTTAACCCCTCGGGTGTCTTGGATGCAACGGTTACGTCCTGGGCAGCACTGCTCGGGTGCCCAGGACGTAACCGTTACGTCCAAGTAGGGGCCCTGGGAGGGAAATGCTAGCGCTCCCCCTGGGGGCCTCTCACCCTCCTACTTGGGCAGGGATGGAAGGGGAATCGCTTCCTCTTCCACCCCGTCCCCCTGACTCCCCTGTGACATCTGATGACATCAGCGTGCGATCGCACGCTGACCTCATCAGAGGCCTGCCCCTCCGCACTGGAAGCTCAGATTCCAGCACGGATCAGAAGAGAAATGCAAAAGCATTTCTCCTCCGAACACGTGGAGGGGCCGAGAGATGCATCAAAGGAAAGACCTTTCCTTTCCTTTGATGTCTTTCTCAGCATTTCTGCTGTCCGATCGCGATGCAATCGGGCAGCAGAAATGGCCACTAGACACCAGGGAGTTTTTTTTATATATTATGGAATGAGGGGAGCAGCCCCTTGGGCAAGAGCCTCTCCCCGGGGGGACAAAGTATTTTTAGGCTATTTCTGCCCCCCCGGGAGCAGATCGACCTATTATAATTAGGCCGATCTTCCCCGACACCAAGTATACATTTTTTGTTGTTTATTTTATTTTTTTTATATGTGGGGAGCGACCCCTTAGGCAAGGGTTGCTCCCCGGGGGGACAAAATTACTTTTAGGCCCTTTATGCCCCCCTTGGGGGCAGATCGGCCTATTTTTACTTGGTTAATCTGCCCCTAAGGGGGGCAGAAACCACTAGACACCAGGGATTTTTTGTTTTTTGTATTATCGAATGATGGGAGTGGCCCCTTGGGCAAGGGCCACTCCCCATGGGAACAACATATTTTTAGGCCTTTTCTGCCCCGGCCTATTCTAATTAGGCTCATCTGTTCCCAGGTAGGGCAGAAACCCCTAGACACCAGGGATATATATATATTTTTGTTTACTTTATTTTTTCATTTCTGGGGAGCAACCCCTTAGGCAAGGGTCGCTCCCCTGAGGGGCAAATTGTATTTAGGCCATTTCTGCCCCCGTTGGGGGCAGATCAGCCTCTTTTTATTATGCCAATCTGCCCCCAATGGGGGGCAGAAACCACTAGACACCAGGGATTTTAATTTTTTTGTGTCAATTTTACGCAAGGGGAGCGACCCCTTAGGCAAGGGTCGTTCCCCTGGGGGGCGAATTTATTTTAGGCTATTTCTGCCCCTCTTGGGGGCAGACCAACCTATTTTTATTAGGCCGGTCTGCCCCCAAGGGGGGGGAGAAAGCAATAGGCACCGGGGATTTATTTTTGGTGCCAATTTCACACAAGGGGAGCGACCTCTTATGCAAGGGTCGCTCCCCTGTGGGCCTGGTGGGGAGGGGGGGGAATTTATTTTAGGCCATTTCTGCTCCCCTTGGGGGCAGATCAACATATTTCTATTAGGCCGATCTGCCCCCGGGGGGGGGGGGGGAGCAGAAACCACTTAGGCACCAGGGATTGGTTTGTGTGTAAGTATGTGTTTTGTTTGTGGGGCAGCCCCTTGGGCAAGGGTCGTTCCCCATTGGGGCACATTGCTGTTGGCCAGATCTGCCGCCTATATTTGGAAGGGCCATCTGCGTCCAAGGGGGGGCAGAAAGCCCACCAGAGACCAGGGAAGATTTTTTTTCAAAATAAGAGGGTGGGGGAATGGCTATACCCCACCCCAAAAATATAGGTCCAGAGTTGTTCTGCCCACCAGTGGGGCAATTACCCCCAACCTCTGGGGGGGGGGGCAGAAAGTCTACTAGATGCCGGAGATTGATAAAAAAAATAGGGTGGTGGTGGCTACCAACCAGTATGGGCATGGTTATGCCCCCACCCCAACTGAAGAGGGGTAACAGTCCTTCAGCTCCCCCCTGCACACTTAAGCATCTTATCCCACGGCAAGAAAGAGGACATTTTATTATTTTGGGTTTTGGTTTTACATTTGGGCCATGAGAGCTTGGCTAACTCTCCAAATAGTCCCACTTGGAATGGTGAGGGTTACACTTTTTGGACTTTGGGACGCTGGTCTGTAGAAAAATCCACAAGACCTAGACACATCTGAAAACTAAACATCTGGGTGAGTCCAGGGTGGTGTGCCTCACATGCACCCCGCACCATTTTCTTACACACAATGCCCTGCAAACCTCCAACTTTGCTGGAAATCACAAATTTTTTCCACATTTTTGTGATGTAAACTTCCGGAATCTGCAGAAATCCACAAAATTCCTACCACTCAGCATTGTCTTATCTATACTGATTAAAATGTTGCCCCACTTGTCAGCCTAAAATGTTTTTCTTCAAACTGCCCCTTTGGACCCGCTTTAGTTCCCCCTCGATTTCGACATGTTTTTGGCCCTTCCCTGTCACGGGCACTTGACCCACCTACACAAGTGAGGTATAATTTTTACCGGGAGACGGAGGGGAACGTTGGGTGGTAGGAAATGTGTCCCGGTGTGCTGATCCCACACAGAAATGTGGGAAAAATTTGATTTTTTTAGCTATATTTGAGGTTTGCTGAGGATTCTGGGTAAGAAAACATTGGGGGATCCACCCAAGTCACACCTGGATTCTCTCGGTGTCTAGTTTTCAGAAATGTTTGGATTTGGTAGGTTTCGCTATATGGCTGCAGAGCCCAGGACCAAAAATGCAGGTCCCCCGGCAAAAACAGGTAGTTTAGTATATGACAATTTTGATGTGTCCACACAGTGTTTTGGGGTATTTCCTTTTGCGGGCACTAGGCCTACCCACACAATTTAGGTACCATTTTTATGGGGAGTCTTGGAGGAAGGCTGTGTGAAAGGAAATTTGTAGCTCCACTCAGATTCCAGAACTTTCTGTCACCGAAATGTGAGGAAAAAGTGTTTTTTGGCCAAATTTTGAGGTTTGAAAAGGATTCTGGGTAACAGAACCTGGTGTGAGCCCCACAAGTCACCCCATCTTAGATTCCCCTAGGTGTCTAGTTTTAAAAAATGTGTAGGTTTGGTAGGTTTCTTCAGGTGCCCGCTGAGCTAGAGGCCAAAATCCACAGCTTGGCACTTTTAAAAAAACAGCTCTGTTTTCTTAGGGAAAATGTGATGTGTCCACGTTGTGTTTTGGGGCATATCCTGTCACGGCCCCAAGGCCTACCCACACAAGTGAGGTACCATTTTTATTGGGAGACTTGGGGGAACGCTGGGTGGAAGGAAATGTGTGGCTCCTCTCAGATTCCAGAACTTTCTGTCACTGAAATGTGAGGAAAAAGTGTGTTTTTGGCCAAATGTTTAGGTTTGCAAAGGATTCTGGGTAACAGAACCTGGTGAGAGACCCACAAGTCACCCCATCTTGGATTCCCCTAGGTGTCTAATTTAAAAAAATGCATAGGTTTGGTATGTTTCCCTAGGTGCCGGCTGAGCTAGAGGCCAAAATCCACAGCTAGGTACTTTGCAAAAATGAGGTCTGTTTACTTTGGGAAAATGTGATATGTCCACATTGTGTTTTGGGGCGTTTCCTGTCATGGGCGCTAGGCCTACCCACACAAGTGAGGTATCATTTATATTGGGAGACTTGGGGAAACGAACAGCTTGCGAGAACGCAAAAAGTAGCATCTGATAAGTGAGTACTCATAAGTCTTATGGACTTGCAATTAGTTCAATAATGACTATTTTGTCAGGAAATGATAACTTGATTTATGTATTTCCATTTAAGACAGGAGAGTCGGGACAACCGTGCGACGTATGAGCACATCGGTTAGGGGTATAGATGAGTTTTGATTTCACATGAGGAGGTGAAAATGGCTGCTTCTAACATATATTTATAGCTGTACTTGGCGTGAAATGGGCTTCTTGATTTGAGTTCGGCATATGATATACTGCATGATTAACTATTAAGTCATCAAATTGGTGGGGGGAAGCAGACACCATGGAATGGGGAGAAATACTTTAATTATTATTTTATTTTCTCTCGGTGAAGGGTTTCTAAGGTTCAGACTAGATTAGTTGGAGTAATTCGTATTGTTTGTATTTATTAGGTACTTACCTCTCCGCTAGTCCTGAAGAGGCCTATATGAAAAGGGGCCGAAACGCGTCGACCTTCCATTTGGAGAGGTTGCAAGGAAAATTGATTTGACCTTTAAGGATCTTGGATAACATCTCTGTTGAAATAATGATGGAAAACAAAAAAAGACTAGAAATGTGATTAATTAGGCAACAATCTCTGATATGTGGATTATTGTTATTATTAATGTACATAACCACATTGATTTAAATTATGGAGAGCTGTGAAGGACCTTGTATATATGTACATATGGTTATTTGTCTTTTTGTATTATTGTCAGTGTGAACTGTTTTTTGACTATCTTTGATGTTGAAAAAGTAGAATTATATAATTAATTGGGGAATTAAAGTGCAATCCCAATGACTGATTTATAGTTTCTTTGGATGAGAATCAACGTATGATTTTTTCCTACTATTTGACCATTTTTGTTTACATATTGCACATTGTGTTTTGGGGCATTTCCTGTCACGGGCGCTAGGCCTACCCACACAAATGAGGTATCATTTATATCAGGAGACTTGGAGAAACGCTGTGTGGAAGGAAATTTGTGGCTCCTCTCAGATTCCAGAACTTTCTGTCACCAAAATGTGAGGAAAAAGTGTTTTTTTAGCCATATTTTGAGGATTCTGGATAACAGAACCTGGTGAGAGCCCTACAAGTCACCCCATCCTGGATTCCCCTAGGTGTCTAGTTTTGAAAAATGCACAGGTTTCGGGGGTTTTCCTAGGTGCCGGTTGAGCTAGAGATCAAAATCCACAGCCAGGCACTTTCCAAAAAATACATCAGTTTTCAATGTAAAAATGTGATGTGTCCATGTTGCATTTCCTGTCGCAGGCATTAGGCCTACCACACAAGTGAGGTACCATTTTTATCAGGGGTCTTGGGGGAACACAGAATAGCACAACAAGTGTTTTTGCCCCTTGTGTTTCTCTACATTTGTTCCTTCCAAATGTAAGACAGTGTGTAAAAAAGACGTCGATTTGAGAAATGCCCTGTAATTCACATGCTAGTATGGGGACCTCAGAATTCAGAGACAATCAAATACCCACTGCTTCTCAACACCTTATCTTGTGCCCATTTTGGAAATACAAAGGTTTTCTTGATACCTATTTTTCACTCTTTATATTTCACCAAATGAATTGTTGTATATCCGGTATAGAATGAAAACCCATTGCAAGGTGCAGCTCATTTACTGGCTCTGGGTACCTAGGGTTCTTGATGAACCTACAAGCCCTATATATCCCCGCAACCAGAAGAGTCCAGCAGACGTAACAGTATATTGCTTTAAAAAATCTGACATCACAGGAAAAAGTAAAACATGGAGAAAAATGGCTGTTTTCTTCACCTCAATTTCAATATTTTATTTATTTCAGCTGTTATTTTCTGTAGGGAAACCTTGTAGGATCTACACAAATTACCCCTTTCTGAATTCAGAATTTTGTCTGCTTTTCAGAAATGCTTTCTGGTATCCAGCATTGTTTTCACACCCATTTCTGTCACTAACTGGAAGGAGGCTGAAAACACAAAAATAGTAAAAATGGAGTATGTCCCAGTAAAATTCCAAAATTGTGTTGAAAAATTTAGTTTTCTGATTCACGTCTGCCTGTTCCTGAAAGCTGGGAAGATGGTGATTTTAGCCCCGCAAACCCTTTGTTGATGCCATTTTCTACAAGCCTTCTTCTGTAGCCCTTTCCCCATTATTATTAAAAAAAAAAAACATTTTCACTGTATTTTGGCTAATTTCTTGGTCTCCTTCAGGGGAACCCACAAACTCTGGGTACCTCTAGAATCCCTAGGATGTTGGAAAAAAAAGGAAGCAAATCTGGCGTGGGTAGCTTATATGGACAAAAAGTTATGAGGGCTTAAGCGCGAACTGCCTCAAATAGCCTAGCCAAAAAAAAGTCCTGGCACCTGAGGGGGAAAAGGCCTGGCAGAGAAGGGGTTAAAAGACACTATGTATGAAGGATTTGCAGCAGTGGTTCAAAGCATGAATGAAATGCCTCAGGCCATAGGCACTTTGACTAATCATTAAATGAGGGGTTTGTTCAGACCAGACACAACCTGCACAGTTCGAGGCAGCAACAACAAGCTATGTCTAGATCTGTGGATTGGCTTGTAAATGCCCCACATATTCTGTGCCAACATACAACTAAAGTGCAACTTGATGTTGACAAGGTGCGGATTTACAAATAATTTTCTGTCATATTAAAAATGTCCTGGAGGACTTACAAACCACCAGATTGACTACGCAAAGTTCAATCTCTCCAGGCTAAAGTGAGGATGTGTCCAGTGTGCTCAGCACAGCAGTGGCAGAGGCTACTTTTGCAAGGCTAAGAAGGGGCAGGAGTAGTGACAGCAGCTTAAGGCAAACACATCAGACCACTAGCAAAAGAAAGAAAAATATTTATTGTAATTTGTTTCACAATTTGTATGCAATGAAGTTGTATTTCTTTTTCATAAGTTTAATATGATGTAAAGCAAATAATTATCATAGGGAAATTTCCTGTGGAAATAATAGTTTTTGTTACTATAATATAGTAGATTTATCAGCATCGAAATTTTGAGTATTCTTTCTTTAATGCTTACCTTTTTTAATTACTTGTAATGTCAGGTCAGCATGGTTTACCTTCTGCTGTCATAGTTACCACAACAAATCTCAGCCTCTTTTTCTTTGCTTCACCCATTGTCTCATGTCTCTCTCTTTACTTCACCTCAACCCATCTCTTTATCTTTGTCAGTGTACCCATCTCTCATCTGTATGTGCCCGTCTTGTATCTCTTTAACTCCTCTCTCTAACACACCTCTATCTGTGTCTTTTAATACACCTCTCAGTAGCACACCTTTTTGTTTTGTCCTCATTCACCTCAGACTCCAAGCCAACTCCATTGCTTGACTTTTCGCACCCTCTCGCAAATGGAGATAACCTATGTCAGGGGCACTGCTTCTCTCTCACTCAGCCTTCCCATATTTCCAAAGAGGAAGACAGACCAACATGGCTGGAGAGCGGGGAAAAGTGTGTAATCATTGGACTTCTTCTTGCACCAAGAACTTGATCCCATGTCCAAACCTTTCATACCTTTAGTTCCCCCTCCATTCTAACAGGGGAGCCCACAGTCTCTCCTTTTTCTTTTTAGAGCCTCCTACCGCACGTCCATTTTTGACACATGAAAAAGAGCATTAAGCCAGCCTATTTGTGACAGGGGAGCACAGCCACCCATCTCCTACAACTTTCTCTTCTAGCTAGTAAATTAGAGTAAAAAAGCAGATTCCTCTCATCTCTATTCCCCTCTCTACTCCTCGGTTCCAATTCCTGTATTTGCCCGAATATAATCAAGGGAAGGTTTATCGCAATTTCACACCTTAATATACTCGAGAGAATTTTTCATACTTCTACCCAGAAAGAATATACACCTGGACATTCCAAGAACATATGAACATCTGTCTGCAAGCCACATTTGGGACAGTCTACTGCCTCTCCTTTTTTATTTTGGAGAGCTTATCAGGTGAGATATAAGCTCTATAAATAGAGAAAAGGTGTTTTTTCTTTAGCAAGGCGGGTTTTACTATTTCAAACAAAGTGCGCAATGACGAGTCCCACCAGATTTGCACATTCACTTGAGGCATAATGTCTTCCCAAAGTACTTCCGCCAGATTAGTGCCTCTATCCAATCCCTCCAAGGTTTCCCAATACCAGACCACTGGCTTCTTGGGGACAAGAGAAACAACAAGTAGACTATCTTCCAGGAAGGTCGCAGACCCTAAATCCGCACGAGTGCACTGCCTGGAAAGGGATCCCCTTGTTTTCTCTTTTAGTTGTTCCCAAGAAAGTAGAACATCTTCCCTGAAGAGGTCCCCCCAGACTTCTTTACTGGCCTTCCTAGTTGGCAAGGCTTCTACATCTTTAAGGCATTCTGGTGTGCCTGGGGAGTCCCAGATGGGGGATTTTTAGCTATAATAACTAACTTTTGCTGCTGATCTTAACTGATACCAACTCTTAGCGAGGTCCCGCAATGTCTTCAATTTGATCTTTTTGAAGAATTTCGTATTGCCGAACTTATATAGAAAATGCTTTGGTGCCCCCTTGACTGTAGTGACCATGGCCTTGAACATCCTCGAGTTCCTAAACTGGAATGCCCAAGCATAATATTTTAAGTCTGGCAGTGCCAGCCCACCCTTCTCTGCAGCTTTTTCCAGGATATCCTTGGGCCCTTAGATGCCCATATAAAGGAGTTACTAGCTTGTTGAATTTTATCTTGGAATTCTTTATGCATTGAGAGTGGGATCGTACTGCACAGGAAATTCAGGTAAGATGACCATCTTAATCAGGTTAACTCCTCCCAATATTGTCAGGGGGAGGTGTGCCCATCTTTGCACAATCTTACTGCAATCCCCCAGCAGTTTTTTTAATTCTTCTCTGCCAGTTGCCCAATATCCTGTGTGATCATTATGCCTAAATATCTCATTTACTTCTTTTGCCTTGAAATTAATTCTCCTTCAGATTCCAGGACATTATTTATGTCCTCTAGGCGTTCACAGGGTATCCAGACACCCTGCCAAATTTCTCTGCTGCACCTAATAGTGCGAAAAGAGCTGTTGATAAATCACCAGTATACACTAAGAGATCGTCCGCATATAAAGCTACCTTCTTCTCCCAGCCCTTACATCTAAAGGGGGATATTATAGAGTTCCGCCTTATTTTCTTAGCAAACCATTCATTATATAGATTGAATAATAAGGGAGACAGGGCAGCTCAGCCTAGTACCTCTGGTTATCTTGAAAGACTCAGTAAGAATCCCGTTTACTAATGCCCTTACCAAGGGAGCATTGTAGATCAAACCAATGGCCCTACAGAACTATTCACCCAAATTACAGCATCTCAGAACCGTTTTTAAGTACCTCCAATTGACTCTGTCGAAAGCCTTCATTGCATCTACAGTTATAATCGCCAGAGGGGCTTTAAAAGTAGTGGTCAACTCTATTGCCCCAATCAAATTAAAGGTCAATTCAGGTAGGAATTTTTCTTTAATGAGACCGTTTTGGCCAGGGTGTATGTGAGAGAACAGGGATGATTGCAGAGGCCTCCTAACTTTTTGCCCCCATTTTCAACTTTTTTGCTGGTGTTTTCCTGACTCTGATGGTGCCCTGGGTACTGCTAACCAGTCCCAGGGCCTGTGCTCTGTGTAAAATCAGTATGCAAATTAGGCTAAATATGATTGGCTAAGTCAACCTACCTATAGGTCCCTAGTATAAGGTAGGGCATGTAGGTTTAGGGACCCTAGCATAGGTAGTGCACCCATATATGCACTGCTGATGTGCCCAGTGACATTTTAAAGGCAGGCCTGCCTTGCTGGCTGCTTTTAAATCAAAGTTACATGCAAATTTGAAATTGGAATTAAAAGTAGTTCCAAAGTCTTAAACTATCTTATTTTTACATATAAGTCACTCCTAAGGTGTGCCCTATGTGCCCCTAGGGCTGGGTGCCATGTAACTATAAGCAGGGACTTTATCAAAATAGATGTATAAGCCCTGGTGAGGTAAAACAGCCAAATTCGTTTTTCCCACATTGTAGTGAATGGCCTCCATAGGCTAGAATAGGGAGACTTTATTTTAATTTTAAAATCCCCTTAAGTAACAGATACCAGAAGTTTTGTATCAAATTAATTGTTATAATAAATCCCCCAACTTCCAGTTGTGGGATTTAATATAACTTGTTCAGGTAAAGAGTTTTAAACTTTACCTGAAAAGTTGCCAACTCCAGCCCAACTCCAGCCCTGCAGTGTTTTTGCAGCTGTGCTCTGATTGGCCAGCCTCTGACAGCCTTGATGAGGTGTGAAGTGGCCTGGCTCAGCACAAAGAGATGTGCCTGGGGGAGGAGATCTCCCCTCAGCAGATGGTGAAGCAGGAAGGGGGAGGGCTGCCAAACTAGTCTTCAAAGGCAGAAAAGGACATTTGGAGCAACCCAGCAACACCTCTACATCATGCAAACCCAGACAATTAGGTGCCCCCTTGATTAGATTAGGTGAGGGCAGGAGAGGGGTGTATTTAGGATTTTTAGCCACACCAGTGGGTGGGCTCAGCCAGATGTAGCCTCCAAAAATCACTTTCAGCCATGATGGAGTTTTGAGGAATGTTGCTCCATGAGATTGATTTTTGCTACACTTCCCAGGAAGTGGTCATCACAGGGGGAAGGACCCTGCCCCTGATTGGAGAACCAAGACCCCCCTGTTTTTCATCCAGGAGCAAGGATAAAACTGGCAGACCTGCACCCACCCCTCAGTTCCCTACCAGATCCCTACCAGGAAGAACTACAGAAGAAGAAGGACTGCCCTGCTGGACCCCTGACCTGCACCTGGACACTGCACTCTAAAGGACTGCATCAGCTGCACACTTGGGCTTCACCACAAGAAGGACTTTGCCTGACTTCAACTGGTTCAAGGAGGGACTCCATGTTTGCAACAGGTGAACAATTGCTAACGAGAGTCCCCTGCAGCAACTCCTGAAGAAACCAACCAGGGGACCACTGTCCAGTGGCCAAAAAGGCGTTTGTGCCAGGTGCATTCTGGGAGTTGTAGTCCACACCCTCAAGGAGCATCTC
The DNA here is from genome assembly GCF_031143425.1 of Pleurodeles waltl. Taxonomy (NCBI): domain Eukaryota; kingdom Metazoa; phylum Chordata; class Amphibia; order Caudata; family Salamandridae; genus Pleurodeles; species Pleurodeles waltl. The sequence goes on along the minus strand of NC_090439.1, from coordinate 1,001,911,837 downwards.
AGAGCTTCTGGGACCTTGGGGTGAGCTGTGGACCTCAAAAGAGCCTTAAAAGAACATCTGGAAGAAGATCCAGAAGTTTGGAGAAGTTTTGAAAAAAAGCTCCAGAGAGGGACCAACCTGCCGCGGCAACTCTAGCCGGCTTGCCTCAACTGCGACCTGGCCTGACTTGCAGGATCGTCCCGGTGAAGAAAATCTCCAAAAAAAGAGACTAAGGCCCTCATTCCAACCCTGGCGGTCGGTGTTAAAGTGGCGGTCCAACCACCAACAGGCTGGCGGTAAAAAAAATGCAATTCCGACCCTGGCGGAAACCGCCAACAGAGACCGCCACTTTAACACACCGACCGCCACGGCGGGACAAACAAACAGCGCGGCGGTCACCGCCAACAGACAGGCGGGAGACAATCTACCGCCCACCCTATCACAACCCACCAATCCGCCACCTTTTCCGGGGTGGTAGCCCCGCCGATAAAAACACGGCGGAAACAGACATTTCAAACGGAAAACGCTCACCTCCATACACCCCACGAGGAATCTGGACAGCATGGAACCCGAACTACACATCCTACCAGCCATTGTCTTCCTGCTCCTCTACCAGGAGCACGAACGCTGGCGCAGAAGACAACGGTGAGTACTGCACCTACGACACAGGGGAGGGGGAGGCAAAAAATTACGGGGACACACATATGCGACACACCCACCCTCACCCTCAACCATTACAACACACACATCAATGCATAGCAACACATCACAGTTACACCCCCAAACCCCCCGGAAGAATGCAAAGGCAAAAGGAAATGATTATAAATATAGAATTATATTGTAAGACTGAGTATAAAATATATCACACATCTATAACTTTATATACATAAATTGTCCAGTCCGATATGTCCATCAGCCATTGTTCGTGGGCCACTGGGCCAAAACACGTGGGCAAAGCCCACACAGGATACCTGCCTCCAACGGAGAGAACACTGCAGGGGCATCAGATAGGAAAACTACAGGCACCTCAGGGGGAAGGGAAGGGGGGGCACCTCAGCCAGATGAGTCCACGACGCCAGATCCACGAGGGGCCTCCATGGCCACTGTGCCATCCTGGGGAGTGCAAAGCCACAGTCTCACAAGTCTCTACAGTGGGTGGGTTGCCCACTGTGCCATCCTGGGGAGTGCAAAGCCACAGTCTCACAAGTCTCTACAGTGGGTGGGGTGCCCACTGTGCCATCCTGGGGAGTGCAAAGCCACAGTCTCTCAAGTCTCTACAGTGGGTGGCTTGCCCACTGCCATATCTTGGGGAGTGCAAAGCCACAGTCTCTCAAGTCTCTACAGTGGGTGGGGTGCCCACTGTGCCATCCTGGGGAGTGCAAAGCCACAGTCTCTCAAGTCTCTACAGTGGGTGGCTTGCCCACTGCCATATCTTGGGGAGTGCAAAGCCACAGTCTCTCAAGTGGATAACAGTCTCCACTGGTACTGGAGGGGGACTAGTGCCCAGAGTGCTTCGTGCAGCCCTGCCCGACACAGATGCAGGCCTGCCCCTTCCGCCAATGAGCCAGCGGTGCTTGAGATGAAGGGCCCAGTTCAGCGGTGCTTGAGATGAAGGGCCCAGCGGAGCGGTGCTTGAGATGAAGGGCCCAGTGCAGCGGTTCTTGAGATGAAGGGCCCAGTGCAGCGGTTCTTGAGACGGCGGTGCCCAGCGGAGCGGTGCTTGAGATGAAGGGCCCGGTTCAGCGGTTCTTGAGACGGCGGTGCCCAGCGGAGCGGTGCTTGAGATGAAGGGCCCAGTTCAGCGGTTCTTGAGATGAAGGGCCCAGTGCAGCGGTTCTTGAGACGGCGGTGCCCAGCGGAGCGGTGCTTGAGATGAAGGGCCCAGTTCAGCGGTGCTTGAGACGGCGGTGCCCAGCAGAGCGGTGCTTGAGATGAAGGGCCCAGTTCAGCGGTGCTTGAGATGAAGGGCCCAGTTCAGCGGTTCTTGAGATGAAGGGCCCAGTGCAGCGGTTCTTGAGACGGCGGTGCCCAGCGGAGCGGTGCTTGAGATGAAGGGCCCAGTTCAGCGATGCTTGAGACGGCGGTGCCCAGCGGAGCGGTGCTTGAGATGAAGGGGCCAGTTCAGCGGTGCTTGAGACGGCGGTGCCCAGCGGAGCGGTGCTTGAGATGAAGGGCCCAGTTCAGCGGTGCTTGAGACGGCGGTGCCCAGCGGAGCAGTGCTTGAGATGAAGGGCCCAGTTCAGTGGTCCTTGCCCTGTTCAGCGGTGCTTGCCCTGTTCAGCGGTGCTTGCCTTGGCGGTCCTTGCCCTGTTCAGCGGTGCTTGCCTTAGCGGTCCTTGCCCTGTTCAGCGGTGCTTGCCTTGGCGGTCCTTGCCATGTTCAGCGGTGCTTGAGTTGGCGGTCCTTCATTGCCCAGCTGGGCTGTGGCTGGCGGTCCTTCATTGCCCAGCTGGGCTGTGGCTGGCGGGGCCCTCCTGGGCAGCTGGGCTGTGGCTGGCGGTCCTTCATTGCCCAGCTGGGCTGTGGCTGGCGGGGCCCTCCTGGGCAGCTGGGCTGTGGCTGGCGGGGCCCTCCTGGGCAGCTGGGCTGTGGCTGGCGGGGCCCTCCTGGGCAGCTGGGCTGTGGCTGGCGGGCCCTCCTGGGCTGCAGTACCGGGCCTTTGTGTGTCCTCCTGCACACCTGGGATGGGGCTGGTGGGGCCCTCCTGGCCAGCTGGCCTACTGCCGGACTTGTCGGGCGTGCTGCCCTTCCCACCCTTCCCTGCACGCTTGTGGCCCTTTCCCACCTTTGGCGGTGTGCCAGGTGGCACTTCACTTGCTGACGGAGCCAATGTAGTGATTTTTGTCCCTGGGGTCTTTGGTCGCTCGCGCCGGGCACTGGCAATCTTAGGATGCTTTTCCGGTGGTGGGCTGGCCGTGCCTTGGCTCCTAGCTGAACTGGATGCCCTTGAGGGTGGGGGACTCCACAGTCCATGGACAATAGTCTTCACTGGTCCCGGTTTTGTGGTGGCTGAGGTGCTGATTGGAGTCTTATGAGATGGACGGGGTGGGGGAGTTGTAGGAAAGAGGTCAAGTTTGGAAAGGAAAAGCAATTTGGAAAGAGAGGGACGGGTAGGTGTAGTGGGTATGGGAGTGGAGGAAGAGGATGTGGTTGTAGGAGTGTGAAGTCTGGTGTCTTTGGGTGCAGGTGCTTGGGCTGGAGGGTGTCGTGAGGTGGATGGATGTTGGGTGGGTGGCTGCCTGCGTTTGTGTAGTTTGGAGGAGGGGGTGACAGACACACTTGGAGAGGACACAGGGGACGTGTTAATGGTAGTGGGGGTGGTGACTGCACGTGTGCGGAGTGTTCTGGTGGGTGTGCTGGTGATGGACGTAGTGGCTGAAGATGTTGTGCATGCAAGTGTGAGTGGAGATGTCACAGGGAGGGAGGAGGGAGACGAGGAGGAGGGGGACACAGTGGAGGCAGTGGCTGTTGGTATGTCTGCATGTGGATGTTGCTTGTGTGAATGCTTGTGTGATGTGTGGTGCTTATGTCTGGATGAGCTTCCCTTGGGTGTTGAGGTGTGTGCAGGCTGGTCTGTAGGTGTGTCTGGGATAGGCAGAGGTACAGGGGATTGGGTCTGGGTGGAGGAAGTTGGAGGGGGGAGGCTAGAGACAGGGACAATTGCTGCCGTCAGTGCTGAGGCCAGAGCGTTGAACGATCGCTGATGGGCAGCTTGACCGGAATGAATGCCCTCCAGGTATGCATTACTCTGGTGCACCTCTCTTTGTACACCCTGGATGGCATTCAAAAGGGTAGACTGCCCAACAATGATGGTCCTTAGGAGGTCAATGACCTCCTCACTGAGGGCAGCAGGGGTGACAGGGGCAGGGCCTGAGGTGCCTGGGGCGAAGGAGATGCCCACCTTCCTGGGGGAGCACGCACGGGGCAAACGCTGAGGGGCTGCTGGGAGGGCAGTGCTGGTGCGCTGGGTGGCGGCTGTACCTGTTGTTGCGGGGGGCACGGATGTTGCCGCCACCACAAGGGAGCTCCCTTCAGAGGACGAGTCGCTGTCACTGACATCAGCACGAGTCCCCGCTGTGGAGCTCCCCTCACCCTCCGTCTCACTGGTGAAATCCGAGTCAGTTGCATGGCCCGCCATGGCCATGTGAGATGCAGCTCCCTCCTGCTCCGATGCCACATCTCCTCCGCCTGATGATGCTAATGCACACATGAACAGGAAGACCACAAAAAAGGGGGGGGGGGAGAAATAAAGACATGTTGAGTGCATGGATTACCGCTACCGTTGGCGGACAAGACAGACACAGAAGCCCCCTGCACTACGCTGCGCACTTGGGGTCCACTACGCAATCCGTGGGACATGGCCTACAAGCCTATGGACGACAACTGCACACATAGATGACACAGGGCCATGGATACCTGTACTTGGCACCCTACAGAGGTGGGGGGCGGGGGCACAGGGCCATGCCTTACGGAGGGGCCTAGCCTACAGAAATCACCCTGGCCTAGGGATACCCACAGCCCTCCTCCCCCACCCAGACACCTCCACTGCGCCCAAAGTCACCAGAATGTATTTGTACTCACCCCCTTGTGTCTGCTGTGATGTCCTCACGTGCCCATCCAAATCGGGGTAGGCCACCGCCAGGATCCGGGACATCAGGGGGGTCAATTGACGACTGGCACCCCTCCTACGTTGGGAGACCATCCCCAGCAGAGCCTCCGCCGTCTTCCTGCTCCCGTGTCGGATGTCCTCCCACCTCTTCCGGCAGTGGGTGCCCCGTCTGTTGTGGACCCCCAGGGTCTGGACGTCCTTGGCGATGGCACGCCAAGTCGCGACTTTCTGGTGGGCGCTGACCTATGTGACATGTACAGGGAGAGAGAAATTGTCATCACCTTCTGCATGCTCGATGTGAGTGGCCCCCCATCCCCACCCTTGCCATGTGGCACATGCTCTCATCTGTCGTTTGATGCATGCCTCAATCGCTCCCCTCCCCACCATCTTTCATCCACCCGACTCAACCCAGGCATTGCCCACTAAACATGGTCCCAGTGTACTTACCTGTTGGTCTGGAGGACCGTAGAGTAGCGCATACTGGGGGAGGACCCCATCCACAAGTTTCTCCAACTCCTCCGCAGTGAAGGCAGGGGCCCTTTCCCCAGTCGCATGAGCCATTGTCTCTTCCAGACCGAGGTCACAGCAGCACTTGCAGTGTAGGTCCTCTCCTGTCGAAGATCAGGTATTGAGTGATTAAGCCGATAGAAAATGGCGGTCACGCCCGCGGCAGTGCGTACCGCGGCGGTGCGTACCGCGACCGCCGGCGCACATCGTCATTGGCTCCTGAAACCCATAGGGTTCTATGTTAACCAATGCGGCTTAGCGCCGCGGTCTTCGACCGCCTACCGCCGCGGTGTGCCACGCCAGCGCATTGACCTCACATCCCACTGTCGCACTTCACAGGTCAGGCAGCTGCCATTTCAAGGGCCCACATGGCCTAATTACCAACTGCGTCACACATACCTAGGCCATGCACCAACACTCATACAAGCCATTCAATGCATTGGGAATCGTGCTATGTGCAAGCTGTGGGAACGTACCTGTGGGTTGAGTGACTCTGTGCTCGCTGTTGTCCTTCATAGGCACCGTCCACTGGGACATGCAAGGAGATGGAGGAATCTTCCCGTGTACAGACCGCTGGTGGACCTGTCGACAATGGAGGAAAGACATGTCATACTGACATACAGGCTTGACCGAGCCACTATTCATGAACTGTGTGCCCAGCTGGAGCCAGACCTGATGTCACCCATCCGCCAACCCACAGGGATCCCCCCTCTAGTGCAGGTGCTGTCAGTACTCCATTTCTTAGCAAGTGGGTAATTTCAAACAACAGTGGCCATATCATCAGGGATGTCCCAGCCTATGTTTTCCAAGGTGTTGTCCAGAGTGTTGTCTGCCCTGCTGAAACACATGCGGAGGTACATCGTTTTCCCTGAGGTGGGGGATTTGCCTACAGTGAAGGCTGATTTCTATGCCCTTGGACATATCCCCAACATCATAGGTGCCATTGATGGGACACATGTTGCTTTGGTCCCCCCTAGCAGGAGTGAACAGGTGTACAGGAACCGGAAGAGTTAGCATTCCATGAATGTACAGATGATGTGTTTGGCTGACCAGTACATCTCCCATGTTAATGCCAAGTTCCCTGGGTCAGTGCATGACGCCTACATCCTGCGGAATAGCAGCATCCCGTATGTGATGGGTCAACTCCAGAGGCACTGGGTGTGGCTATTAGGGGACTCTGGTTACCCCAACCTGTCCTGGCTACTGACCCCAGTGAGGAATCCCAGGACAAGGGCAGAGGAACTGTACAATGAGGCCCATGGGCGGACTAGGAGGGTGATCGAGCGAACCTTTGGCCTCCTGAAGGCCAGGTTCAGGTGCCTCCATATGACAGGTGGATCCCTAATGTACTCACCAAAGAAGGTGTGCCAGATCATCGTGGCCTGCTGTATGCTTCACAACCTGGCTTTGCGCCGCCAGGTGCCTTTTCTGCAGGAGGATGGTCCAGATGGTGGTGTTGTAGCAGCTGTGGAGCCTGTGGAGAGTGAAGAGGAGGAAGCCGAAGAGGACGACATAAAGAATAGGAACACAGTAATACAGCAGTATTTTCAGTGACACACAGGTAAGAGTAGACACCGGCATATTACATTTACTTAATGACTCCTACCTCTCTACTGTCTGACTTTTTCCCCCAGTGAATGGTAACTGTGTTGTGACTCCCTTCCGTTTTCAGAGCTGTGGGCCCTACTGCATGACATCTGCTTTGTTTCCCCATGGACTACAGCTGTGTGACAGCGGTTTGTTATAATCACAATGTGAATGAACATTTTGGCACGGTCATGTCTAATACATTTGTTCTAAATCACAGCCAGACTCCAGATTGTTTTGTGCAATAAGTGTTTTTATTCAAGTGCTCTAAATTGGATGGGTGGTTGCAAATCGGTGAGGGGTGATGGTGGAGGATTGTCCATGGCAGAGTCCAGACTATCAGTTTCACAGGTGCATTGTCCAAATGCCTGTGGGAAGTGGAGCAGGGGCAGTTTAAGGTTGGACAGGGTGACAATGTGGGACAGTGGGTTGACATTCAGGGTGGTATCCTTTGCTGGCGGGGGTCTTGACATCTTACTCTGTCTTCTTCCTGGATCTCAGGGCCCGCTTGCGGGGTGGTTCTCCTTCTGCAGGGGGTGGGGTTCTGGTTGGTCTTGTGTCGGGGCCTCCTGTACACTAGCGCCGGCGGAGGTGGTAGGCAGTTCTTGGTGCATGCTAGTGTCAGGGGCCCTTTGAGGTGCCACAGTGTTCCGCAATGTCGTGACTACCTCATTCAGGGCCACTACGATGGTACCCATGGCGGAACTGATGTTTCTTAGTTCCTCCCTGAACCCCATATACTGTTGCTCCTGCAGAAGCTGGATCTCCTGAAACCTAGCCAGGACCGTCGCCATCGTCTCCTGGGAGCAGTGGTATACTCCCATGATGGAGGAGAAGGCCTCGTGGAGAGTGGGTTCCCTGGGCCTGTCCCCCCCCTGTCGCACAGCAGCCCTCCCAGTTCCCCTGTTTCCCTGGGCCTCTGTCCCCTGGACCGTGTGCCCACTACCACTGCCCCCAGGTCCCTGTTGTTGTTGGGGTGGTGGGTTAGCCTGGGTTCCCTGTAGTGGTGGACACACCGCTGATTGACGTGTCCTGGGGACAGAGGTATGGGCCCGCTGGGTGGGTGCTCTGCTGATGTTCCCAGAGGGGGGAAGGTCTACTGTGGCCTGTGGCTGTGTGAGGGGAACCGACTGTCCCGAGGTCCCCGATGGACTGGGCTGGTCATCTAGATCCAGGGAGACAGAGCTGCTGTCCTCACTGTGGGCCTCTTCTGGGGGTGGAGGGGACATTTGTGGACCCTCCTGCGCGGTGACGTGGCGTTCGGGTCCTGCAGGGGTATAAAAGCATGGTTATTGCTTCTGTGTGTGTCATAGCGTGCAATGGGTGGGTGCCCAAGTACCCCAGTGCTGGCATTCCTTTGTGGGGGCTGTTGTGACGGTGGTTGGGGGGGGAGGGTTGTATGTGTATGTACAGTGGGCATGCTTAGGTGATGGGTGTCCATGCTTTGTGGACGCATGCAGGGCTAGGTGTTGGGATGGGTGGGTTGTGATGGTGAGACAGTTGCAAGGAGTAGGATGTGAGGGGGGTGAGGGTGAGGGTGGGGGTATGAGTTGGCATGCAGGTGGGGTGGGGGGAAGAAGTAGTTCAGATTTGCCTTACCAGAGTCCATTCCTCCACCTACTCCAGCGAGGCCCTCAGGATGCAGGATGTTCAAGACTTGCTACTCCCATGTTGTAAATTCTGGGGGAGGAGGTGGGGGTCCGCCGCCAGTCCGCTGCACTGCGATGTTGTGCCTGGATACCATGGAACGTACCTTCCCCCGTAGGTCGTTCCACCGCTTCCTGATGTCGTCCCTATTTATTGGGTGCTGTCCCACAGCGTTGACCCTGTCCACTATTCTGCTCCATAACTACATCTTCCTGGCAATGGTGGTGTGCTGCACCTGTGCCCCGAACAGCTGTGGCTCTACTCGTACTATTTCCTCCACCATGACCCTGAGTTCATCATCAGAGAACCTGGGGTGTCTTTGCGGTGCCATGGGGTGGTGTGGGTAATGTGTAGGGTAGATTGTGTGGTGCTAAGTGTGGTGATGTGTATTGTTGTGTTGTGTGAAGTGCGTGCAAATATTGCTGGGTGACAGTGAATTGGGCGTCTGGGTGCTCGGATGTCTTTTGTCAGTGCATTTTCACAAATCTCTAGGAGTGGAGGTTTGCGGGTGATGTGGGTGTGTGTTTTATATTTCATTGGGTGTGTGGGAGTGGTGTGTGTATGTGTCTCAGGTGTGTGTATTTTGAATTGTCCAATGTGGTTGTCTTTTGTAAGTGTGTGTGTATTTTGAGCGCGGCGGTGTGTACCGCCAATGGAATACCACGGTTGAAAGACCGCCGCGTGGATTCATGTGTCGTGATAGTGTGGGCGTATATCTGTTGGCGTGACGGTGGAGGTTTGGTCATCGCCAGTTTCCCGCTGCCCTTTGGTGTGGCAGACTTTTGTGGATGTCTGTATTTTGGCGGTTTGCCTGTTGTGGGTCAGAATGACCGTGGCGGTTTACTGCGGCCGCGGCGGTGTTATGGCGGTCTTCTGAATGGCGGTAAGTGCCTTTTACCGCCGAGGTTGGAATAACCCCCTAAGTCCGAACGTAGGAACTTGACAGGGACCTCCCAGCCAGCATAACCGAGGAAGGCTCCAAGGATGTCGGATCAAGATTCAGGTTTGTCCTGGTTGAAGGATTTTCACCTTGAAAAAGTGACTAAGGCCCTCATTCTGACCTTGGCGGTCTTTTCGCAAGACCGCTGAGTTACCGCCGCGGTGAAGACCGCCGACCGCGGCGGTGTGCCGCTGTGCGCATTCTGACCGCTGGGAGCGTTCCGCCGGAAAACCGCCAGCAGCCACACTGGCGGTCGGCGGGAAAGTGGAGACTGGTCAACCTCCACCGCCACGCCAGCAGAACACCGCCCACAGAATTACGACCCACATTTCCGTGTGGCGGTCTTCTGTTGGCGGTCTTCTGTTGGCGGTCACGTCCCTATGGCTCCCGTCGCCTCCCGGAGGACCAACGCACAAGGTAAGGTGTTGTGTGATGTGGGCGTGCATGGGGGTGTGCGTGTGAGTGTGTAGAGGGGGTGTCTGAGTGCGTGTATGCGGGCGGGGGGTGCTGCTGTGTCTATGGGTAATGTGTGCTGTTCGGCAGGTGCGCATGTCGGCATGTATGTGTGCGGGTATGTGTCCCCGTTGTGTATGTGTGTGTAGGGGGTGTGTATATGTGCATGTTGGGGGTGTGTGCATGTCGGGGTACATGTATGTGCATGTCGGGGTGGGGGTGGGGAGGGGGTTCGTACCACCTCTGGGGGGTGGCAGGGGGGTGGAGGGTGTGGGGGGAGGACTCGGGTGGGTAGTGGGGGGTGGGGGAGACCCCTATCAGTGCCAGGGAAGGAATTCCCTGGCCCCGATAGTGCTTACCGCCATGGTTCGCACGGCGGTTCCCGCCCGCAAGAAACCGCGGCGGTAGGCAGGGTCATAATACCCTTGGCGGTCTTGGGACGACCGCCGGGCCGGAGTGCGCAAACTCCAGCCCTGCGGTCATGACCGCCGTGGCGGTCGGAGTGGAGAAGTAGCGGTCGGTCGCGGCGGGGACCGCCGCGGTCAGAATGCCATTTTTAATACCGCCGGTCTGTTCGCGGTCCGACCGCCGTCTCTCCGCCGACCGCCAGGGTCAGAATGAGGGCCTAAGTCTGAAGGTAAAAATCTCCACCGAGGATTCCCGCGACACGTATCCGAGGAAGAGTTCCAGGAGGTCGGATTGGACTGGCAGGTTCGTCCCGCTGAAGAAAATCTTCAGAAAAACAACTAAGCCCTGTGGGCTGTAGCCGAGCCGGGCTCCATAGCGGTCGGCCTTAAACTTTGACTTTGCCCCGGTCAAGGTGCGACCAGATGATAAGATTGGCGCTTTTTGTTTCTATGCGCTAGAAAGCAATAATTCTTTAAAAATTCATATCTCCGGTTCCCCTTATCCGATTTTATTTGTTTTGGTGTCATTTTAAAGCTAAAAATACTGCCAATTCTTATAACGTATAACAGGATTTTTAAACAGTTACCTGTGTTTTATTTAATTACTGTTTTGTGATATTTGAATGCTTTACGCTTTGTCTCCTAAGTTAAGCCTTGTCGCTCGTTGCCAAGTTACCAAGGGTTGAGCTGGGTTTAATTTACTGAAACCTGACTGGACCTAAGTGGAGGTTAATGGCCTATTGCTAAGTGTAGGTACTTACCTGCCTTTACCAATTTCCCATTTTCCAACTGTGTATCAGACCATTCACCACACCGTTTAGTCAGTATTTTATCAAATAATTTCTAATCACTGTTCAGCAATGATATAGGCCTATACGATTCACATTTCGCCAAACTCTTGTCTGGTTTCAGAATGATCACCTCATTCCATGAAATTGGAATAGGGGCTCCATTCTCGAGAATCTCTCTGAACAGCTCTGACAGGGCTAGTATTACTGCCCCACCCAAGACCTTATATTATTCTGCCGGAATGCCGTCTGGGCCTACAGCTGTCCCTCTCTTGCACCATTCTAGAGTGCTTCTTATTTCCCCTGGGGTAAACTGATTTATTCAGGAGAGACTGCTACTCTTTTGTAATACTCAGGAATGTGTCCTGCCCCAACCAACCTTCTACCTCTTCCTCTCTGTCCTCTGACTCTTCTCTATAGATTTGGGGAAAAAAAAATTGAAAAGCAAGCTCAATGGCCTTGCTATTCATTGATCTTTCCCACGGCTGGTCTAACTCAATCTCCTTCATGTGATTCCGTACCTGGTCATATTTACTCTTCCAAGCTAGCAGTTTCCTTGTATTTTCCCCATATTCAAAGTGAGGCAATTTACTTGCTTCCCATCTTTTTGCAATTCTGGCTTGTAACACAACCTCAAGCTGCTGCCTTAAACCACTCAGCTTATCGGTCGGAACTTTGATCTTCTCCCCTTCCAAATTCATTACTAGCTTATTCCTGCGCCTTAACATTGCCTGTTCTAAAAGACTTACTTCATTCCTAAATTGTTTATTTTTATAGCTAGTTAAACTCATAATTTTCCCTCTTGTAACCACATTAAAAGTGTCCCATACTACAAATATTGGGGCAGACCCCAAGTTGACCTTGAAAAAACTCCTCTGTCTCTATACAGAGACAACCTCATTGTCTAACAGTAACGAACGATCTAGCATCCATCTCCTACTTCCTGATTCTTGAGAGAGACTAATTTCTAGCATAACAGCTGCGTGGTCCGATAGGTGAACAGGCAAATGTGACAAATAATCCACTGAGTCATACAGCCTCAAATCTATCAGGAAGTAGTCTACACGTGAGGCATGACTATACTTTTTAGGGATAAACGAAATAACCACTTTCGCACCGACTCTCTGCGTCCATAGGTCACACAGCCCAAATTCCTTCATCATCTCCCTCAAATATCGCTGAGATTTTCGGGTTCCTAAAGATCTGTATTTGTATGACCTATCCAACTTGTTCAAAACTATGTAGAAGTCCCCTGCCATTATAATTGGGTCTGGAAAGTCAGATAGCCGAGAGAACATCCCTCTAAGTGGTTCTATGTCATCGCTATTCGGGCCATAGAAGCCCACCAATGTAATCTTTCTACCACTGATCTGTCCGATGATCCAACGTCCTACTGTGTCCGATTTCACCTCCCATATCACTGCATTGATCTGCTGTTTAAACAGAATTGCCACTCCCTTAGTGTTAAAATTGTGTTCAGTACAGGCACAGCATTGGACTCATCTTTGTGTTTTAAAAAGCTTCACACATTCATCTCTAGTTAAGTGGGTTTCTTGCAAAATTAATAGTTGTGCTGGAGAATCTCTTAAGTACTGTAAGAACCTATCTCTTCTTCCTTTAGTTCTCAGGCCATTAATATTCCATTATAGAATCTGAATGGTTCTGCCTCTGGGCCCCTAGCCACCTCCGGTGTTATCTTACAATTTGGTATGATGTGAACATTAGCTGAGGTGAACAAGGTTTTTTTTCTGTTTTCTCCCACATGCTCCCCACCCAGTGCACCCCCAACCGTAGCCCCACAATGCCTCCCTGCCCCCCCACCCCCCCTTGGACAACCCACTCTAATATAGTGGACTGATTTTAGCCCAATTTTAGAGCTCCAGAGGGTTCCCATGCGGACCAACCTTACATTATATGGGGTCTTAATTTTACTCAACATTCCCACTCTTAATTGCTGTCAGCAGCTCATCCGCTCCAGTAACATCTCTTATGTTATACATCTTATTGTTATGTATAACTCAAAGGGCAGCAGGGAACTTCAATTGTGCATTAGCGCCTAGCTTTCTAAATTCATCCAAAAGTCTCCCTAGCTCCCATTGTTTATTTACAGTAGTTCTAGATACGTCTGATCTCAAATAAGAAATATTCCCCCTTAGAGTTTTTAACTTTAATGATTCAGACAATATATTTTCTATACCCATATGTTTGGAAATTTATCAGGATTTTTCGGGGCTTACTGCTATTGAGTTTTCTCTTAAAGGGATTTCTATGGATCCTCCGAATATCTCTTGCAATTTCTTCTTCACTTTCCTCCAACATAACTGCGGATTTAATAAGAGAAACCACATATGACTTTAGGTTTTCCCCTTCCAATCCTTCCAGTACATTCAAAATTGTCCAATTGTTTTTCCTAGATCTATTCTCCAGCTGTTCTAGTTTATTTTGAAGCTCCTGCTCGTTTCCTTTCAAAACCAGAATTTCTTCTTTATGTACCCTCAATTCTTCGCTAACCGTCTCTTCAAGGGCTTAGGTTCTTGCTGTCAAGACGTTGAACTTCTTCTCCAATGCCTCACAGGCCTCTCTTCTCTCTCCCTAATTTATCTGGGAGACTGCAAAACCCTTCTTAATGTCCTTTGAGATAGCAAGAATCGACTCCACTGAAAAATTCAGAGTGGAGCTGGAAGAGGGGAAACTAGTAGACCGCTCTGTCATTCGGACAGAGGCTTCTGGAGTCTGTAGGCCATTTTCTTTAGTTGGGGCATCCACGTCCCTATTCCACTGATAGGAAGGGGCTTCCCTACTACTCCCACTCAGCTCCTCAAGGCGTCTTATATTAGATTGGGGTGTTTTTGGTGTACCTACTTCTCCCGGTTCGCTTTACCACCTCCTCACCAACAGTTTACCTACGACTCCCATTTCCTGTTTGTCCTCCATTTGCTTAGGGGAAGATGTTGAAGTTCCTGGCCTTACTTTAAGGTAGGTCCTCAATGAGGGTGTAAATTTTGTTTTAAGTTTATTGGCTTAACTTCTTCTAAGTTTTTTTTGCAACACATATTGATTTTTCCCTATTAACTTCTCTTACAGCAGAACCCCCCTCCGACCTCCAATTATATCTATTAGTTTCTCCTTGCCCATGCTGGTGACCTTTTGCTTTTCCGGGGGGCTGAGCCACAACCCCCCCGATGTCTTACCGTCTTTCCAGCCACCTCCACCTCTGCCTTCTTCCTCACCTACTTTCCCTTGCCAGTCATACTCTTTGCGCGTCAGCAGGTGTGCTTGTGCTAGCACTGCCACTGTTGCACCGGAGGGGAACACGCGCTGCTGCTCGGCGTGTTCGTCTGCGTTCCAGGGCAGTGCGACTCCAACGTGTTACTCTGGTGGACCAAATGGAGTCTCTCGAGACTATCCCCGGCCCCCAAGAGGCCCGCAGAGTACATCCGCACATCTGCACTCCAACAGCAGGCAAACTACAGCCTGAAGCGGCACCGTTTCATCCTCGCCTGGGAACCCCGGTAAGCGCCCTAGCGTGCTGCTTTACTTCTGCAGCCCGCCATGTTCTCCCCCTTTATCATCTTAATCCTATATGGTTGCTGATTGTCCTTATCTTCTCCAGAAATGTGTGCCAAAACAAAAAACTCACTAGCACACCTTACTGTTTGTCATCTGACCTATCTCTACACCTTATTCATTGTTTACATCTGCATATTTACCAATCTGCCCCCTCTCTCTACCTCAGCTCGCTGTACCCAGCTACTCCTACTGCACCTCACTGCTCTGTTTCCATCTCACTCACTTCCCTGTATCTCTCTTCTATCTACTTCGCTTCTGTCTAGTCCTCAACTCTCTCACCTCTCTAGCCTTTTCTCTCTATAACTCACCACTCTTAGTCTACCTCATTCTGCTCTCTACCTCATATTTCTCTCAGTATCTCATCTTGGTCAACCCCATACCTTTCTTTCTCTCCTTCTATACCTAGCATGTCAGTTTACCTCATAATTCATTTCTTTCCCAGCGACTGCTACTCCAATCTCTTTTCTTCTGCTTCTGTTGCCTCTACACTGCACCCCTAACTCTTCTCTAACTCATTCAGTCATGTCACACCCCAAAAATCCATGT
This sequence comes from Pleurodeles waltl, assembly GCF_031143425.1. NCBI lineage: Eukaryota > Metazoa > Chordata > Amphibia > Caudata > Salamandridae > Pleurodeles > Pleurodeles waltl. The sequence goes on along the minus strand of NC_090439.1, from coordinate 1,001,896,804 downwards.
TTTTCAGAGGATGAGTTAAGCCATGGTGGATGAAATTATAAGAGTAGTGGAACAATTTTTTGGACCCAAGTCCAACATACTCCTCTCAGTAGGAAAATGGAAATGTGGCAAAGGATAGTCAACACAGTGAATGCTGTAGGCACCACCTTGTGCACAAAGGAGGATATTATGAAGAGGTGGAACAACCTGAGGGAGAAGGTGCATTCTCTGGACTCCAGGCAACAAATGGAGTCCCTAAAGACTGGTGGTGGTCTTCCCAACATCCCATTACAACTCTCTCGCTTAGAGGAGAAGGTCTTGGCCATCCTGCATCCTGAGGACTTGACAGGAATAGCTGGGGGAGTTGAGTCAGGTAAATCACACCACAAACACTGTCACAAAACATCAATGTCCTGTATGCTCACATCTCAGATTTTGCCATTGTGATGTTCATCTAATTTCATAACCTGTAATACCCAAAGTATGGGAGATGGTAGATTGTCAATGTGCATTGTTGTACATAACATCACATGTATCAATCTCTATCACATGCCATATGTTGGAAAGGATCAAAGGATCGTCCCAGGACGTATGGTGTGTGTCAGCATGTAAATGTATGATCCAACCTAACTGCAGTGTGGCAACAGGTATATCAGACTAAAAATGTGTCAAGATTTGTTAAGTAGTAGAGAGAGTGACATGACTACAACTACCATGAGGGCCTCTTTCTGGATTTCAAAACATGAGGCCCTTGTGCACTTGCACAAAGACACTTGTTAGCCATGTCACAACTAATGTCCACTCATAATGGAGTGCACAATTTGTCAAGTGTTGGGAAGTACAGAGAGTGACATGACTACAACTACTGTGAGGCCCTCTTTCTGTAACTCAAGACAAGAGGCCCTGCGCACTTGCCCAAAGACACTTGTGAGCCATATCACAACTAAGGTTCACTCATCATGGAGTTTACCATTTGTCTAGTGTTGGGAGCCTGAGTGTGACATGACTACAACTACCATGAGGCCCTTGTTCTGTAACTCAAGACAAGAGGCCCTTGTGCACTTGACCAAAGACACTTGTTAGCCATGTAACGACTGATGTTACCTCATCAGGGAGTTCACCATTTGTCAAGTGCTGGGAGTCTGATAGTGACATGACTACAATTACAATGAGGCCCTCTTTCTGTAACTCAAAACATGAGGCTCTTGTGCATTTGCCCAAGGACACTTGTTAGCCATGTCACAACTAATGTTCACTCATCATGGAGTTCACCATTTGCCAAGTGTTGGGAGTCTGATAGTGACATGACTACAACTACCATGAGGCCCTCTTTCTGTAACTCAAAACAAGAGGGGCTTGTGCACTTGCCCAAAGAAACGTGTTAGCCATGTCACAATTGATGTTCACTCATCATGGACTGGGCAATCAACGTATCATGCTTGACTTTGAGATGTGTATGCCTACCCAGCTTGATGTTGTCCTGGTAACCCCAAATTACAGTATTGATGCCATGAATGACACCTTACCAACTGTGTACATCAAGTAGCTGTAAGGCATTAAGCTGCTTCAGCCGACTGGAAGTGGCAGGTAATCGATTAACTCTGAACTACTCACTCATATGTACTGCTACATATACAACCAAGTTGTATATTCGCCTGTATCTTATACAACTAGGCCTTAGAATGGTCAAATACACATGAAACTTCTCCATTGTGTTGCCTGAACTGTTTGTTAAATGTCATGTTCATTCCTTGTTCCAAAATGCAAGTTATCAGTACATCTAATGAGCTGCTCAATCCTATTGTTTTTGCAACCTCCACAAATATCTTGTCAACTACTTCAATGCCATGGAAATATATCACAATAGAAAACCCTTCCTATTAACATTTCCCTTGGTCTCTACTTACTGTGAGAATAACAATTTGGATGTGGATTCCATACTTCCATCTATAACAATGTACTCTGTTTCTCACCAGGTTAAACTGGTACTGCACCTGGGCAGACATTGCCCACTGAACAGACTCCCAACCCACCCTCGAATGAAGCACTCAGGGACGACGACTCTCCTGGACATGTGGACGTGGATGACGGATCTGGCATATCTGGTCAGCCTGGTCAGACGGCAACAGTGAGTCTCACTGAGCCCACATCAATACCTCCCACCCCAGCTGCTACAACAAATCAGCCTGCAAAATACTCCCCAACCTGTGTACCTAGCAGAGTCAGTACAATCTTGTGGCCCCCAGTCCTGGATCCTGAAGTGCAAATCACCACCCCTGACACAGAGGGACGAGGATCCAGTTGGAGTGGGCACCCTGGGCGAAGGGCACAGGCTTGTGGGGCTAGGTTCAGTGGGAGGCATGCAGTGGGCTGGCAAAGTGAGGCAACTGGGGCCACCCACGACCAGGACACCATCAGCCAAGTATTTGGGGTCTATTAGGAGTCCCTAGGCATGATGGGCCAGGTACTAAGAAAACTCTGGGAAACCAAGCAGCTGCAGAGAGACATGTGCCAACAGATGGAGGTCCATAATTCCAACATGGACAGCCTAACATAGGTGCTTTGCTGAGGGACATCCATACAACCCTAAGCAGGACTTTTCCACCACCATTTACCCCTTCCTGTGGTGCAAGTAATCATGGACATCTACATCTGTGCATACAGGAAAGGAGATCCTGCCAGAGGATGAAACATTGTCAGACACCCCTTCCTCTGCAGCAGCTGAACCCCCCTGCCCTCGCAGATATCCAAGAGGTGCGGATGGCATGACACCCACCATTGCCAGCAAGAAACATCAACCTTAATGTCTTCCTTTTGGTGTCACACATTCACTATGTGGACTAATTCTAGTCCCTTTCCCATTCCTGATGGGAGGAGTAATTTGAACTTTGGAATTCAGATGATTTGGCATCTCCATTTATGGTTTCATGCACAATGTCTCGCTCCTTCACTTTTTATTTATGTTTGTTTTGGCACCAAGTATGTTGTCACCTTCAACACTTTAATAAATTCACAAGTCACAAACTCATTGTCTGCTGTAATACATTTAGCAATGTAGATGTGTTAGACCTGACAGCCTTAAGGTTGTCACCCCCAACTTTTTTGCCTGCCTCCCTCCATTTTTGTGACACTGGTTTTGCTGGTTTTAGGACGCTGCACACTTTACCACTGCAAACCAGTGCTAAAGTGCATATGCTCTCTCCCTTAAAACATTTTAACATTGGCTCATACCTAATTGGAATATTTAATGTACTTGTAAGTCCCTAGTAAAGTGCACTGCATGTGCCCAGGGCCTGTAAATTAAATGCTACTAGTGGGCCTGCAGCACTGATTGTGCCACCCTAATCAGTAGCCCCCTAACCATGTCTCAGGCCTGCCATTGCAAGGCCTGGGTGTGCAGTTTTACTCCCACTTCGTCTTGGCATTTAAAAGTTCTTGCCAAGCTTTAAAACTCCCCTTTTCTACATGTAGGTCACCCCTAAGGTAGGCCCCAGGTATAGGTAAAAGGCAGGACATATACCTGTGTGTTTTATATGTACTGGTAGTGGAAAACTCCTGAAATTCATTTTCCACTGCTGTGAGGCCTGCCCCTTTCATAGGCTAACATAAGGGCTACCCTCATATACTGTTTGAGTGGTAGATTCTGATTAGAAAGGGGTAAACAGGTAATTTTAGTATGGCCAGAATGGTAATACAAAATCCTACTTATTGGTGAAGTTGGATTTTATATTACTATTTTAGAAATGCCACTTTCAGAAAGTGATCATTTCTCTGCACTTAAATCCTTCTGTGTCTTACAAACTACATGTGGGCTGGGCTGGTTGACAGCTCCCTTGTGCATTTCACCCAGACAACCACAAACACGGGATGCTCAGTCACACCTGCACACATCTCCATACTGAATGGGTCTTCGTGGGCTAGAAGGGTGGAGGGCCTGACATTTACATTTCAAAGGACAGTAGCCTGCCCTCACACAATGGACTGCCAAACCCCCTACTGGGACGCTGGAAGACAGGGTTTTACTGAAAGGGGACCTTGTGCACTTCGAAACCACTCTTTGAAGTCTCCCCCACTTCAAATGCACTGTTGGGTATATAAACTGGGACCCTGACCAATACCAATTAGACACTTCTGGACACTTCAAGATACTCCTTGGGACAGACACTCTGCCCCAGAACCTGCAACCTGCCAAGAGGAACTGCCTGGCTGCCCAAAGGAATGACCTGAACTGCTTTTCTGAGAAGGACTGCTGCCTTGCTGTTGCCCTGCTGCCTTGCTGGCCTCTGGCTCTGCTGAGAAGTGCTCTCCAAAGGCTTGAATTGAGCTTGTCTCCTGTTCCTAAAGTCTCAGGGCCAAAAAGATTTAGGGCCTGATTCTAACTTTGGAGGACGGTGTTAAACCGTCCCAAAAGTGGCGGATATACCACCTACCGTATTACGAGTCCATTATATCCTATGGAACTCGTAATACGGTAGGTGGTATATCCGCCACTTTTGGGACGGTTTAACACCGTCCTCCAAAGTTAGAATCAGGCCCTTAATCTCTGCAAAGAAACTCATTGTGTGGCGAAAATCGATGCACAGTCTGCTGGAATCGATGCACAGCCTGCCTCGCTGTGACAGAATCACTGCATTGCTGACCCGGAACGACGCAACCCGGCTCCCAGAGAGGAGATCCAGACAGCGCCAGCATTGCGACCGGAACTTTGACGCACAGCCCACCGTTTCGATGCATCGCTGAACCGGAACGATGCAGCCTGAATTCCTGAGTAAGGAATCAACGCAGTGCCTGCTGTGTGACAGAAACTCTGACGCATCACCCACCGGATCGCCGCAGGCCCTGTGACTTCATCCTGTGTGCCCAGGATTTATCTGCATAGTCCCTGGGCATCAAAAGACCGCGCATCGCAAAGAGAATTCAAGCCTGCGCGCCAAAATTCTATGCAAAGCCCTTGCCACGTGGAAAAGAATTGACGCATCATCTGTGTGCATCCGGAAATCTGACGCCCACCTTTTGTTTTCCACAATTCCCTTCCTTTGCGGTCTCCGTGTGTGTGATTTTGACGCAAACCAGGTACTTTGTGCTTGCAAGAGACAATTGTTGCTTTTAAGAACTTAAGACTATTCTTATTGATATCAAAGTGATATTTTCAACTAGAGATTTCAACTTAAGCTTGTTCTGAACTTAATTTAATCAGATAAATATCTTATATTTTTCTAAACCTGTGTGGTGTCTTTTTGTGGTGTTTTCACTGTGTTATTGCATGATTTATTGCATAAATACTTTACACATTGCCTTCTACGTTAAGCCTGACTGCTCAGTGCCAAGCTATCAGAGGGTGTGCACAGAATAATTTGGATTGTAAGGGCCATATTGATACTTTTTGACGCAAAACTGCGCTAACGTAGTTTTGCGTAAAAAAAATTAGCGCCGGCTAACGCCATTCTGATGCGCCATGCGGGCGCCGTATTTAATCAATGACGTTAGCCGGCGTTAGCCGCCGGCGCTGCCTGGTGTGCGTGAAAAAAAACGACGTACACCAGGCAGCGCCGGCGTAGGGGGATATGGAGCTTGGGCGCCAAAAAATGGGGCCAGTCAGGCTGAGGCAAATTTTTTGCCTCAAACCGATTTGCGCCATTTTTTTCGACTCCCAACCCCCATAGAAATGACTCCTGTCTTAGCAAAGACAGGAGTCATGCCCCCTTGCCCAATGACCATGCCCAGGGGACTTCTGTCCCCTAGGCATGGTCATTGGGCATAGTGGCATGTAGGGGGGCACAAATCAGGCCCCCCTATTCCACAAAATATTTTTTTAAAAAGTACTTACCGGAACTTACCTTAATGTCCCTGGGATGGGTCCCTCCTGCCTTGGGTGTCCTCCTGGGGTGGGCAAGGGTGACAGGGGGTGTCCCTGGGGGCATGGGAGGGCACCTCTGGGCTCCTTCCGAGCCCACAGGTCCCTTAACGCCTGCCTTGCCAGGCGCTAAAAAACGGCGCAAAAGCGGCCGTACGTCATTTTTTTTGACCCGCCCACTCCCGGGCGTGAATTTTGCCCGGGAGTGTAAATACGGCGCACATGCCTCAGAGTAAATTTTTTAGACGGGAACGCCTACCTTGCATCTCATTAACGCAAAGTAGGCATCCACGCAAAAAAATGACGCAAACTCCATGGACTTTGGCCCTAGATGCGTCAAACGCCAAAGTATAAATATGGAGTTAGTTTTGCGTCGGAATTGCGTAAAAAAAAACGACGCAATTCCGGCGCAAACAGAGTATAACTATGTCCTTAAGTGACTTATCCTGACTAGATTTAGGGTCCTTGCTTGGACAGGGTGTAACCTGACTGTCAACCAAAGACACAATTTCTAACATTGGTGATCAGTAGTGAGGGTTGGACTTGTATTTATACAGTAACATACAAAAACTACGTGTACACTACCTACCCACAGTTGAAAGTAACTTGATTTTTCCTCTTTTTCTGGAAATGTGTTTCCTGCTTGACATTTTAACCTAATCCTCATACAACATGTCTCTGGCTGGGTCCCAAACAGGAGCTGGGGAGTTTGACCTAGCCAACATGGAGACATACACTGTCAGCCAGCTGAAAGGGCTCTGCAAGGGGATGGGAGTACCTACCCGGGGTGCCTCCAGGAAGGAGGAGTACCGAACGGTGCTGTAGGCCTGGGCAGAAGCCCGTTCACAAGAGGAAGTTGAGGTAGAGGAGCCAGAGGATGGCCCCTCAGAGGATTTGCCACCAGCAGTGGGGGATGTTACCCCTGGAATTGTGTCCCCTGCTAAACCAGGGAGCAGTGTCTCTAGTCATGGCCTGACCGCAGAGGAAAGGAGGGAGGAGAGAGAATTCCAATTGCTAATGGCAAGGTTAAACATGGAGGCAGAGGAAAGGAAAGCTCAAAGAGAGGCAGAGGAAAGGAGAGCTGCTGCTGAGAGAGCAGCCAAGCAAGCTGAGGCTGAACGGGCCTTGCCTGAAAAGAAACTACTTCTGGCTCATGAACTGAGTCTAAAGTTTGGATCTCAGGTCTAGGCAGTCTGAGTCCAGCAGTGATGGTGGCAGCATACATATAGGACCTGCAGAGAAGAAGGTGCCTATGCCCAAAAATGTAGTGCCAAGTTATGTGGTGGGAGATGACATTGATAAGTGGTTGGTTGTGAAGTAGCACTAAGGGCTCATGGGGTTCCTGAAGAGCAATGGGGGTAGGCTTGTGGGGGGGGGACACACTCCTTACATTGGATCCAAGGAATCAAAACACACACACGCCCCTGAAAACCGCTTTACTTGCCAAGTTTGGGCTAAGCACTGAGAAATACCATCAGAGGTTCAGGGACAACGCCAAACTCTCCACACTGACTTGGTTAGACCTTTTTGATTTGTCTAGTAAGGCACTGAATGGATGGGTGCGGGCAGTAAAGTAGATGACTATGTGTGGTTGTATAATTTTATCCTGAGAGAGCATATGCTCAGTGTTTGCTTTACAGAGTTGCACCAGCATCTAGTTGACAGTAAGCTGACTGATCCTAGGAAGCTTGATGAGGAGGCGGACCTCTGCGTTAGCACCAGAGTGTCCAAAATTGTATCTGGATGGGACACCCACAAAGGTGGTCAGGGTTCCCACCAGAAGAAAGAGAGGGGAGAAAAACTTAAAAATAGGGAGTTCTCAAAAGGCCCCCAAAACAATTACCAGGGAGTATGAGAAGAGGCCAGGGTTCTTTGATAAGAAGAAAGGGAAGTTTGTACCCAAATGCTTAGAGTGCACCAAGCATGGTCACTTCAAGGGTGACTCCAAGTGTCTCATGCGGACACAGCCCCCAACTGGAGGGCAGACACATTGGGTTGGCTAGCGTAGCGCTCGGGGAGGAGGTAGTCCCAGATTGTTTTGGGGAACAGACAGAGGTAACCCTAGTGTCTCTGGGAGATGAGTAAATTGTGCCAAAAGCCCACATGCCTGCCAATGCTTCCAAGTATAGACAGTGGGTCACCATTAATGGGCAAAGGGTGGAGGCTCTGCGTGACACTGGAGCGAGCATGACTACTGTTAAGGGACAGCTGGTGTCACCAGAGCAGATCATCCCCAGTACATTCCACCAGGTCATAGTCGCTGAGAATCGTGAGAGTGACCTACCGGTGGATCTTGTTCCCTTTGAGTGGGGGGCAGGTCTCTGGTACTCTAAAAGTAGCTGTGAGTCCTGCCATGCCTGTAGATTGTCTTTTATGCAACGACCTTAAGCATACAGCCTGGAAGGAGGTGGAGCTCAGGTCTCACCTGGAGATGTTAGGTTTGCCTGAATGGGTCTGTATGACCACACGGTCCATGGCTGCCTGGGAACGGAGTCAAGGGCATCTGGAGCCTGGAACACTATCCCAGACAGCTGCAGAGAAAAAGGACAAGGGGCATGGGAAACCAGCCCAAGAAGTTCCCACAGTGTTTGACGGGGTCCCAGAGGAGGAGGTCCCTGAGTCTACTGGGGAGGACATTGCCATCCTGGGTAACCTGCCAGAACTTGCTGGCTGGCAAGTTGAGGGTGGGCCAACCAGGAAGGAGTTCTGCAAAGCACAGAAAGAGTGCCCTACTCTAGAGGGTTTGAAGTGACAGGCACGCAGCCCAGGCAGCAGGTTAAGCCTCTGGCGATCACCATGTCTATTGGGAGAATGATCTCCTTTACAATGAGCCTAAGGTGCCGGAAGCTGGGGCAGCACGTGTGCTGGTGGTCCCCCAGTGCTACCGGGCCTTACTACTGGGTTTGGCTCACAACATCCCCCTGGCAGGACATCTGGGGCAAAACCAGACCTTTTCCAGGCTTGTCACCCACTTTAATTGGCACCGAATACGAATGGCCTCAGACGCTTTCTGTAGGTCCTGCCTAACCTGCCAGGCTAGTGGGAAGCCAGGGAAAAGGTTCAAGGTCCCCCTGATCCCACTCCCGTCATTGGCAGCCCCTTTGAAAGGGTGGGCATCGACGTCATTGGTCCCTTGGACCCCAAAACTGCCCTAGGCAACATATATATCCTGGTTTTGGTGAACTATGCCACCCGCTATCCAGAGGCGATTCCTCTAAGGACAGTAACTGCACCGGTGGTGACCAGAGCTCTAATGGGGATATTTACCCTTGGGGAAATCCCAAAGGAGGTTGTGTCTGACAAAGGCACAAACTTCATGTCTGCTTACATCAGGTCCATGTGGGAGGAGTGTGGGGTGACCTACCGGTTCACCACCCCTTACCATCCTCAATCCAATGGGCTTGTGGAGAAATTAAACAAGACCCTAAAATGTATGATCTCAGGCCTACCTGAGGCCATGAGGTGTAAGTGGAATGTCCTTTTGCCATGCCTTCTCTTTGCTCATGGTGAGATGCCCTAAAAAGGGGCGGGGTTCAGCCCCTTTGAACTTCTCTATGTGTACCCTGTCAGGGGACCCCTACGCTTTGTGAAAGATGGGTGGGAGAAAGTTCCCAGGAAACCACCCCCAGGATGTGGTCAGTTACATGCTGGCCCGCTGCAATCAGATGCAATGCTTCTGGAAACAGACCAAGAGCAACCTCAGGGCCAGTCAAGAGGTGATGAAGAAATGGTAGGACCAGAAGGCCACCCTGGTGGAATTCTCACCTGGAGACAAAGTTTGGGTAATGGAGCCAGTAGAGCCTATAGCTCACCGGGACCGCTGGACTGGCCCTTTTGAAATCAAGGAGCATAAGGGGGAGGCCACTTACTTAGTGGACCTCAAGTCCCCTAGAAACCACCTGAAGGTGGTCCATCAAAACAACTGAAGCCTCATTTTGAGAGGTCTGAAGTCAGCATGCTTCTAGTGACAGATGAGGTATGGAAGAGGAGAGTGAACCTCTCCCCTACCTCCTCTCTGCCAAGGAAGGTGATGGGTCAGTGGAGGGTGTCAATCTCTCTGACTCTCTGATCCTAGAACAGAGAGGAGACTGCTACGAGTTATTGGAGCAGTTCTCTTCACCTGTTTTCCCTTACTCCTGGACTCACACACTTGGGTGTCCACAATATTTACACAGGAGACAGTCCCCCTGTAAAGAATAAAATGTATAGAGCGTCAGATAAGGTGAGGTCCAGCATCAAGGAGGAAGTTGCCAAGATGCTGGCTTTTGGGGTGATAGAGAAGTCCAGTAGTCCCTGGTCCAGCCCGGTGGGGTTGGTTTCCAAGGCTGCTGCTCCCGGTACCAAGCCAGAGCTTAGGTTCTGCGTGGACTACTGGGGTCTCAACTCTGTCACAAAGCCAGATGCTCACCCCATCCCCCGAGATGATGAGCTCGTAGACAGACTAGGTGCTGCTAAGTTCCTCAGTAACTTTGATCTCACGTCAAGGTACTGGCAGATTGCCTTGACTGAGGGGCAAAAGAGAGATCCGCTTTGTCTGCTCCTGAGGGTCATTAATAGTTCAGGGTAGTGCCCTTTGGACTGAAAAATGCCCTGCTACCTTCCAATGGTTGGTTAACGGGGTCCTAGCTGGTAAGGATGCCTTCTGTGCAGCCTACCGAGACAACATCACCATCTATAGTTCCAGCTGGGAGTAACACCTGCTCCACCTCAAAGAGGGGCTTCAGGCCCTGCAACAGGCAGGGCTCACCATCAAGGCTAGTAAGCGCCAGATTCGGCAGGGTTCAGTGGTGTACTTGGGACACCTAGTGGATGGTGGCAAGGTGCAGCCCCTCCAGGCCAAGATTGAAAAAATCAAGGCCTGGCAACCACCTAGAACCCAGACAGAGGTGAGAGCCTTCTTAGGTCTCACTGTATATTACTGAATATTTGTTAAGGGTTATGGCACCATAGTTGCCTCCTTAATAGAACTTACATCCAAAATGCAACCTATCAATCTAAATGTGGAGGTGAATTACGAGTGATAAGGCGCTCCTGCCCCGATAAATACAGCTGTAAATTGTATTGCAGTACACAGTGCCAAATACTAGGGTTGCACCCTCCAATCTCCCCAATAAAGTAACACAACGTTACCTCTAACTACACAGAAGGTATTCGCACACTTGTACTAATTATGAGTCATTATACACCAAGTCAGTAAACAGATGCTAATATTAATTACAAATTCCGCACAATCAAAGAAAAGTTACATTAGATCCAATTTATAATACAAACGTGAAATTCATAGGATTAATTATCCAATAGTCCATATTCCCACACTGAAATATTAGTTGCTTCACAGTTGTAAATTTGAAAAGATGTTCATAGGTATCCAAAATTAATGCAATCCATCAAAGATTATTCATGAAATAAATGTCCATCCCGTCGTCCCGTTGTCAACACGTGTTTCATCCCGGGAGTACCCTTGGATTTCGTCAGGACCTCCTACAACAATATTTACATATATGCTATTGTAATACATCTTATAAGTATCACAATACTATCATATGTCAAATTAGGTGTGCAGTGGGAACCCAATTATATTACATAATGTATTACATCCCACCTCATTTTTTGTGTCCTTTGTGATAAAACAGACCAGGTGGAACACACTATTGTCTGTGACAAATACCACTTCTGTGAGCAGGCATATTTTAAAAATAACACCACTTTGGTGACTGTTCCCCTCCTCCTACTTCAGCATTACCCTTTATAACCTACATGTGAACCAAATCCATGCTACAACCCTACCTTTCTAGAGGGCTCCACTTGTTAAATTATTGATGCATCCCTTGTTCCCTAATTGTCTTATTCAGAAGTTCTGCTGAAAGAAAGTTAGATATAAATTCTCCAACTCTCCACTGAATTCACTTACATAAAATCTCAAATTATGCCCATTTTACATCTTACCGCTATTGCGTATCTCCAAGATGCCTATTAGAGTCGATTTTCTATATTTACTATGTCCTGCACGCAAGTACGCTCCTAAGTCCGTCTCAAAATATAACCAAGCCGAGGCTCCTCGGCTGCCGACGCTTTATACCGCTGTCCTGATACTAGAAATCGAAGACGGACAGCAACGTGAAAACGCCCGTGTGTTCCTGATGATAGAAATAGAAAACGGACTCCGCAAGTCTGAAATTTTCTCTTTAGTATACTTATTATCGAGGCTCCACGTCGCCTCTTCGATCTAGAGCCCCTATCATAGTTCCTTTATAAAATATGGTGAATACAACAGTAAATTCATCTTAAATCTATTATCAAAATGGTATAAAGACAATATATTAATACCCCTATTCTAAACTTCCGACTACAATTAACCATAAATGTACTGGTATCCCAATACTATCCATTGATAACATATTGTCAAGTAGGTAAGATTAGAGTATAAAATAAAATAAAATGTAATCCTCCCAACCTAATATGTGCTAATCTCCAAATATAAGTTACGTGTCTCCCAAGAAATACTCCATTTCATAATCAGTATTAAGACCCTGTTCTACAGCTTTTAGTTTCAAAATCCAATATGACTCCTTTCTCCTAAGAGCTAATTCTCTATTCCCACCACGAGGGTTAGCTGCACAATGATCGAAACCAAAAAATGTAAATGTTTTATACTTAGCCTGTACATTACATACCTTCATATGAGATGCTATGGGGTAACGATCATCCTCTAAATTGATTGCCCTCCAGTGTTCGGAGATTCTGACCTTTAGCGGTCGTATTGTGCTACCTACATATATCCTGTCACATTTGCATATAATCATATATACCACAAACTTCGTATTACAGTCTATATGTGATTTAATGGACACTGTGTTGCCATTACAATCAGCAAATTCCTTCTTGGGCAGCCTTGCCCATTTGCATACTGTACATGAACCACATTTGAAAAAAACAAAACTACGCTTTCCAAGCCAATTAGCTCTTAGGAGAAAGGAGTCATATTGGATTTTGAAACTAAAAGCTGTAGAACAGGGTCTTAATACTGATTATGAAATGGAGTATTTCTTGGGAGACACGTAACTTATATTTGGAGATTAGCACATATTAGGTTGGGAGGATTACATTTTATTTTATTTTATACTCTAATCTTACCTACTTGACAATATGTTATCAATGGATAGTATTGGGATACCAGTACATTTATGGTTAATTGTAGTCGGAAGTTTAGAATAGGGGTATTAATATATTGTCTTTATACCATTTTGATAATAGATTTAAGATGAATTTACTGTTGTATTCACCATATTTTACAAAGGAACTATGATAGGGGCTCTAGATCGAAGAGGCGACGTGGAGCCCCGATAATAAGTATACTAAAGAGAAAATTTCGGACTTGCTGAGTCCGTTTTCAATTTCTATCATCAGGAACACACGGGCGTTTTCACGTTGCTGTCCGTCTTCGATTTCTAGTATCAGGACAGCGGTATAAAGCGCCGGCAGCCGATGAGCCTCGGCTTGGTTATATTTTGAGACGGACTTAGGAGCCTACTTGCGTGCAGGACATAGTAAATATAGAAAATCGACTCTAATAGGCATCTTGGAGATACGCAATAGCGGTAAGATGTAAAATGGGCATAATTTGAGATTTTATGTAAGTGAATTCAGTGGAGAGTTGGAGAATTTAAATCTAACTTTCTTTCAGCAGAACTTCTGAATAAGACAATTAGGGAACAAGGGATGCATCAATAATTTAACAAGTGGAGCCCTCTAGAAAGATAGGGTTGTAGCATGGATTTGGTTCACATGTAGGTTATAAAGGGTAATGCTGAAGTAGGAGGAGGGGAACAGTCACCAAAGTGGTGTTACTTTTAAAATATGCCTGCTCACAGAAGTGGTATTTGTCACAGACAATAGTGTGTTCACCCTGGTCTGTTTTATCACAAAGGACACAAAAAATGAGGTGGGATGTAATACATTATGTAATATAATTGGGTTCCCACTGCACACCTAATTTGACATATGATAGTATTGTGATACTTATAAGATGTATTACAATAGCATATATGTAAATATTGTTGTAGGAGGTCCTGACGAAATCCAAGGGTACTCCCGGGATGAAACAAGTGTTGACAACGGGACGACGGGATGGACATTTATTTCATGAATAATCTTTGGATGGATTGCATTAATTTGGGATACCTATGAACATCTTTTCAAATTTACAACTGTGAAACAACTAATATTTCAGTGTGGGAATATGGACTATTGGATAATTAATCCTATGAATTTCACAATTGTATTATAAATTGGATCTAATGTAACTTTTCTTTGATTGTGCGGAATTTGTAATTAATATTAGCATCTATTTACTGACTTGGTGTATAATGACTCATAATTAGTACAAGTTTGCGAATACCTTCTGTGCAAAATGCAACCTAGGTTGGTGAATTGGACAGAAGCTTTTCAGAAAGCATTTGACTCCCTGAAGGAAGCCATGTGCTCATCACCTGTGCTCAAGGCACCTGACTCCAGAGAAGTCATTGTGCAGACAGACGCTTCAGTGCTTGGCATAGGGGCGGTCCTAGCACAGCTGAATGAGGAGGGCCTTGACCAACCAGTAGTCTTTATTAGCAGAAGACTACTAACACAGGAACAGAGGTGGAGTGCCATTGAAAGAGAAGCATTTGCTGTGGTCTGGGCGCTGAAGAAGCTGAGACCATACCTGATTGGAACTCACTTCCAGGTTCAGACAGACCAGAGGCCCTTCAGATGGCTCATGCAGATGAGGGGTGAAAATCTTAAACTCTTGAGGTGGTCCATTTCCCTACATGGGATGGAATTTACAGTGGAGCATCGCCCGGGGACTGACCACGCCAATGCTGATGGTCCCTCCAGATAATTCTGCCTTAGCGATGAGAGCTCCCAAGGGGTTGGATAGCTCTCCCTACTTTCAGCTGGGGGGGATACATGTCAGACCTGACAGCTTTAGGGTGGACACCCCCAACTTCTTTTTTTCCCTTCCTCCCTCCATTTATGACACTGTTTTTGTTGGTTTTAGGACTCTGCGCACTTTTCCACTGCTAACCAGTGCTAAAGTGCAAATGCTCTCTCCCTTAAAACATGTTAACATTGGCTCATACCCAATGGGCATATTTAATTCACTTGTAAGTCCCTAGTAAAGTGCACTGCATGAGCCCAGGGCCTATAAATTAAATGCTACTAGTGGGCCTGCAGCACTGATTGTGCCATTCACATAAGTAGCCCCTTAATCATGTATCAGGCCTGCCATTGCAAGGCCTGGGTGTGCAGTTTCACTGTCACTTCGCCTTGAGATTTAAAAGTTCTTGCCAAGCATTAAAGCTCCCCTTTTCAACATATAAGTCACTCCCAAGGTAGGGCCTAGGTAACCCATAGGGCAGGGTGCTGTATAGGTAAAAGGCAGGACATATACCTGTGTGTTTCAAATGTCCTGGTAGTGGAAAACTCCTAAATTCGTTTTCCACTGCTGTGAGGCCTGCCCCTTTCATAGGCTAACATTAGGGCTGCTCTCATGTACTTTCCGAGTGGTAGATTCTGATCAGAAAGGGGTAAATAGGTAATATTTAGTATGGTCAGAATGGTAATATAAAATCCTACTAATTGGTGAAGTTGGATTTTATATTACTATTTTAGAAATGCCACTTTCAGAAAGTGAGCATTTCTCTGCACTTAAATCCTTCTCTGCCTTACAATCCACATCTGGGCTGGGCTGGTTGACAGCTCCCTTGTGTATTTCACCCACACAACCACTAACACAGGATTCTTAGTCACACCTGCACACATCTGCATACTGAATGGGTCTTCCTGGGCTGGAAGGGTGGAGGGCCCGACACTTACATTTCAAAGGACAGTGGCTGGCCTGCCCTCACACAATGGACTGCCAAACCCCCTACTGAGATCCTGGCAGACAGGGTTGTACTGAAAGGGGACCTTGTGCACTTCAAAACCACTCTTTGAAGTCTCCCCCACTTCAAAAGGCACTTTTGGGTATATAAACTGGGTCCTTGACCAATACCAACTTAGGCACTTCTGGACACTTCAAGATACTCCTTGGGACAGACACTCTGCCCCGGAACCTGCAACCTGCCAAGAGGAACTGCCTGGCTGCCCAAGGGACTGACCTGGACTGCTTTTCTGAGAAGGACTGCTGCCTTGCTGTTGCCCTGCTGCCTTGCTGGCCTCTGGCTCTGCTGAGAAGTACTCTCAAAGGGCTTGGATTGAGCTTGCCTCCTCCTCCTGAAGTCTCAGGGCCAAAAAGACTTCATCTCTGCAAAGAAACTCCTTGTACATCGAAAACTGATGCACAGTCTGCCAGAATCGATGCACAGCCTGCCTCGCAGTGAAAGAATCATCTCATCGCAGACTCAGAATGATGCAGCCCGGCTCCCCAAGAGGAGATCGATGCAGTGCCAGCGTTGTGACTGAAACTTCGACGCACAGCCCACCGTATTGATGCATCGCTGAACCAGAACTGCGCAGCCCGACTTCCTGCGTGAGGAATCGACGCAGCGCCTGCCGTCCGACGGAAACTCCTACACATCGCCCACCAGATTGAAGCAGGCCCTGTGACTTCATCCTGCGCACCCAGGATTTCTCCACATATTCCCTGGGCGTCAAAAGACCCCTCATCGCAAAGAGGATTCAAGCCTGCACGCCAGAATTCAACTCAAAGCCCTTGCCAGGTGGAAAAGTATTGATGCATTGTCGGTGTACGCCCGGAAATCCGACACACACCTTTCGTTTTCCACACATGTCCTCCTCTGCGGTCTCAGTGCATGTAATTTTGACGCAAACCAGGTACTTTGTGCTTGCAAGAGAAAATTTTTGCTTTTAAGAACTTAAGACTCTTCTTATTGATATCAAAGTGATATTTTCAACTAGAGATTATAAAATCTTGCTCGTTCTGACCTCAACTTAATCAGATAAATATCCTATATTTTGCTAAACCTGTGCGGTGTCTTTTTGTGGTGTTTTCACTGTGTTATTGCATGATTTATTGCATAAATACTTTACACATTGCCTTCTAAGTTAAACCTGACTGCTCAGTGCCAAGCTACCAGAGGGTGGGCACAGGATAATTTGGATTGTGTGTGACTTACTGTATGAATCCCACGCAGATGAAAGGAGATAGTCTTTTATTGATAATTCTCTAAATCAGGTTATAACAATAAACCTCCAGCAAGAGCTCCTCTTCCATCCAGCTTCCAACTCCAACTCCATCACCATTCCAGAACCCCCACTCTCTTCCAGTTCCAATCTCATCCTCTGAGATCATCACTACACCATCTTCCCCCATACATCCTAATAACATGTGAACATAAATAATTACAAACATATAATTTAAAACATGTACTATTTACAATTTGCATAAGCATAAAATATATTCAACATCTACATTACCACCTACTCAACTTTACATAAATTTCCCATACTCCATTCTCTCCCATCATCCAACCTAACTACAGATTTAAATATCTTCACAACCTTCTGCGGTTCACAAAATCTACTTTCTCCCTTCTTTATCACACCACATTTCTTTACTCTCACCCAATCACCTACTTGTATACCAATATCTTACGCTTTTTTTCTCGTATCATAGTTCAACTCGTTGCGTTCTTGATAACCCAACACTCTTATCCTCATTCTTTCACAATCCACCCACACTTGTTTCTTTTCGCGCAACCACCAAAGAGACTCCTTCATCGCTGGTTCTCTCCCTTTGAGAGCAACAAATGGTGCCACCCCTGTTACGGAATGCGGTGTCACCCTATGTGCCCACATCATCTTATTCAGTTCTTCCCTCCATTCCAGTCCATTAGCTAGAGATAATTGAATATTTTCCATGACAATTTGATTAGTTATTTCCACTAAACCATTAGCTTGCGGTCGAAATAAAGCAACCTTCTCATGTTTAATTCCCAATCCGGTAAGGAATTCTGTCATTCTCTCAGACACCAATTGCACCCCATTGTCAGTAACCAAGACTTTAGGTGTACCTTCTTCCAAAAACATATTCCTGAGAAATTCGATAACATTGCTAGTCGTAATATGTTCCATGCACCTGACTACGAACTATTTGATATGGTAATCCACCAAGACTACCAAGAACCAATTTCTTCTCCCAAGTTTATCCACAGGACCAATAAAATCCAAAGCTAACTTCTCCCATGGTCTCGTAGGAAATTGCACACACCCCAAAGTTGGCTGTCTAACAATTCTAGATTTGTCACTATTTGCACACGCTGCACACTCACTCACAACTCGCTCCACATCCTTGTCCATTCCGGGCCACCAATACAATTGTCTTAATCTTCTCTTTGTTAAGCTTCTTCCTAAATGACCCTCGTGAACAATTTTTACTAACCTCATCCTTAACTTCATAGGTGGTACCACTTTCCCTTGTCTCAATACCTTCTGACCATGCACACTTAACTCAACTTTTTCTACTAAATATTGTTTCAAATTCTGCATATCACCTCCAATGTGACCAGAAGCACATATAAACTTCTTTAGTTCATCGTACTCCTTATCATCAACCATGGCATCCTCCCACTCTTCTTATTTTAAGATAAGTTCACCATCTATCAAAAATGCTTCAGCTTCAATCTCACTCAATACTGAAGCTTCCTCAGGGTGCTCGTTAATTGGCATCCGCGACAAGCAATCTGCCACAACATTTTTCTTACCCCTCATGAATTCCACAACAAAATTGAAGTCAATGATGTTAATCAACCACCTCGAAATTCTGGGCGTTACACTTCCCTCCAAACCTCGACCACTCTTGAAAACTTGAAGCAGAGGTTTATGGTCCGTACGAAGCACAAAAGGCAGTCCCCAAAAATAGTATCTATAATGATTGATACCCCAACAGCAAGCTAACGCTTCCTTCTCAATTGCAGAGTACGATCATTCTGCCCCCTGTAACCTATGGGACGCAAACCCGATGATTCTTTCTTCCTTGTTTACTACTTGTGTGAGAACCGCACCCAGTCCAACACCACTGGCGTCTGTCATTAGAATTGTTTTCTTATTCACATCAAAATGTCCTAGATTAGGCGTGCAAGCAATAGATTTTTTAATTTTTTCAAATGCTATCTCGCACTCTGTTCCCCACTCAAACACTGTTCCTTTCTTTAACAATAATCTCATGGGTTCTACAACACCAGCAAAATCGTGCACAAATTTAAAACAATATTCTGCCAATCCTAGAAATGATTTAAGCTGATCCTTATTACATGGCTTCGGAGCTTCACTAATCGCCCTCACAATACTCTTTTTTGGTTTTATACCTTCTACAGATACTATGGTGGTCATTCTAACCCTGGCGGTAAAAACCGCCAGGGCGAATGACCGTGGTAGCACCTCCAATAGGCTGGCGGTGCACCGCTGGGCATTCTGACCGCGGACAGAAACGGAAAGTCGGCGGTGTACCGCCGACTTTCCGCTGCCCTTGAGAATCCTCCGCTGCCCTTGAGAATCCTCCATGGCGGCGGAGCGCGCTCCGCCGCCATGGGGATTCTGACACCCCCTACCGCCATGGCATGGGCACTGCAGGGGCCCCCGTAAGAGGGCCCCAAAAAGAATTTCAGTGTCTGCCTAGCAGACACTGAAATTCGAGACGGGTGCTACTGCACCCGTCGCACTCCAGCAACTTCGCCGGCTCCATTCGGAGCCGGCTTCATCGTTGCTGTGTCTTTCCCGCTGTGCTGGCGGGCGGCCTTTTGGCGGTCGCCCGCCAGCACAGCGGGAAAGCCAGAATGGCCGCCGCGGTCTTGTGACCGCGGTGCGGTCATTTGGCGGTAACCGCATGGCGGGCGGCGACCGCCGCCCGCCGCGGTTAGAATCACCTCCTATATGCCCTAAATAGTTCACACTACTCTTCCTCAGCTGGCATTTTTCCTTCTTCACAGTCAACCCATGATTCTCAATTCTCTCTAACACCTTCACAATTAACTCATCATGCTCTTCTGTAGATCTCCCAACTATTATAATATCATCCTGGAAGCACAAGACATTTTTCATACCCCCAAAAATGTTGTGCATGATATATTGAAACACAGCAGATGCGGATGCTAGTCCAAAAGGCATTCTACAGTAACGATAGGCACCTAAGGGTGTTACAAACAAGGTCAATGGACGTGAATCTGGATGGATGTAAGTCAACTTGGTGGTAGGCTGCCGACATGTCCAAAACACTAAATACTTTGCCACCCCCCATCATGCTTAACATCTCTGTGATGTTCTGTAAAGGTTGCCGATCAACCCAAATATTCTTATTCAAGTCTCTTAAGTCTATGCATAAACAAATTTTATTCCCATCCTTGGGTGCTACGACGATCGGTGCCAACCACTCTGACGATTCTATAGGTTCGATTATCTTTTCCTGCAATAGTCTATCAATTTCCTGCTGAAGAGGTCCTCTCATCATGTACGGTATTGATCTTACTTTGTGAACAACTGGAACAGCGTTTTTAAAAAAAAATATTTGGTGCGTAATTTTTTTTAATTTTCCTAGTTTTTCAGTAAAAACGTTTGAGAACCTTTCCAATAATTTCTCACCCCATTCCTCTTCTGTTCCTTGCATTCCCATGTACTCTACATTTGAATCATCCACAACCATGACAGGTTCAATTGCATTGGGGTTCAGAATGATATTTAAATCTTTTTGATGTCTCCATCCTAATAAATTTGATCCTTCATGAGTCACATATATCTTCCCATGTACACCATTCCCTTTGAAGATAATGTCCATCCATTTAATTCCCACAATGTCAATTCTTTTACCACCATACCCAACCGCTTTCACATCAGCAGTCTGCAAGTTTTAAATTCTTTCTCCCAAGGTTCCTTCATAAACATCTCTAGATATTAAGGTATACAAACTTCCAGAATCAGCTAGCATCCTTACATCTTTAGTTTTAAGTGTCACATCACAATGAGGTTTCTTCAATAGACATAGACTTTCTTGCTTCAGATTCGTACAGCTTTCTGATTTAGCATCTTGCAAATTGTCTTCCGATATCCTGTTGATGGTTAGGACAATTTATTCTTCATGTTCCCCTTGTATACTGTCAATCGATTTAACACTCTTATTCCACACTTTTCCTTTTGACCTACATACTTTGGCCAGATGACCACGTCTACCACATGTTCTGCACGTCAAAGTACGCGCAGAACATACAGGACTTGAAGCAATGTGACCTGGACACCCACACCTATAGCATAATATATTGGAATTCTTTTTTTCTCCTGTCTTAGTACTCTTGTCATGTTTTATTGTCTTAAGTTGTTCTACTTCTACTGTGTTCTCTTTATTTGATTCTCTCATGTGTGTTTTAAATTCGATTCCTTTCATCCAAGCCTCAGTGTGTTCCATGCTTCTTGCAATTTGTACTGACTCCTCTAACGAAGGGTCTATAGATAATAGTCTTTCTTTTACTTTTTTATTATTAGTGCATCGCACTATTTGGTCACGAATGAGAGAATCAGTCAAATCCTGGAAGTTACATGTTACTGCTAGCCCTCTTAGTGCGGCTACATAAGTCATTACATCTTCATCTAAGCCTTGAACACGCGAAAAAAACTTATGACGTTCAAACACAACACTAATTTTTGGCGTAAAATGTTTTTCTAACATTTGTAAAGACATATCATATAGATTTACGGGTTGTCCTTCACCAATGCCCAAGGATACCTCTGGCAAGTCATCATATATTCTCCTTCCTTCAGTACCCAAATGATGCAGTAATATCGCTTGTTTTCTAAGAGGATTGTATTTGTCTCCTCCAATTGCCAATAAGTAAGTAGAGAAAATATTTTTCCACCTCTTCCATGGAATGGATGGTTCGCCCGGTAATGGTAAAAAGGAAGGTGGAGCAGAAATACTTTGTTCAGCCATACCTGTATAAGATAAAACAACAAACTACCAAAATTTACTAAAATAACAATTCCAAATAACTAAGTAAAATAATTAATTAAAATAACAATTTAAAATAAATATTTGCTATGTATTTAAATAGAAAGATCTCTTCTTCTACTACAGTCTCTTTCTATAGTTCTTCTTATTAGTCTTTCTATTCTTTTCATTGAAATTATCTTCTCCAGTCCTTCCTCTGTTTCCACGCTTGCCTCCAAGCCACAGAGCTGCTTTGACGATACGCTTCTATAAGGTAAGCAACGTTTTCTTTAAACTTCCAGTTTATTACTTTTTTTTTTTTTTTTTATTATGTTCGTTTCGTTGTTAGTTTAATCACGGTGTTAGGTGTTAGTTAGGTCACAGCGCGCGCGTGTTGATTCTTTTAATTGAAGAGTTCTGCGCGCGCTGAATCGTGCGCAAGAGACACTGCAAACTGTCTCTAAGGTCACGGTGCGCGCGTGTTGCTGCGCGTGTTAATCCTTTTAATTGAACAGTTCTGCGCGTGTTGAATCGTGCGCTAGAGACACTGCAAGCCGTCTCTATCGCGCACGTTGTATTTGTTTAAATCTGCAACTTTGCACAAGCCATCTTGCGTGTTATATTGCCATATAACAGTTAGTTTCCAAGACAAAAAAAGAAACGTTGGCTGTGCTTATCTAGGTTAACGTAGGGAATCCAAAAAAAAACAGTCTTAATAATCATTATAAATCAGCACAGCAACAAGAATACGAAGTACATTACTCTGAAGTAATTTAAAATGAAAACAGATCAATTATTTTGTATTCTCCAGTAATCTCCTGTAGTTGAACAATTAAGCTTATAAGTACACATCAAAGTAATCAGAACTCACGATTCTGTGCACTTCCTTAATGAAGTTTGTGCTTCCTTGGTGTGCTCTGTAAATTTCCCTCTTTCATGGGTCCTTCACCAGATAGCTGGGCCAGGGGTTGGAGGTTATCGTTTCTTCTTATTTCTCTGCCCCCTGCACAGAGTCCCTCGTCACCAAAATATGTATGAATCCCACGCAGATGAAAGGAGATAGGGGGTCATTCTGACCCTGGCGGTCCATGACCGCCATGGCAGAGGGCGGCGGAAGCACCGCCAACAGGCTGGCGGTGCTTCCTGGGCTATTCTGACCGCGGCAGTAAAGCCGCGGTCAGAAAAGGGGAACTGGTGGTTTCCCGACGGTTTTCCCCTGGCCCAGGGAATCCGCCATGGCGGCGCTGCTTGCAGCACCGCCATGGGGATTCCGACCCCCTTCCAGCCAGCCTGTTTCTGGCGGTGTCCACCGCCAGAACCAGGATGGCGGGAACGGGTGCTGTGGGGCCCCCTAACAGGGCCCTCCAAAGATTTTCACTGTCTGCTTTGCAGACAGTGAAAATCGCGACGGGTGCCACTGCACCCGTCGCACCCCTGCAACTCCGCCGGCTCCATTCGGAGCCGGCTTCCTCGTTGCATGGGCTTTCCCGCTGGGTCGGCGGACGGCCTTTTGGCGGTCGCCCGCCGGCCCAGCGGGAAAGTTGGAATGACGGTTGCGGTCTTTTGACCGCGGTGCGGTCATTCGGCGGTAACCTCATGGCGGGCGGCGACTGCCGCCCGCCGCGGTCAGAATGACCGCCATAGTCTTTTATTGATAATTCTCTAAATCAGGTTGTATCGATAAACCTCCAGCAAGAGCTCCTCTTCCATCCAGCTTCCAACTCCAACTCCATCACCATTCCAGAACCCCCACTCTCTTCCAGTTCCAATTTCATCCTCTGAGATCATCACTACACTGACCCTGACTAGAGTGAGGGGCCATTTCTAACAATATGTAAGACAATGCGAACTATACAATGAAAAAACAAGCTACTTGTGTAAGCATGAATATGTTGCATTTACACAATGTTTAGCTCAGGATCACAACCATGCCACACCAAAACATACATGCAAGTGTCTTTTCTAAGAAGATTTTTATTACAGTGTTGAACACATAGGCAGACAAAATGTCAGATACATAGAAGATTAAGCATGATTGAATCATACTGTGTAAGTGATCAAATTACAGGTACAGACCTCCAGAACATAGAATTAAGGGATATATCAGACATTGTCCGGGAGAATAGGCAAAAATTAATTTGATTGTTGTCATCAGCTGGAGCCATATCGTCTACCTCACAAAAGGAATCCAACATCACAAAATGGAACATTCAGACAGATGACAGTACAATGGTTCCAGCCAATGTGGAGTAAAACTAACATGGATTTGGCCTACAACTACATAAGCATTGACCACATGATGACACATGATGACACAATGCATCATGGCCACCACGCGACAAGGAACAAGTCCAATGGAGTCTCCTGACCTTCCATCCTGTCACTGTGTAATCTGTCTTGGCACAGGTCTTTCGACACCTAAAATCTGTGACATACATTCCCAGGAACAATCCATGTACACTTCAGATGTCCCAACAGCATCAAATACCTGCCAATGTCACAACTCTGAAATGTCCAAATGAAGATGCCATGGTGAAGGTATCTAAACAAAACACAAAAACAAAGAGTATAGTTATGAAACCATACATGTGACGCAATTCACATAACACAAGTACTGAGAACGCAATCCATGACAAAAAATCTGATATATGCAAAGCAACATTTAATAAATATGAATGTGTCAAAAGTTCATCACCAAACACCATTTGCCAGATTTTTCAAGAGCTTATGCTTTCTAACTCTTTTCTAAAAACATACTCCTCACATCATCACAAGAGTTCATTGTACAGTCAAGCTCATGACATCTCATGGCAAACTTAGCCTCAGGTGAAGAAGCTGTCCATGAGGTCTTGTTGCAAGTCAGCTCCTTCCTCTTCACCACTATCATCATCATTTTGGATTTCAGGATACTCACCCGGTGGCACCTCAGGCTCTCTCTCCACTGTAATATGAGGAATGTTCCTTCGCAGGGCAATGTTATGGAGCATGCAGCAGGCCGCGGTGATCTGATACAACTTCCCGGGTGAGTAGAGGAGAGCTCCCCCAGTCTTGTCCAGACAGAGAACCCTGGCCTCCAGGAGCCCAAAAGTCAGCTCAACTAGCCGCCATATTCTTCCATGAGCCTCATAGAAGTAGGCTTCCCCTGACGTCATTGGATTCCTCAGCAGTGTTAACAACCAAGGACGATTGGGCTATGCTGAATATCCTGTTTTGTAATGAAACATACCTGGTACAATGAGTCACACAGTTCCCGGTCATAGCATCTGACATTGCACACTGAAAGTTAGGCCATATGTTACTTACCAACAAGCCACGCCCTCTCTGGTTGCAGTTGCGACAACAGCTGGGATATGGTGCTGTTCCACATTACAAATGAATCATGGGCTGAACCTGGTAACTGGGCACATACGCTTGAAATGTACAGTTCTGGCAAGCAAACAACTTGCATGTTGATAGAATGGAAGTGTTTTGTGTTTGGACAGACTTGTACACTTGCCATGCACATGAACATGCAGTGGCACTATTGCAATATGTGTGCCATCAATTGCTCCCACCACATGTGGGAGGCGACCAAATCCATAAAAGCCAACCTTCACATTGGCTAAATCCTCACATCTGAGGAACCTGAGGAATCTGTCAATGTGTTTCATCATTGCTGATAGCACGTCTTTTAGAACATCACTGAACATAGGTTGTGACATACCACCAGCTATGGCTACTGTGTACTGAAAGGACCCTGTGGCCAAAAAGTGTAATATTGCCATGAGTCTCACAATGGGTGGTATACATGTTGGATTAGTGTTTTGAGGCATGAAATATGGCTCCCACTGACAATATAGATCTTATATAGTTTGCCTATTCAGACAAAACTGTTTTATTACATCCCTTTCTTCCATGGTCCGAAGGTCTGGAAATGGACGGTACACTCGAGGTTGTCATCTCCTCCCTTTCCCTATGTGTGGAATCAAATAAATAGGTGCATCAGTCACAGAGTCCAGAGCTACATATATGGTGTACATGTATGCCATGGTTTGAAAAATAACTCACTTCCCTCCTGAGACCGCTGCCATCAACACATCCACCACTTTAGCTGCTGTTGGTGCCTTTGGGAGCAATCATGCAAGGCTAAGCAGGTGAAAGGGCCCCTGCCTTCTCTCCAGAGGAGTTGGAGAAACTTGTTGATTAGGTCTTTCTCCGGTATGGTCCGCTCTATGGCTCACCAGAGGGACAGGAAACTATCTCACATACATATTTGACTATGTTCAACACCATCCTTTCCTTTCCCACAGGCTACATTGTGCCTCTGAGTCCCAGATATTTTTTGGATGACTAGTTTCATTTTGAGGTCCATACATAGGATGAACATGTCATGGAATGTGAAGCCCTGTACTTTGTGAATTTCTAATGCTCATTGTGTTGTGCGATGTATAATAAGCCCTAGATCCTCCTTCAGTTGCATTTACATGTCTATGCAAGCAAACCTTTCAGGGTAGCAATGATATATGATGATCAGATGATGGTAAATGAGAAAATAAATGTATTTGCATTACAGCATGAGCTGTGTATGTATGCTGTTAGAAGCAGTTGAGGAGGATGTTAGAAATGTGCACAGTCCCACAAATCACTCATTCCACAGTTGGCCTTGGTAAACTTTTGTCTGAGAGCCAGCTAAGCCTCAATGACACACAACCTTGATTTCTAATATAGGGTGTCCACATGATGTACTGTTATGCATTGAAGTGATGGAAATATGATGTTCATGTTGGCTCAGTATGCTCAGACTGCAGAGAACAAAGGCAGTCAAAGCTTTTCTAATTAGGGGCCATAGCCATGGGACAGAGTTACTGTAGCAATGAAACTGATGGTGAGGGTAAACTTCCTGTAGATCTGCAGATCCTTGGATGTTCCCAAAATAAGTCTTCAGAAATTAATAGTAGGCCTGAATGCTTTTTCATTGCCTACATTTGAAATGGTGACTGATGTAAGCCCCTGACCTGCTACATCTTTCATTGACCCACATGGTCAATGTGTGACATTTACTACTGACAGGCCCCTTACTCATGTTTACTGGCTACCTGCACAAGTGACTAACATACAGTGCAGACAGTTGGTTAGCTCTGGAGAGATCTTTACATGTGAAACACTAGATTTTTTACATTGAACTAATCAGACCAAACATACATCGGTATGTCGAATGTCATCTTTGTAAGAGTACCATATATGGTAAAAGGTGTGTCCTGTGATACCAGTACATACTACACAAACTCAATCAGATGTAGCATTATATTCCATTATATAGTCAACAAGTCCACACATCCACAGAGCGGAAGCTCTCATTGACACTCATGCCATCCCTTTTATCGTGACCTAGGTCTTAGAGTGTACTCTTGATATTGGTAGTAGCCTGTATGGACCATATGCAACAAGTCAATGTGCCTGGATGTAAAGGTGTCTGTACAGTCGTGCACAAGTAGTTTACCCTTCAGAAGGTCACAATGGTGTGATGTGTTATATAGTGGCTCACATCACAGTACATGTATGTGAGCCCTGGGCTACATGATGTTAGTGGGCTTGGTTAGACAGTGTAGGTCATGACCAGGATTGTGGATGGTCAGCGGATGACTACAAAAGTTTGTATGTATGTCCTTGCATTTATCAGCATGTGCAATGTCTACATGCAGTGAGCTAACACACTAGAAATTCTTGTGCTAGGTGTCTACAAAATGTGTGTTAACCAAACAGATATCCTAAATTATTGAATTATGATGTCTTCATTTGCCTATTGTATCCATACAGGTCAATGCCCATCAGAAGCAAGCCAATTGGACAGCCATTTACTGGAAGGTGCAGACCTTGGGGGTCTATCACTGATGCATCATCCATTGCCGGAAGAGGTGGGAGGATCTGAGATGCTGGGCCCGGAAGATGAGAGAGGTCCAGCTGTGGCTGTCCTCCCAACGTGGACATGGGTCGCGCTAGACCCTGACCCCCCTAATGGCCTGCATACTGGCAGTGGCTTACCAGGAGCTTGATGGGCGTTTGAGGGAACCACAGCAGGTGCAAGGGGGGTGAGTCCTGGACAGATTCATACATGTTATGTTACATTGTCACCTTTATGTGTCAGAAGCAGTCATCTCCCCGAATATTGGAGATGGCCATGTGCAACCCACAAGAACAGTTGATGTTTGTGTAGGTCTTGTAATAGGTACATGCTGATGTGCCTTGCCTATTGTCCAGTCCACTATCAATATGCTATATTGAGCAGACACATTGCTGAGTATAGTGATCAATCAGCTCATGTTGTCTGATGTTGTGGGTGTCATTTGTACCTAACAGGACACTTATCTTCAGTGTGTCATGAGTGTTGGTACCTCACTGCTGTGTTCCATGTGATGGCGGCCCTCATTCATGTGACATGGCCTATAATGCACTTTGGTTGCAGACACTGAGCAATAATTTGCACTTGGTAAGTGGGGAACGTACAGTTACATGAGTTGGCTAACATCACTGTTGCCAACAGTATTTGTGCCTACATGTTGGCATGTGTACCTTTCACTTTAGTAGTAATATTTGCACTACTGTTTCCCACATGATCAACCTGTCTTCAAGGGATAATGTCTGATTCCCTCACACGTGTGAATGCAAGAATTAATTGGAAAATAGTTGTATGTGCAGGGTATACAGTTCATGTGTTACCACGGACAAGTGCGTGTGAACATTGGTTGGTGGGTCACACATACCCTAATCCATTACTCAATGTTGTTTGTCATGTACAATTGCTGAAGCAATGAAGTACATGACAGGTAGACCTACAGTACCTATTCCAAATGTGCATTTTCATTCCATTGATTTGGAATTATTGAGCTTAGTGATAGGCGCATATTCATTGGCGAAGGATCATTAACTGACTGTTGACAGGACTCAGGGAATGGCATGCAGAAATGTGTGAATCTTATATGAGTGTGTACACTCAGTATAAATTAGGTACAGTGATGTGCCTTCCCATTGTGAAACAGATTAAACCACCTCTTCAGGTAATGGAGTTTCCCTCAGCCTCAACAACATTCAATGAACTATTGGCTTTTATTTACGTAATGTTAGAATGGAGTTCACACCAGTACCAATTGCAACTGGTGATTTGCCTACGCCTAGCTGATTCAGTGTGTTGTGGATATTTGCAGGAAAATCTCCCAGACATTTTGAGAAGATTGTCTCCAGTGTATATTTCAGTGCCACATGAGTTATGCTGCAAAGCTACATTAGTACATCATTCATGACACTGTTTTGACAATGGACATATTAGGGACTTACAATTGGTAAGTTTCTACAGTTTGACACAAGTTTTTCGGTGTCACCATCTTCCAGCCACTGTACATCCTTCTGCAATATAACTGTATTAGTTAACCATCATGATGTTGTATGAGGTATATGAACATTTGCAGATTGCAAGTCCTTGTGTGGAATCAGTAGGAATACATTTTGCATTCCATACAATTTGATGACAACAGGTTACTGAGGTATGCTACAAGAGCCAAACCATTCGAGGTGACAAGGTATTCTACTTGATACATGGGTATTGGGATTGCACAACTTCACTAATGCAATTGGAGTTGTCTGTGATTATGACTTTACAGTGGGCAACTGCATGTGGCCCTGAAAATGTTGAAGCCACTTTCGCAGACCTTGTAGCTGGGGTCTACTGTACATTATAGTAATTTTCTGTGATCTTTACATTTGGTCAAGTGTGTAATGGCACATGCAATAAACCTATTGGTATTTTTCATTTCAGCATCATCCAAGGTAAGTGGAGGAAACAGGGCTGACATCTGTGGGGAAGCAGGTAGCCACAGTACCTCTGGTCGGGACAGCACAGGCACGGAGGGTCTCAGTGGCCCAGAGGGTGAGGGGAGTGCCACAGAGACCGACTCAATATCGTTGTCATCCAATTCCAGGTCTAGTGGACACTCCCTAGTGGTGGTGTGACATGCAAGATCAGTTCCTACACAATCCTTGTACGCCACCCCTACTACCAGCTCCACCCTACCTGTTTCTCCCCACCCAGTTGGCTGGGCCCACTCACCCAAGAGGGGAGCATCTCCTGCGCTCCAGGCACCTCACCCCTGGCTCTGTTCCCTCTACTGCCCTAAGTGATGAGGCTATTGACCTCCTGGGAAACATCTCTGTGGGTCAGATGGAACTACTGAATGCCATCCAGGTGCAGGGCAGCCATCTGCAACAGGTGGTGGCCTGCCTAGAAGGCATCCACAGTTTCATGTCTGCCCTACACAGATTGTTTCAGGCTCTGACCTCCTCTCTCGCAGCAGCCTTCCACCCATCCCGTACTTCCATCTCACTACCTACCACTTCCCCATCCATTTTCCCTCTTCCCATAACTGTCCCAAGCACATAAGCATGCACACCTTTCAACAGCCCCAAGAAGCACACATAAACAAAATCACCACAAAACACACAAGCACACAAGAACTCAATAGACACTCAACCCCACTCACAACCACCACTACCTCACCATACCCCTAGACACCACAGCCACAGTCACAGACCCACCGACCACCCCCACTAATCCCCCCAACACAACACCCACACCAACATACACACCCACCAGTCCCGCCACACCCCCAGACACCACACCCACACCAACAGCCCCAGACACCACTCCTACCATACCATGAGACACCACACCTACACCAACAGGCATATCCACCACTCCCACAATACCCCAAGGCACCACACCCACACCAACAGACACATCCCCCACTCCCTGCATACTCAACACATCTAAATCACATGCCAAAAAGAAACACAAATGCCCACAAAACAGACACCTACAAAACACAAACATCATACATCAGAGACACAGACATCAGCACCACCACACACACACCTGTCACATCCACTTCCTCAACCTCTCAACCCCTGATCTCCCCTGTACAACCTACCCATTTCCCTAAAGAAACTCATGTCTGGCCTTGCCTGTAGCCCTGTCAAAGCCTCCCCCCTCCAAAA
This sequence comes from Pleurodeles waltl, assembly GCF_031143425.1. Lineage (NCBI taxonomy): Eukaryota > Metazoa > Chordata > Amphibia > Caudata > Salamandridae > Pleurodeles > Pleurodeles waltl. Next base: position 1,001,866,031 of record NC_090439.1, on the reverse strand, counting down.
GCCCAAGGGACCTTGTCCATCCCACCCATCCCTTTCACATCCAAGTCCTCCCCTTTGACACCTGATTTCCAAACTGAACCCAGCCATACCCTTAAGAAATCCCCAAAAAGGACCATCCTTCTAAACCCAGGCCCACCCCTCCCAAAACCAAACCCTCCCATCCCAAAACCACCCCCCACCCAAAGGCCATCATTGAGGTGTCCCTTCCTGCTGAATTTCCCATGACAGTGTTCAGAGAGGCAAGTTAAGTGGCACAGCAGCATGCTGGACCACCACTATTACTATTGGATTGGCCATTGGCCTTTCATAAATGTGTTTTTTTGGTTCAATATTTAAAAAAAGGTTGCTATTTTTCATTCAAATTTGTCCTGCCATTACTTTTCTACCATTTTGATGTTCTTAGATACTTTGAGATGTATGACTACAGTTGTGTTTGTTTCACTTCTATTGATGATCCATTTGATGTGGTTGGTATAATCTGACCTTGGAACCAGTGCTGGAATCACTCAGGACAAGGGTAAATGTTCATTGGATGGATATGTGGGATGTAATCTTTCTGGGGCTGACTTTGCATTGGGTGGTATTTCACATGTACTTCAATTTGGCTTGACCAATGTCAACATCAATTGGATTCCCTTTCTCCCTGTGCTGTAGGTTGGACATATGTTTAATGTGTGCAAACTCATGCCCACACATGCAGGGTGTTCAATTTGCATACCCTTGTATATATTTTAATGGAAGTGTCCATTTTCATGTGTATACCTTACAGCTACTTTAATTGAGTGTGTGGCCCGTGCTTTTACTGCTGCATATGCTTCCATGGCTTGCACCTTTCTCACATATGCACAACACTTGTTATACAATTGGTTGTGCCTGATATACATCAAGCCACAGTTCCTGTGCAGATAGTGGTTTTGAGGGATGTGCAAAGTGATCTGTAGCCAAAGGCACCAGTCTTCCAGGGGTCCCCCTGGTAGAGGCATTCCTATTCTGCAGGGATTTTTTACATTGTGACATTTGAATGTTTGTCACACTGACTATTTGGCATCCCATTGACCTGGAATTATCTTGTAATGTAGTTAATACATGGAAGTTCATGACAGAAGTTTAGCAGAGAAGATAGGATTCAGTCTCATGACACAGGCATACCAATGTACCTTTTATATCACAACAGACCATGGCATGTGAACAATGTGAGGGTGTCACTTCGATTTGTAGGTGCAATATTGATGATGAGTTGCAGTTGCCTTTAAAATTTAGAAGAGTGTGCCTGTGCAGCGTCAGTGACTTGGCTAAAGGGGGCATCATAGGGCTGTGATTGGATCATACTTTGTGTACAGCTCCGAACAGGGGCACGCAAAATATGTTAGGCTCACGGACCACATACCTCATGTCAGGTCCGTGGCAGGGTATCCATTTGCTGTGGAGTTGTTGGTAATGGGTAAGTGCTTGACTTACAGTCAGTTGCGTGTCAGTTTTGGGCATCATCTAGCAGCATAAGCAGTGGCAGTTTGTGTTCAATCGGCTCCAAGGTGGCACCGGATGTGTGAAGCTGATTACAGGTGAGTTTCAGCCTTATATGCCTCCCTTTCCGCCTGCTGGTATGTGGTGGTTTGACTGCCACAGTCACATCGGTGGAACTCCACATTGTAATTGGACCTGTGGTTGCACTGGCAGTCCGCCCTCCAACAGAGGCATTGGCCTACCTTGCCAACGCCGCTGTCTAGATTTGCTGGCTGTGTTGGCGGGACCATGCGATCTTTCATCTATGTAACCCCATGCATAGTAAAACGACAGCCGGACCGCCAACACTGCAGCGGAGTGACCGTCCCGCCGCCATGGCGGTCCCAGGACAACCAAAGTTGTAATCAGGCCCTAAGTGGCCATCAAACTGTTATTGAGGTAAAAAAAAAATATTAAAAACAGAGGACCATACATGTACCGTCACAATGATACAAATATTCTTCATCATTCCTCGTCCACCCCATCACCCATACACTAATACCTCATTTCCATTGTGGTCATGTTTGTCCTGTTTCCCCTTTGCTAACACATTATGATTACATAATCAGTATAGACATATATTTTGTCAACATTTGAACTAGATACATCACTTTCTATCTCTCCCAGCATTTTCACTCCAGTAGTTGGTCCCTCAATGACGTTCCATGGTATATTTTGGACACGATCCCACATGTGCATAAAGAGCTCCCACAGTTTCCTTTAGTAATTAGGGCTGTCAACAGCCATCTCCTCCAATGTGAGGTGACTTTGTCCGTGTCCGATATATCATGTAAAATGTCTAACTTAGCCGATTCAACAAAGTGATTCATGCTGGTGGCATACAATTTGTGCCATGCAGTTGTCCAGAAATGGGTCGGTTATGCATGACCACAGAATGTGAAGAAGGTCAAATTCCGGTTCAGTGCATCTCTAACAATAATCATTCGGTAGTAACTTCCCTCATTTAATTTGTACAGGGACCACGGCCAGTAATAAAGTACCTTGAATTTTTAGCCTGGCCTCCCTCAGAGTACTGTCATTATGATCCAGAAGGTCTGACCAATCTTTGTCTGTATTCTCCTCATTTAGTCTGATTTGCATATATGTCTTGGTCTCACTCCTAGTGCTTTTTGAATATGGTGAATTTTTTAAAGACCTGATAGATATTGGAGATTGTACCCATGAATGTTCCCCATATCATTATATATTTCTGAAGGGGTGACTCAGGGAGAGTAACTGGATCAGGTCAGAGTTTGCTTTTATTGACGATACTGCCAGTGTTGAGATCTCTGCTGTGTAAATTCTGAGTTAAATGGCACTTTTTTGTGTTTTTTTCTGATAAGGACCCTTTTATACTTTTTGATGCAAACCTGCGTCAGGTTTGCGTCAAAAAGTTTAACGCCGGCTACCGCCATTCCAATGCGCAAGCCAGGCGTCATATTTAATGAATGACGGTAGCTGGCGCTGCGGCCTGGTTAGCGTCAAAATAATTGATGCTAACCTGGCAGCGGAGGCGTAGGGAAGACTGGGGGTTGTGTATCAAAGAATGGTACAAGTCAGGTTAGAGTCAAAAATATTGACTCTAACCTGACTTGAGTCATTTTTTGCTGCACGACCCCCATGGAAATGACTCCTGTCTTAGTAAAGACAGGAGTCATGCCCTCCTGCCCAATGGCCATGCCCAGGGGACATCTGTCCCCTGGGCATGGCCATTGGGCACAGTGGCATGTAGGTGGGCCCAAGTTAGGCACCCCTATGCCACTTAAAAAAAATAAAAAATAATACTTACCTGTACTTACCTGTACTTACTGTAGATGGGTCCCCCCCATCCATGGGTGTCCTCCAGGGTTGGGCGAGGGTGGCAGGGGTTCCCTGGGTGCAGGGAGGGGCACCTGTGGGCTGCTTTCATGGTCGGAGACCATGGAAATGAGCCCACAGGTCCTCTAATGCCTGCCCTGACCCAGGCGTTAAAAAATGACTCCACACAGGCTTAGAGCCATTTTTTGAGGCCCTCCTCCTCCGGTGCATAATTTTTGCATGGGAGTATAAATAAGGCGCAAATAATTTTGAGTCCACCTTTGACTGGGAACGCCTACCTTGCATCTCATTGACACAAGGTAGGTTTCCACGGTAACAAAATGACTCTAACTCCATAAATTTGGCACTAGACGGTCTAGCGCCAAAGTATAAATATGGAGTTAGGTTTGCGCCAGATTTGCGTCAAAAGAAATGACACAAATCCGGCACAAACAGAGTATAAATATGGGCCTAAATGTGGTATTGAACTGTCTGAGTGGCTAAGCATTTGGAGAACGTCATCTACATTCAGCATCATTTTGGATTGACTGATTGCTTTTTCGATGCCCCTTATATGTCCACATTGACAAATAGCAGCCTTAATCGGCTCCACCTCTATTCAAAATAGAGGAGGGGACAGAAGGCATTCTGTTGTTTACAGCAAAGTTCTGTGATAGGTGTTCCCCACGGTCAATCTGTGCGGTGAGGGTCAGAGTACAGCCATTTTATTTTTGCTCTGAATTCCTGGCCCTTCCACACTCTCTTCAGTGTGCTGAATAAACCCCCACACACATTCCTCTCCAGCTGGTCCCTATATGTATACTTATAAATGTGGCACAAAGGTCAAGTATGTGGACCACCATTTATGAGGATGCTCATGTAGCAGGGTGTCAGGAAATATTTATGGTACAGTTGTTTCCAGCCTGACTACTGTATCACATAGGAAAAAGAGGTGAGGGCTTTGGAGAGCATGTGGGCTCCATGTCACTGTGCAATGGCCCTTTCCCACAGTAAGGCCCATATTTATACTTTTTGACGCAAAACTGCGTGAACGCAGTTTTGCGTCAAAAAAATTAGCGCCGGCTAACGCCATTCTGAAGCGCTATGCGGGCGCCATATTTATTGAATGGCGTTAGCCGGCGTTAGCCACGGCGCTGTCTGGTGTGCGTTAAAAAAAACGAAGGCCCTGCCAATAGACAGCATACATACTACAGTACGCTCGCACATCTATCAAGGAGGCATACAATGGTTTCTGTACTCACCCTTTTGTGTCTGCTGTGCAGCCTTCAAGCGCCCATCCAGGTCCGGATACTCCACCGCCAGAATGCGGCGCATTAGGGGGAGGTCAGTGCCCGACGGGCCCCCCTTCCTCGTTGGGAGGACTTCCCCAGCTGGGCCTCGCAGGTCTTTCTCGCCCAGCGCCGCAGGTCCTCCCACCGCTTCCTGCAGTGGGTGCTCCACCGGTTGTAGACCCCTATGGTCCGCACCTCCTTGGCGATGGCCTGCCAGAGTCCCCTCTTCTGATGGGAGCTGACCTATATGGGACACACAAGAAAAGTAACACAGAGGTCAGACAATGCCCATTACATACAGCTGGCTATACATCACCTATGGGACGGACACTCACAACAGCATAACAGGACCTCACACACGCAGCATGTCATGAATCCCACGACTGTACAATGTCAAATCGTGCACACATGTTTACAGCCATCTACCACTATTACACACATCCATGCCCCCCAATCCACCTACTCACCTGTACCTCTGGTCGACTATAGAGCTTGGCGTACAGAGGTAGGACCCCGTCCACGAGCTTGTTCAGTTCCTCGGTGGTGAAGGCCGGGGCCCTTTCCCCTGTCACGTGTGCCATTTCCAGGACCAGAGTCAGGACACAGCAGCACACTCAGTAGAGTACCTACAGACACGTAATCCGGGAGTCAAGTGAAGTTGGGATGACGAGAGGGCGTACGCTCTGCGGCGGTGTGCACCGTCACCACCGGTGGTGATCATGATAGGCTTATATTCCCCACTGACAACCATGTTAACCAATGAATGGTCGCACGGCGGTGAACACTGCCTTACGCTATTACAACAACCGCTAGCGGTATGAGGTCACTTCCACTACAACATATCTGGATTACAGGGGGCAGATATTTTGGCCATTACTACGCAGTTATTAATTTCTCATTTGCCCCATGCAGGTCCTATTGTCCCCAATCCCCATACGCATGAACAAATATACATTTACTCACCACAACAGTCCTGATGTATCATTGAGGACATGTCACTCCAGTTTACCATCCTACTATGCATACGTGTCATCGATTTGTATGCCAGAAGTGCTGAATATTACCATGTTGGGCAGATGTATGTGTGATCCTCACATGTGTTCTCAACTCCTCCTAGGTACAGACCCATGTGGTGAGGGAGGGCCCCATCGGTATACAGACCACTTGTTGATTTGGGGACCGTGGTGGAGCGTCACATCATTATCAATTACAGACTCAAACGTGCTACTATTCATGAACTTTGTGCATTACTGGATCCAGCACTGAGACCGGCTAATCGGAATCAGCATGCCATCCCTACTAAAGTGCATGTGCTCTCCGCACTCCATTTCCTGGCCACAGGCTCATTTCAGGTGACTGTGGGCATGGGTGCAGGTTTTTCACAGCCAGTGTTTAGCCTCATACTGTCCAGATTCCTGAATGCATTTGTACGACACCTGCAGTCCTATGTGAGGTTTCCCCAAAATGCTGAACTCCCTGCCATCAAATCAGACTTTTATGGCTTTGCCAACATTCCCCATGTGAAAGGTACCATTGATGGAACCCACATAGCTCTCATCCCCCAAGAGTAAGTCAACAGGTGTACATAAACAGGAAGAACTTTCACTTTATGAACATTCAAATGGTGTGTACTTCAGACCAGTACATCTCACATGTGAATTCCATGTTCCCTGGACCAGTCCATGATTCCTTTGTGCTGAGGAACAGCAGTGTGCCCCACATGATGGAACAACTACAAGGGGACAGAGGATGGATCATAGGTAAGTGTGTCTGACACTTTTTGGCACATAGCTGACAGCCAGGCTGTCTGCAATTGAGGGTTGTCAGTGACGGTCCTGTTTTGCCCACTTTTGCGGGATATTCTGGCTACCCAAACATGCATTGGCTCCTGATACCAGTGAGGAATCCTAGGACAGATGCTGAGAGGAATTGCAATGAGGCTAACGACGTACTAGGAGGGTGATAGAGCGCACTATAGGTCTCCTGAGGGGTAGATTCTGTTGCCTCCATATCTCTGGGGGATCCCTGGCCTATGAGCCTGAGAAGGTGTGTAGAATAGTGGTGGGCTGCTGCATGCTGCACAACGTGGCTGTGAGGAAATCTATTCCCCTCTTGGAGGAGGAGGGTGCTGTATCTCCAGACCAGCTTTCTGTGAGAGGGGATGAGAGTGATGGTGATGATGAGGAGGGGGAAGATGTACACTCCAGGAACCAACTGATCCAACTGTACTTCCTGTAACTAAGAGGTACTATTTGATGCTGTTGTTGTCTGTGCAAGTAAATGAAAGTAAATCTATGGTCAGAGCAAGGGAGAAGTACTCCTAGACTTCCATGGTGATCAATTGACTAAGCAATTACAGATATACAATCTATGTAGCATCAAAAGTGTTTTATTGCTTTTGTTACTTCTTTACATTTTATAACAAGAAGAGATTATACTTGTGTTGGTAGGTGCTCCTATTTAGAAAAGCACAGTGAAAGCGAATATTGTGAAGGGAATTGAAGGTGATATATACAATATATACAGAAGGTGGTTTAAGAACAAGATGGACTTCAAACGGCTACGTCAATCCAGGAAGCCCTGAAGTCACATAGAATTTCGATACAGTTTTAATCCACATTCAAAATCATGTTGACGTTTCAACCCCAAATGTAGATGTAAATCAAAAGTAGGTCATCATCAGGACTGGGAATAAAGTCTGGTTGGTAGCACCTAGGGATAATGTAAATATCCATATTAATAGCGTCCTATTTATTAGGTGTCAATGATTTACTAAATAGATGGGGCCACATATCAGCACTCACCTAGGGAATCCAGTGTAGGATTAGAATCTTCTGGTCAGAGGCATCTTCCTAATGGGAAAATGATATACACAATTGTACTCTATTTGTCATTGTGTGATAGGATATATGAGTATCATAAAGTGGTCAGTGACTACTTAAATGGTTAGTAGTTCGATCAAGACCGACAAAATGTTGAAACTCGGTCTAGGGGTATCAATCCAAATGTTGCAGTGTTCTGTTTGATGAAGTTCATTCACAGACAGCCGTACAAAAATGTGGGCTGAGGTTCACGGTATCTAAAACGTATAAAATTATTAGGGTAGCCTAAGTCTAGGCGTTTGGGGTGGAGCAGCTTAATAAAGCTGTATAGGTGAACACTTACTAGTGAATAATGGTTCATGAAATCCACTCATATAGCCGGGATTGTCGATATTGCGGCACACGTTGACTCATGTGCTCGGGAATTATTATTATTTTAAAGCTGCACGTTTGTATGACGTATCTGCTTAAAAGGGAGAATCAACCATATCATCGGGAAAACATAATGGTTTAAAGTACGTGTCTGAGATATGTGTCTCTGTATTCAATGAATGTGTCAATCAAAGAGATATTGCCCTTCATGTAATGTTAGAGGCTGTGGATCGGGGCAGTGTGGGTGGCAAATCTGTGAGAGGCTTATAGGAAGGAGGTTATAGATTTAGAGGGAGGTGTGACGCCAATCTTCTATGGTGTTTAATCTTTCATTGATGGTGCCACATTTTTCAATCCAAAATAATTCCTGTTTGGTTAGGATATAGTCATTGTCACCTCCCCTTGGTCCCAAGGAGACTTGTTCTACGATTTGCCATTTTATGTCATTGCATTTGTGTTTCATCGTTTCGTAGTGTTCTGCTAATGGTGCACACATAGTTTTACATTTTATCCTGCTTTTGTGTTGCAGTATTCTGCATTCGGCCTTCTGCGTAGTTTGTCCGATATATAATAGCCTGCAAGAGCACCAAATTGTGTAGATTACATCCTGTGTGTTACAGTTAGTGAACGTGGGTAGGGTAAATGTGTAGTCTTTATGGCAAAATTCTGTAGTATTAAAGCTCATCCTACATGCCGAACAAATGCTACATTTATAGTGACCCACAACAGCTGGTAAATCCCATAGTGTGTTCACCTTTCTTTTGGGCATTTGTGGTAATAGTGCACAAGTGAGAGTATCCTTCAGGTTTCTTCCTTTCTTGAAAGAGAATAGAGGCGTTTCTTGTGTGTGGAGATGTTCATTAATAAGTGCCTAATGGTGTAACATTATTTTCTTGATGTCATTGCTGGCCGGGCTGTATGTGGTAACACATACTAATCTTTCAGAATCTTGTTTTGTTTTTTTGGGTTCTAAGAGAGCTTCCCTGTGATTGTACCAAGCTCGTTTTCTTGCTCTTTTAACAAGTCTCTTTGGGTAACCTCTCTCCACTAGTCTTTTGATAAGGATATCAGATTCTCTGAAGTAGTCTGATCTCTTTGTGCAGTTTCTCCGAATACAAAGGAACTGGCCAAACAGGAGATTGTCTGTCAAGCTTCTCGGGTGGTGGCTAGAGTAGTGTAGCAGTGTGTTTCTCTCTGTAGGTTTACGATATAGTGTGAGAAAGAGTTTGTCTCTTTCTACCCCTATTTTGAGGTCTAGAAAGGGAATGCTCTCTCTTTTGGATTCAATGGTAAACTGGATATCCTTAGATCTGCCATTCAGCCAAGTGTGGAAATCTTGAAGTTGGATAATTAATCCACGCCAAACGAGCAGGAGATCATCGATGTATCTCGACCATCTTTGTATATGGCGTAGGAAGGGATTTATTTAGTTAAAGATATTTTGGGTCACATATTCCGCCATGTAAAGGTTAGCCAAGTTGGGTGCAAAGGCAGCTCCCATGGCCACTCCCTTAGTCTGATAGTAAAAATTGTTATTGAACAAAAAGTAATTTTTGCCCATGGCTATTTCCATTATGGAAACCAGGAACCAAGTTGGTACCTGCACTGGTTGTGTGCAGGAGTCAAGCACTTTGGTTAGTACTCCAAGGGCTTGTTGTTGGGGAATGTTGGTATACAGGGATTGTATATCCATTGTGACCAATATTTCAGTATTGGGGGAAAAATCTAGCCCTTCATATAGCATTATTACGTGCATACTGTCCCTGGTATATGCTTTTGTTAAGGACACAAATGGTTTGATCGAAAAATCAAGATATTGACACAGTGGTTCTAATATGGAGCCACATCCCGATACGATGGGTCTATCCGGTGGGTTTTCCAAGTTCTTTTGTATTTTAGGTAAGGTGTATAGTACTGGGATGCGGGGGTCTTTTTTATTGAGAAATTGGTATTCCTTTTTAGACAAGAAACCTTGATCTAACCCCATTGTGGTAAGTTCCAATATCAGTTCTTTAAGTTGTTTGCTGGGATTTGAACCGATCTCCTTATAAGAATTCTTATCACTTAACTGTCTGAGAATTTCCTGTTGATAATCTTTTACATCTTGCAGAACTATTCCTCCACCTTTGTCGGCTGCTTTAACTACTAAGGGGGTCATTCTGACCTCGGCGGTAAAAGCCGCTTACCGCCGGTCAGAAGGCCGCCACAATACCGCCGCGGCCGCGGTCAGCCGCCACGGACATTCTGACCCACAACTGCAAAACCTCCGAAAATCCGCCCTCCACTGCAGTCCGCCACATCAGCGGCCAGCGGTAAACTGGAGAAGACCAAACCTCCACCGACACGCCAACAGAAATACGCCCATCCCATTATGACCCGCAAATCGACGCAGCGGTCATTCAACCACGGTATTCCATTGGCGGTACACACCGCCGCGGTCAAAATACACACACCTTTACAAACCCCTACCACATTGGAGAATTTGAAAGGCATACACCTGAAACACATACACACACCACTCCCACACATCCAATACCATATAAAACACACACCCACATCACCCACAAACCCCTACCAACAAAAACCAGAGACGAAGGAGAGAGAGAGACACATCAGAGAATAGAGAGCCAGACACACAGAGGCACACCGCAACATCACACACACCACATAGAAGCACAAAGCACCACACACCAACACACACATCATCACATACACCACCCCACACCTCATACACACCACCCCATGGCACCACAAAGGCACCCACGCTTTTCGGACCAAGAACTCCGGGTCATGGTGGAGGAGATCATAAGAGTGGAACCCCAGCTCTTCGGCTCACAGGTCCAGCACACCACCATAGCAAGGAAGGCGGAGCTCTGGCAGCGGATCGTGGACAGGGTCAACGCGGTGGGACAGCATCCCAGAAATCGAGAGGACATCCGCAAACGATGGAACGACCTACGGGGGAAGGTGCGCTCGATGGTCTTGCGACACAACATCGCAGTGCAGAAGACTGGCGGGGGACCCCCACCCACTCCACCCGAATTCACAACATGGGAGCAAGAGGTACTCAACATCCTGCATCCCGATGGCCTCGCTGGAGTACACGGAGGAATGGACTCTGGTAAGTACAAGGCCAACCACTTCACCCCCCCCCCCCCAGCATGCTAACCCCCACCCTCACCCCCAACCCCCCAGCACACATCCTCCCTGAGAATGTCTCCCCAGCACAACCCACCCAACACCAACCCCTGCATGCCACCCCCAAACTATGGACACCCATCACCTAAGCATGACCACTGCACATACCTATCACCCCCCCCCATAAAACACCCTCACAACACCTCCCCCAAGGGAATGCCAGCACTGGGGGACAAGGGCACCCATAAAACGCAAGCTAATGCACACACAGAAACAATAACCATACCCTCTTACCCCATGCAGGACCTGAACGACAACACACCGGTCAGGAGGGACCAGAAATGTCCATCCCACCCCCGGAACAGGCCCCTAGTGATGACAGCAGCTCTGTCGACCTGGAACCTGACGACCAGCCCGGACCATCGGGGACCTCTGGGCAGTCGGTTCCCCTCACCCAGACACAGGCCACTGCAGACCCAACCCCCTCTGGGAACAACAGCACAGCTCCCACCCAGCGGGCCCATGCCTCTGTCTCTAGGACAGGTCAAGCAGCGGTGTGTCTACCACTACAGGGCCCCCAGGGTAACCCACCAACCCAACAACAACAGGGACCTGGGGGCAGTGGGAGTGGGCACACCGTCCAGGGGACAGAGGCCCAGGGAAACAGGGCAACTCGGAGGGCTGCTGTGCGACAGGGGGGGAGGAGAGGCCCAGGGAACCCACTCTCCAAGAGGCCCTCACCACCATCATGGCAGCCTACCACCGCTCACAAGAGACGATGGCGACGGTACTGGCCAGGTTCCAGGAGATCCAGGCACAGCAGGAGCAACGCTACATGGGGTTCAGCGACCAACTCAGCAACATCTCAACCGCTATGGGGAGCATAGTCCAGGCCCTGAACCGTATAGAGGACACGTTTCAGGACCATGTGGCATCACACAGGGCCCCTGTCACTAGCCAGGAACAGGAACAGCCTACCACCTCCGCCGGCGCTAGTGGACAGGAGGCCCCACCACAACGACAGCCCACCAGAACCCCACCTCCTGCTGAACAACAACCGCCCCGCAAAAGGAGCCTGAGATCAAAAAAAACGACAGAGTAGGATGTCAAGTCCCCCGCCAGCATCACATACCCCCTGAAGTCCTCCCACTGTTCCACATTGCCACCCTGTCCAACCTTGAACTGCCCCTGCTCCATCCTGCCACAGGCATATGGACAATGCACCTGTGAGACTGAGAACTGGACTCCGCCATGGACATTACTCCACCCCCACCCATCACTGTTTCACTATCATGTACCAATATCTATGCACTAATAATAAATCACACATTGCACTGAAATCAATCAGGACTCAGCCTGTCTTATTTATAAATGTATGACACATTACATATCAATTACGTATAATTAACATTGTGAATTACACATACCGAGGTAACTTAGCATTAGTCCATGGGCCAACCAAGCCGAGGTCACGCAGTGGCTCATACAGCACAGAAAAGGGAAGGGAAAATCAAACATCATGTTTATAGGTCTGGGGGGAAATCGACAAAGTTGAGATGCAGGAGGCTTTCAGGAAATGTAAAATGGCATGGGTGATTATTACCTGTGTGCTACTGGAAATACTGTTCTATTACTCTGTCCCTGTTGTCTGTGTCGTCCTCTGAGTCTTCCTCCTCTTCACTCTCCGCAGGCTCCACAGCTGCTTCAACACCACCATCTGCACCATCCTCCTGCAGGAAAGGAACCTGACGTCGCAATGCCAGATTGTGAAGCATACAGCAGACCACGATGATGTGGCACACCTTCTTTGGTGAGTACATCAGGGATCCCCCAGTCATATGCAGGCACCTAAACCTGGCCTTCAGGAGGCCAAAGGTCCTTTCGATGATCCTCCTAGTTCGCCCATGGGCCTCATTGTACCGTTCCTCTGCCCTGGTCCGGGGATTCCTTACTGGGGTCAGTAGCCACGGCAGGTTGGGGTAACCAGAGTCACCTATTAGCCACACACGTTGTCTCTGTAGCTGCTCCATCACATAGGGGATGCTGCTATTTCGCATCACATACGCGTCATGCACTGACCCTGGGAACTTGGCATTTACATGGGAGATGTACTGGTCAGCCAAACAGACCACCTGGACATTCATCGAATGATAACTCTTTCTGTTTCTGTACACCTGCTCATCGTCTTTTGGGGGTACCAAAGCCACATGGGTCCCATCAATGGCACCAATGATGTTGGGGATATGTCCAAGGGCATAGAAATCACCCTTCACTGTAGGCAAGTCACCCTCCTCTGGGAAAATGATGTAGCTCCGCATGAGTTTCATCAGGGCAGACAACACTCTGCTCAAAATCTTAGAAAACATAGGCTGAGACATTCCAGATGACATGGCCACTGTGGTCTGGAATGACCCACTTGCCAAAAAATGGAGGACTGACAAAACCTGCACCAGAGGGGGAATCCCTGTGGGTTGGCGGATGGGGGACATCAGGGCTGGCTCCAGCTGGGCACACAGTTCATGGATAGTGGCACGGTCAAGTCTGTATCGAAGTATTATCTGGCGTTCTTCCATTGTCGACAGGTCCACCAGCGGTCGGTACACGCGAGGATTCCTCCTTCTCATCGCAAGTCCCAGCGGACGGTGCCTAGGAAGGACAACATGGAGCACAGAGTCAGGCAAACCACAGGTACGTACAGACAGCTTGCACAGTTAAAGAATGGCAATGGGTTGAAAGGCGTGTATGTGTGGCAATGCAAGGCCTAGGCCTGTGTGTCGCAGTCAAAATTAAGCCATGTAGGCCCTTGAAATGGCGGCTGCCTGACCTGTGAAGTGGGACAATGGGAAGTGAGGTCAATGCACTGGCGGGGCACACCGTGGCGGTAGGCGGTCGAAGACCGCGGCGCAAAGCCGCATTGGTTAACATTGAAGCCTATGGGTTTCAGGAGCCAATGACGATGTGCGCCGGCGGTCGCGGTACGCACCGCCGCGGGCGTGACCGTCATTTTCTATCTGCTTAATCGCTCGAGACCTGATCATCCACAGGAGAGGACCTATACTGCAAGTGCTGCTGTGACCTCGGTCTGGAAGATACAATGGCTGCTGCGACTGGGGAAAGGGCCCCTGCCTTCACGTCTGAAGAGTTGGAGAAGCTCGTGGATGGGGTCCTCCCCCAGTATGCGCTACTCTACGGTCCTCCAGACCAACAAGTGAGTACACCGGGTGCACATGGAATGGGCTATGCCTGTGTGGATTGGGGTGGATGTAAGTTGGTGGGGTGGGGGGCGAATGAGGAGTGCAACGCCCGACAGATGAGAGCATGTGCCATATGGCAAAGTTGGTGGGGGGGGCCAATCACATCTAACATGCAGGTCATTGATGATTTCCTCCTTTCCACCCTGTACATGTCAAATAGGTCAGCGCCCATCAGAAGATCGAGATTTGGCGTGCCATCGCCAAGGAAGTCCGGAACTTGGGGGTCCACAACAGACGGGGCACCCACTGCCGCAAGAGGTGGGAGGACATCCGCCGCGGAACAAGGAAGACCGCAGAAACACTGCTGGGGATGGCCTCTCAACCTAGGAGGGGTGCCAGTCGCACCATGACCCCCCTGATGTCCCGGATCCTGGCGGTGGCCTACCCTGAATTGGATGGGCGATTTAAGACATCACAGCAGACACAAGGGGGTGAGTATCAGCACATTCTCCTATCTTTCTGCGCAGTGGAGGCGTCTGGGTGGGGGAGGAGGGCTATGGGTGACATTAGGCCAGGGCGCTTTCTGTAGTGTAGTCCTCTCCCTTAGGCATGGCCCTGTGCCCCCGGCCCCCACCTCTGTAGGGTGACAAGTACAGCCATTGAAGGTCCAGCATCTCCCATGTGCGCGTTTGACGTCTCTTGGCCTGTTGTCCTAGTCAGTAGTACTGAGTAGTGTACCCCGAATGCGCGGCTTAGTGCATTAGGCTCCTGTGTCTGTCCTCTCCGCCAACGGTGTTCACATTGCATGCACTCAACCTGGTCTTCTTTTTTCTCCCCCCACCCTTTCATCTTCTTGTGCATGTGTGCATTAGCATCATCAGGCGGAGGAGATTTGGCATCGGAGCACGAGGGAGCTGCAGGACACAAGGCCCCGGTGGGCCCAGGAACAGACACCGAGGGCACCAGTGATCCGGAGGGCAAGGGGAGCACCACGACGGGGACCGCTGGTGAGAGCAGCGACAGCGACACGTCCTCGAATGGGAGCTCCCTAGCGGTGGCGGCAACATCCGTGCCCCACGCCTCTACAGGTACAGCCGCCACCCAGCGCACCAGCCCCGCCCTCCCAGCAGCCCCTCAGTCTTCGCTCTGTGCCCGTTCGCCCAGGAAGGCGCGCGTCTCCTTCGCCCCAGGCACCTCAGCCCCTGCCCCTGTTGCCCCTGCTGCCCTCAGTGCGGAGCTCATTGACCTGGTAAGGACGCTCATTGTTGGGCAGACGACCCTTTTGAATGCCATCCAGGGTGTGCAAAGGGAGGTGCAACAGAGCAATGCGTACCTGGAGGGCATTCATTCGGGTCAGGCTGCCCATCAACGAGCGTTCACTGCTCTGGCCTCAGCACTGACGGCAGCCATTGTCCCTGTTTCCAGCCTCCCTCTTCTTACTGCCTCCAGCCTTTCTCTGTCTCCTGTTCCTCAGCCTATCCCATCCACACCATCAGACCAGCCTGCACACACCTCAACACCCAAGAGCAGCTCATCCAGACACAAGCACCACAGATCCCACAAACACTCACCCAAGCAACACACAGATGCAGACATGCCAACAGCCACTGCCACCCCTGTGTCCCCCTCCTCCTCGTCTCCCTCCTCCCTCCCTGTGACGTCTACACTCACACCTGCATGCACCCCAACATCAGCCAGTGCTTCCATCACCACCTCACCCTCCAGTACAGTCCACACTCGTGCAGTCACCACCCCCACTGTCATTTACACGTCCCCTGTGTCCTCTCCCACTGTGTCTGTCACCCCCTCTTCCAAGACACACAAACGCAGGCAGCCACCCACCCAACAGCCATCCACCTCACGACAGCCTACAGCACCAGCACCTTCAACCAATGACAGCACACCTGACTCTCCTACAACCACCTCCTCTTCCTCCACTTCCATCTCCACTTCTCCTACCCTTTACCTTGGCCCTAAATAACTTTTCCTGGCTAACCTTGACCTCTTTCCCTCCGATGAGCTCCCCCCTCCATCTTCAAAGAGTCCCAAGAGCACCGCAGCCACCACCAGCCCAGCTTCGGGTGTCACTGTTGTGCATGGGTTCTGGAGCCCACCCTTTGCCAGCAGTGACACATCGATCAGCAGCAAGGGCACGTCCAGCCCCCCCCCCGGCAAGAGGACCCGCAAAAACAAGGGCCGCCGTGCGAGGACCGACAGGGCTGCCCCCAAGGAGCAATGTGCGGCCACTTCACCACCCACACCATCTAGGGGAGGCAAGGGCCCGAGAGCCCCATCAAAGGAGCGGAAGGGCAGCAGGAGCGCGGAGAAGGTGGACCCCACATGTCACATCCCAGCTGGGAAGGAGGACACTAAGGAGGCCAGGAGTCCGTCCCCGAAGGGTCCAGAAACGTCACGGTCCGAGGGCGACTGAGCAGGGAGTCCAGGCCAGGTCTGGCTCCCTTGACCTGCTGGATGAGCACCGCTGAACAGGGCCCGCGGGGCAGAAGAGCACCGCTGAACAGGGCCCGCCGTGGAGAAGAGCACCGCTGAACAGGGCCCGCCGTGGAGAAGAGCACCGCTGAACAGGGCCCGCGGTGCAGAAGAGCACCGCTGAACAGGGCCCGCCGTGAAGATAGGCACCGCTGAACAGGGCCCGCGGGGCAGAAGAGCACCGCTGAACAGGGCCTGCCGTGGAGAAGAGCACCGCTGAACAGGGCCCGCCGTGGAGAAGAGCACCGCTGAACAGGGCCCGCGGTGCAGAAGAGCACCGCTGAACAGGGCCCGCCGTGAAGATAGGCACCGCTGAACAGGGCCCGCGGTGCAGAAGAGCACCGCTGAACAGGGCCCGCCGTGGAGAAGAGCACCGCTGAAGAGGGCCCGCCGTGGAGAAGAGCACCGCTGAACAGGGCCCGCCGTGGAGAAGAGCATCGCTGAACAGGGCCCGCCGTGGAGAAGAGCACCGCTGAACAGGGCCGCGCCGTGGAGAAGAGCACCGCTGAACATGGCCCGCCGTGGAGAAGAGCACCGCTGAACAGGGCCCGCCGTGGAGAAGTGCACCGCTGAACAGGGCCCGCCGTGCAGAAGAGCACCGCTGAAGAGGGCCCGCCGTAGAGAAGAGCACCGCTGAACAGGGCCCGCCGTGGAGAAGAGCACCGCTGAACAGGGCCCCGCCGTGAAGATAGGCACCGCTGAACAGGGCCCCGCCGTCTCAAGCACCGCTCCGCTGGGCCCTTCTTCTCAAGCACCGCTCCGCTGGGCCCGGCCGTCTCAAGCACCGCTCCGCTGGGCCCTTCTTCTCAAGCACCGCTCCGCTGGGCCCCGCCGTCTCAAGCACCGCTCCGCTGGGCCCTTCTTCTCAAGCACCGCTCCGCTGGGCCCCGCCGTCTCAAGCACCGCTCCGCTGGGCCCCGCCGTCTCAAGCACCGCTCCGCTGGGCCCTTCTTCTCAAGCACCGCTCCGCTGGGCCCTTCTTCTCAAGCACCGCTCCGCTGGGCCCTTCTTCTCAAGCACCGCTCCACTGGGCCCTTCTTCTCAAGCACCGCTCCGCTGGGCCCCGCCGTCTCAAGCACCGCTCCGCTGGGCCCTTCTTCTCAAGCACCGCTCCGCTGGGCCCCGCCGTCTCAAGCACCGCTCCGCTGGGCCCTTCTTCTCAAGCACCGCTCCGCTGGGCCCTTCTTCTCAAGCACCGCTCCGCTGGGCCCTTCTTCTCAAGCACCGCTCCGCTGGGCCCCGCCGTCTCAAGCACCGCTCCGCTGGGCCCTTCTTCTCAAGCACCGCTCCGCTGGGCCCCGCCGTCTCAAGCACCGCTCCGCTGGGCCCTTCTTCTCAAGCACCGCTCCGCTGGGCCCCGCCGTCTCAAGCACCGCTCCGCTGGGCCCTTCTTCTCAAGCACTGCTCCGCTGGGCCCCGCCGTCTCAAGCACCGCTCCGCTGGGCCCTTCTTCTCAAGCACTGCTCCGCTGGGCCCCGCCGTCTCAAGCACCGCTCCGCTGGGCCCCGCCGTCTCAAGCACCGCTCCGCTGGGCCCCGCCGTCTCAAGCACCGCTCCGCTGGGCCCTTCTTCTCAAGCAAAGCTCCGCTGGGCCCTTCTTCTCAAGCACCGCTCCGCTGGGCCCTTCTTCTCAAGCACCGCTCCGCTGGGCCCTTCTTCTCAAGCACCGCTCCGCTGGGCCCCGCCGTCTCAAGCACCGCTCCGCTGGGCCCTTCTTCTCAAGCACCGCTCCGCTGGGCCCCGCCGTCTCAAGCACCGCTCCGCTGGGCCCTTCTTCTCAAGCACCGCTCTGCTGGGCCCCGCCGTCTCAAGCACCGCTCCGCTGGGCCCTTCTTCTCAAGCACCGCTCCGCTGGGCCCCGCCGTCTCAAGCACCGCTCCGCTGGGCCCCGCCGTCTCAAGCACCGCTCCGCTGGGCCCTTCTTCTCAAGCACCGCTCCGCTGGGCACCGCCATCTCAAGCACCGCTCCGCTGGGCCCTTCTTCTCAAGCACCGCTCCGCTGGGCCCTTCATCTCAAGCACCGCTCCGCTGGGGCCCGCCGTCTCAGGCACCGCTCCGCTGGGCCCTTCTTCTCAAGCACCGCTCCGCTGGGCACCGCCATCTCAATCACTGTTTATGGTTCACTGTGCCCACCATGCCTCCTCCTTGACCAGTGGAGACTGTCATCCACCTGATGGACTGTGGCTTTGCACTCCCCAGGATGGTACAGTGGGCAGCCCACCCACTGTAGAGACATTGAGGGACTGTGGCTTTGCACTCCCCAGGATGGTACAGTGGGCAGCCCACCCACTGTAGAGACATTGAGAGACTGTGGCTTTGCACTCCCCAGGATGGTACAGTGGGCAGCCCACCCACTGTAGAGACATTGAGAGACTGTGGCTTTGCACTCCCCAGGATGGTACAGTGGGCAGCCCACCCACTGTAGAGACATTGAGAGACTGTGGCTTTGCACTCCCCAGGATGGTACAGTGGGCATGGTGGCTCCTCGTGGATCTGGCGTCGTGGACTCATGTGGCTGTGGTGCCCCCCCCTTCCCTTCCCCCTGAGGTGCCTGTAGTTTTTACATCTGATGCCCCTGCAGTGTTCTCTCCAAAGGACTCAGGTCTCCTGTGTGGGCTTTGCCCTTGTTTCTCAAAACTTTGGCCCACGGACATGATGAATTCGTAGGATGTGCAGGACTTGTTACTTCAGTTATACACTGATGTGTATGTCATTTGTTTTCTTGTGAATATCTTTCATGGTTGTACGATATTTTTCAGGAGCTTTTTGGTACATAAATATTTATTCCAAATTTGATTATGTCCTAGCATTTTTCAGGGGTGTTTGGGTGGTGTCACTGTGACTTGTTGCTCTGCATTGGTGTGTACATAGTTGGGGGGGGGGGGTTGCATATGTGTGTGCCCGTAACCTTTCGTCCTCCCCCCTCCCGTGTGTCGTAGGTGCAGTACTCACCGTTGTCGTCTGCGCCGGACTTCATACTCGTGGTAGATGAGAAGGTAGACGAGAGCAGGTAGGATGTTTAATTCGGGTTCCATGCTGTCCTCCTTCCTCCTGGAGTGCGTAGTGGTGAGCGTTTTCCCGTTCGTAGTCTGTTTCCGCCGTGTTTTTATCGGCGGTGCTCCCGCCCCGGAAAAGGTGGCGGATTGGTGAGTTGTGATCGGGTGGGCGGTACATTGTCTGCCGCCTGGCTGTTGGCGGTGACCGCCGCGCTGTTTGTTTGTACCGCCGTGGCGGGCGGAGTGTTAAAGTGGCTGCCTGTGTTGGCGGTTCCCGCCAGGGTCAGAATTCCATATTTTTTACCGCCAGCCTGTTGGCGGGTTGGCCGCCGCTTTAACACCGACCGCCAGGGTTAGAATCACCCCCATAGTCTTGTTTCTCTTTAAGGTATTTTAGGGCTTTGTTCTCTTCGTGGGTGAGGTTCTACTTAACATAGTTCCGCTTGGTGCTCAAAGTTTCAATATCTTTTGAGACAACTTTCTCAAAAATTAGTATTTCAACCGGCATGGAGTTAGAAGGTGGAATGAATGAGGATGGTAGCCTAAGGCCCGAGGTACTTAGGGGGCCTTCCATCGGATTATCTTTAAAGAAATTACTGAGACGAATGCGTCTAAAAAATCTTTGCATTTCAATTTTTATCTAAAAAAAGTTAGGGCGAGTCGTGGGTACGAATGATAATCCTTTGCTCAGTACTGAGAGTTCATAAGGTGTCAATTGGTGGCGTGAGAGGTTAAAGATGGGGGCCATATTGGTAGGCAGGCTAAACTCAACCGTATTCTCTTCTATTAGTGAGGTAATTTGCTCTGGTAGAGGTAGTACGGGTGGGGGATTGGCAGTTATCAAGAGTATTGCTCGCGCCTGGTCTGGCGCTCCCAGTGGGGTTCCTGAAAGTGTACACGGCCCCTGTTCCTCTCCCTGCCTCTCCCTCTTCTCCCTCTCTGTCTGTTGTCTTCTCCCCAGCCCCTCCCTAAAAAAGGCTCAGGAGCTTGTGGGTAGGAAGTGGAGCCCTGTTGTTCACTATCTGAACTATCGGAGGCCGAGGTATCAGAGAAGGTTAAGTACCTTCTAAAGCCTCCCCTACCTCTGTTCACAAATTTGCCTGACTAATCTTGTTTGTAGTAATCCTCATCAAGGTATGGGTAAGTGTGAGTCTTGTCGTATTTAGCTATGTCTTTGGCCAATTTGTCTAATTTTTTCTTTTGTGTAAAATATTTAAATTCTTTTGCTGTTTTTTCCAGGGCTTCCAAGGCCTGGCGAGCGTTGGTCAGTGCAGTGTCTTCTAATATCTCTTTAGCTAGGTCATCAATTTCTTTTTCAAGTTTTGTTATATGTTTCAATGCAGTGTCGATACCCAGTACCATCCAATGTCTTGAACATCGGTTGGCTACAAAACTAAAGTTGTTCCTATATTTGGGATTCTCGATGAATATAGCAGGTTTGTTTCTCAATTGTAGCCCTACTGGGATAACATTGGAGCGTAGGTACTCTTTCATCAAGTGACCATGTGGTTGTGTGCGCACCAATTTATTTTTGATTCTTTCTAACTTGGTTATTTTTTCGTGAAGGGCATCGACTACACTTGTAGGTGAGGCTTCTATAAAGGAGGACCCACTGACTATTCTGTTTATATAGTCTTCTGTATAGGATAAAGTGTCCCTCTCTGTCATTCCAATTTGTATATCAATAGCTTAATGGGATCCTGAAGGTTTCTAAGGGGATAGATTTAAACACAAACAGGCCTTCGCAGTCAGCTGACTGCACTGGTGTAGTATCAGACAATGAGGCAAATACCCTCTAACCCTTTCGACCAGGGTGATAAATGAAAGTAAATCTATGGTCAGAGCAAGGGGGAAGTACTCCTAAACTTCCACAGTAATCAATTGACTAAGCAATTACAGATATACAATCTATGTAGCATCAAAAGAGTTTTATTGCTTTTGTTACTTCTTTACATTTTATAACAAGAAGAGATTATACTTGTGTTGGTAGGTGCTCCTATTTAGAAAAGCACAGTGAAAGTGAATATTGTGAAGGGAAGTGAAGGTGATATATACAATATATACAGAAGGTGGTTTAAGAACAATATGGACTTCCAACGGCTCCGTCAATCCAAGAAGCCCTGAAGTCACATAGAATTTCTTTACAGTTTTAATCCACATTCAAAATCATGTCGACGTTTCGACCCCAAATGTAGACATAAATCAAAAATGGGTCATCATCAGGACTGGGAATAAAGTCTGGTTGGTAGCACCTCGGGATAATGTAAATATCCATATTAATAACGTCCTATTTAATAGGTGTCAATGGTTTACTAAATAGGTGGGGCCAGATATCAGCACTCACCTAGGGAATCCAGTGTAGGATTAGAATCTTCTGGTCAGAGGCATCTTCCTAATGGGAAAATGATATACACAATTGTACTCAATTTGTCATTGTGTGATAGGATATATGAGTATCATAAAGTGGTCAGTGACTACTTACATGCTCAGTAGTTCAATCAAGACCGACGAAATGTTGAAACTCGGTCTAGGGGTATCAATCCAAATGTTGCAGTGTTCTGTTTGATGAAGTTCATTCACAGACAGCCGTACAAAAATGTGGGCTGAGGTTCACGGTGTCTAAAACGTATAAAATTATTAGGGTAGCCTAAGTCTAGGCGTTTGGGGTGGAGCAGCTTAATAAAGCTGTATAGGTGAACACTTACTAGTGAATCATGGTTCATGAAGTCCACTCATATAGCCGGGATTGTCGATATTGCGGCGCACGTTGACTCGTGTGCTCGTGAATTATTATTTTAAAGCCACACGTTTGTACGACGCATCAGCTTAAAAGGAAGAATCAACCATGTTGGAAGGACCAAGCACTCTCCCCATTGGTCAATCGCTGAACCAATCAGGGATGAGTATTCTCCTATGTGGTCCGCCGGCAGCTGAACCAGCAAAGCTGTCGACGCGGGACACAGAAAGGGAATATCGTTAGTTCCCTTTTTGGTCCGCCAGTGAAGCGCGTCGGAGAAACGCACTCTGTCTGTTGTAATGTGTGGGATATTGTCCCAGAAGACAGCGCAAGTGTATACTAAAAAGGGGATTGCATGGTGTCTCTGGGAGTAGGGAGCACTTTGTGGACATCATGGTTGTGGAGCCCCCAACCCAACGCAGGAGAGGGTGAGAGGAGCCGCTTGCTATAGCTCAGATGAGCACACTTCCCATAGTACCCAATGGGCATGAGTAGGCACCAACTGTTGCACCTTCATCACTGTGGTCCGATGAACTTTCCAGCGTGGACAAAGCTGGCTCTTCTCAGCCCTGGGGTGGTGACCCCCTGACGGAAGAAGCTTGTGCACCATTCTGGTGCTGGCGCGTGAGCAGAGGAGTGAGGACCCCCGACCTCCTGCCACATGTGCTCACTGCTACCTGTGTTGGCCCAGGAACCCGAGCTGGGCCCCTTTGCCGCACTGTAGTAGGACCACTGCCTTCGTTATAGGCCCCAGCCACAGAGGAGGCGTAGGGCTGGAGGAAGCAAGGTGACGGCACCTCAATCCAGCGGGTGCGTGTGCCACCAGGAGAGACTGTGGGAAGCAGCCTGCACCCGCTGTAAGCTGCAAACCGATGGCCCATTCCCCCCTCCTTTCCAGGCAATCTCTTTTCTCTTGGTGTGGGGAGTTGGAGCCAGCAGGAGCCACCCACCTTTCATCCCCCAGTAACGGTGTTGCATTCCCTATGATAGCCCCCACGACAAGGGAAGCGGGGTGATTATCCTAGGTGCTGCAAAGGTGCCGTAATTACACTCATAGGAGCATAGAGACTTCTTCGCTCCAGGAGAATTTGCCAATTACTGTGCCCCTGCTGAGAGCCACGCAGGGGCACAGGAACCTTTGTGTGGTGGTCCTAGTGCTGATTGTAGTTTCCCAGGGCATACACGCCCCCATGTTACCTGCAGCATCCTTTACGCTGTTGTACACTGTCTGGCCCTGTTGGGAGGGACAGGTGTATCTATGGTGGCAATAATGCTGACTGGCCATTCGGAAGTGTTTCATTTTATCTGTATTCCTGAGGGCGTCTGGGTATCTCCAGTATTATGTTCATCGATATGTGCATTTTTGGTGACAATGACAACCTGGCTAATGCTTGTGCTGCAGAATACCAGTATCCTATATGTTTACCTGACTACTGCTTATTTTCGTAGAGTACTAGTAATCTATAAAATGTCCAGACAACTGCTTGTGTAGCAGGGTATTACTGATACATGTTGTATTTGGTCTAACGATGTTCTATGCAATACATTTTATTTTTATATCATTTGTTGTTGTGTTTCCTTTATGATATATTTATTGTGTCATGTGTGTTGTGTGTGTTGTGCAAATGCTTTACACATTGCTTCTGGAATAAGTTTGACTGCATGTGCAAAACTACCAAGAGAGTGAGCAGGTGTTATGACTAGAGAGGTGGGTTCTACCTGGCTTAGGTGTATACCCTAGCCAACCAGAAACCCCATTTCTAACACATATTCTCTCTTTTGTTGCTCCACATTTCTTCTCTGCAACCTCCGATGTTGTCCTTTGCTGTTTCCAGGGCTCTCAGTGGCCCTGGACTGGTGAATTTCAGAACCAGCAGCTGGGTCACTGTAGAGGCTTAATGGGAGCCAGCCATCTTGCGTCAGGCTATACTCTTCCCCCCACCGCTCTTTCTATTTATACATTTCACTCCCTGATCTCTCTGTAATTCTACCTCACCACTCTTTTTCCACACCACTGTATCAAACAAGCCTCTCTTTCCGTACTTCACTTCTTTCTCTCTTTTTCACCTATTTTTCACAATGCCTCATCTATGTTTCTACCCTTCAACTTGGTCACGCTCTAGCTTTTCACTGCCTCACTAATCTCACCTGACCTCTTTTTCTATATCCCACTTCTCAATGTGAATCTTTCTCTACTTCACCAGTTTCTCTCAACCTTGCAGCTCTCTAACTTCTCTCACCACCTCAGCCGTCTATCTGCCTATGTCTAGCTTTTGCTGCTCTGTTTGTAAGTCACTACTCCTTCTACCTTTCCCCTTTTCTACTTCACAGCTGTGTTCCCCATTCATACCTCTATCTATACATTTATGTGTAATCTAAAACTTCATCAACCTCTTTCTTCCTCTCTCCCTCTACCCAACTCTTCCTCCTTTTACCTCTCTGTCTCTTTTAGTTTCTCTGTTGATTTATTTCATTCACCCCATCTTTATCTAGTTACCTTATGCCTCTCTCAACCTCACCTATCACACGACCTCATGTTTATTCCTAGCTATTTCTCTCCACCCTTCATTTAGTAACTCATTCCACAAGGATATTAGAATCGGTTTAACATGTCTGGTTTAAAAAATGTTGTATCTCAGAATATGAAGAAACATGTAGGGAGAACATGTCTTTTCAGTAATGAGCTATATCCTGCAAAGAAAACAGACGTTTACATAAAAATGTACTTTCTGCTGATCACTGTTGATTTTGCACTAATGGATCAGAAGAATGAAAAGCCAGTTCTCGTTTTTATGGTTTAAATTGCAGCTCTAACTATGCCCTGTTATTTCTCTTTCAGCTTGGCTACTGGCTCTGGGTGAAGGCATAATGAATTCATACCTCAACTGTAATAACTTATTACAATTAGACACAATCATTGTCTTAGTACAAATGACTGGCAACGTCAGAACTCGACAGCAATGAGTAAAGTAGAGACATTCTTTTATACAAAACTTGTAGGATGCCATGTCTTATAATTAGTTACTGTTTGGCATTATGAGGGCTAGAATTATCTGGAAAACGGGGAACTCGTGAGAATTAGAATTACTTAAAATGAGTAATTAATTAAAAATTGATCCGGGCAGTAGGCTTACAGTATCTTCTGATAAACACTACCTTATTTATCGTTCCGTATTCTAAGGGGTCTTTGAGACATGCAGTTTACTCAATGCCTTGAAACTTATGTCTGTCATGATTATCCCTGCTTTTAGTAATTGCTTTACCTGTTAGCATTTCAAGCAAACAATGTTGTTATGTGCCTCCTTTGAGAATTTCACACTGCGGTCTAATTAGATTTCAGTAATTAAATTGTGCCTGTGATCCCAAACCATTTGGATTATTAGATGTATTAACATCTGAATGTCTTCGAGTTTCTAAACTTCTCTAACTTCATCACTGGTTGAAAAAGTTTCGCTTCTGGAGGGAGAGATACTTTTTGTAGGGAAAGTTTGTAGGCACTGATACAAATAGCAGGTCAAATTAATTTGCACATTGTTTTCTCCTCGTAGAAGAGGGAATGGTGCAAATGTTATTTACAAATATGGCACAAATTAATTTAATATTTTTTTCCGTCTTTACCACTTAATAAGGAGTGATGGATGCTCTTTTCAGTTATGTAATATGGGCACTTCAGAAATAAGGATGAGGGCTCTGTAGTGTGTGCAAACTCCTCTGTAATTCACATCCTCAAAAGGCCGAGTGTTCCATTTGTAGTCAAAGAAAGAGTGGCAGTGCCATGCTCTGTCCAGCATCTACCCTGCACTTGTGTGCATAAGAGAGTTAGCGTTGGAAAGCATTTTTATATAATAGAGTGCAGTGTCCAGGGTACATAATGAAGGTGGGCGTTGGAGTCGGTCATAACTGGGTGGCTGTTTTATGAAATAGCACTTTGTTTAGCACATATATTTAACTTGACATTTCTGCGATATGAGCTACAGACAGAGAAGCTCGTAAGTACAGAGCAGCAATCACCACTGACTGTTTCTGAGCTCTGCAGTACATGCACAAACTAACCAAGCTAGATGTATGCCTTTGGAAAGTGCAGCCTCAGAAAAACTATGGGTGGGCGAAATATTCCATTCCACAGGCAGAAATGGCGCAATTCTGGCGACTCAGCATTACTCCCGTAACGCAGAACTCAGGTCTAATTCCACCATTCCCTGCATGGTGGAATTTGTTCTTGAGCATGTTTCCAGGGGGTCAAAAGGCTGTCTCCTTAGTAGAAAATCTACTTGAGCAGCACGAAAATCAACCTGAGTAGGTACATTCTCTGGGGCTGTCGGTGCTGATTTTTCAGCGCTAAATCAAATCATGAGCAACACAACATGCCTATTTCCACCCACTTGCATAACTCTGCAGAGTTTAACAAGTTTTCACGTAACTCTGGGGAATACCATAAAGCCAAATTCCGTAAGTTACTCCCACCACTAATAGAATCATGCAGGCAACTGTACCCTGAGTGAACTCACGACTTCATGATATTGCCCCAGGGTTACACCAGTCACACTCAGTAAGAATACACACTGGAGTAAACTGGGACTGCACACTGAGGCCCTCATTATGACATTGGCGGTAAATCCCGCTTACCGCCATGCTGACGGCCGCCAGCATACTGCCGCAGTGGCGAATATACGTTTGCCATATTATGACACACACACACGCCAATCTGACAGAATACAGCCACATACACAAATCCGCCAGCCTAAAGGTCAGTGCTAAAGTGGCGGTACGAACACCCATACCGTTACGCCAACAGAACAATGCCCACCACATTCTGACCCACAAATCATACGGCGGACATTCAATGGTGGTAAACAACTGGCGGTATATACCGCCGTGCTCAGAATGGACACCCACATACAAAACAACACTACATTGGCCAATACTAAAAACACACACCTGACACTCATACACACACCACACCCAACCACCCACAGCACTATAAAACACACACCCACATTACCCACAACAGTTTACAAACAACAATTACTGCCAGGAGATTGACACGAACAGCACAGAGACAAATAGACACACACACCACATACATCCATACATCCCTCACGCACCCCACATCACACACCCCACCACATTACTCAACACACTCTCACCAACACACACCACACAACACCCATGTCCACAAAGCTCCCCCCCCTTTCACTGATGAGTAGTTAAGGGTCATGGTAGAGCCACAGCCATTTGCAGCACAGGTACAGCAGATATCAATTACAAGGAAGATGGAGCTATGGCGGAGAATCGTGGACAGGGTGAACGCCGTGGGACAGCACCCAAGAACAAGGGATGACATCAGGAAGAGGTGGAACGACCTACGGGGGAAGGTATGTTCTGTGGCAGCAAGGCACCAGCTCGCGATACAGAAGACTTGCGGTGGACCCCCACCTCCTCCCCCACATCTCACAGCTGTGGGGGAGGAGCAAGTCTTGGCACTACTGCATCCTGAGGGACTCGCTGGAGTAGCCGGAGGACTGGACACTGGTAAGTCAACATTTACCACTTCTCACCCCCATACCTGCATGCCATCACGCCCCCTCACCCTCACTCCCATCACTCCACTCCACCTCACACACTGCACCAACGCAGATGACTAAGCCCAATGCCAAGCCCTGCATGCCATACCAATGCATGGACAGCCCTCCCAGCACTGCATGGACACCCATCACCAAAGCATGCACAGCATAGGGAAACTAACAATCAAACAATAAATCACTATACACAAACAAAGGTGGTGGGGCAAAAGTAACCATAGAGGGGAAGCCAGGGATGTACAATATGTCGCAGACATGAAGCATAATACATCACTTACATCCCCATAGGTGCCGCAGCCAATGTCAGCGGAGAGGAGGTGCCACGACTATCCAGCCCCCCAACAGAAGATACCCCCAGTGATGACAGTAACTCTGGACTTCAGGATCTGGACCAACAACCTGGCCCATCAGGGACCACTGGACACCCCAGCCCACTCACAGTCCACCACAGAACCTCCCCCATCAGTATCCAACACCACAGCACCCACCCAGTGTACCCACACCTCTATCCCCAGGACACGTCAATCAGCAGTGTGCCCACCTGTACAGGGACCCCAGTCCACACCTCATACCCAAGACAATCAGGGAACTGGGGTCATAGGCAGTGGGCATACCGTTCAGGGGACAGAGGCACAGCCCAACAGGGACAGTGGGAGGACCACTGCACGCAAGGGGGAGGACAGACCCAGGGAACCGACTCTCCAGGAGGCACTCACCGAGATCCTGGGAGCCTACCAACATTCCCAGGACACGATGGGCCAGATCCTTGACAACATGCAGGAGAACAGGCGGCTGCAGGAGGAACAGTATCAGGGGATCAGGGAGGACTTGCAGACCATTACCACCACCTTGATCTCCATAGCAGGGGTGCTGGCAGACATGGCCAACATCATGAGGGAAACAACAGCACACCAGCGGGCCCCTACCACTAGCCAGTCCATTGACCAGTCCTCCACTTCCACTGCAGCTAGTGGGCAGGAGGCCCCGCCACAGGACCCACAGGCCACCAGCACCCCTCCCCCTGCAGTAGGTGAACCACCCAACAAACGTTCCCTGCGACCCAGACAGAAGCCAGAGACACTTGCCAAGACCACCGCCAGGAAATCAGACTCTCCTGATTGTCCCCCTTGTGTCCCACCCTGTCACCTTGTCCACCTTGAACTGCCTTTGCTCCCCTTCCTATGGCCCCTTGGACACTAGGCCTCTGCTACAAACAGACTGGAACAATAACCGGGACTTTCCTCCGTCATCACCCCATTCCATTGCACTTTTCCCTCAATTTCATAGCACTACAATAAACACCCCTGAACACAACTTGACTACTAATATTTTATGTGTTGAATATGTGCATTTATGGAAACAGTCACATCTAGTGCAAATGATCTGAACACTGTGAGAGCATATAAATAATGACCTGTAGCTGTCTGTAGTCATCACATCAGTACACAGTTCTTATCTCACCAACATCTGTAAAATGACAAGCCATAGGTAACAGTAAGTTGAGATGAATGGAAGTTAATGCCATCATGGCACAGCCACACACAAAACATCAATAGTCAGAGGCATGATCAGTTGCACTGTCTCACCTGTGTGTCATTGGAAGTATTGATGTTAACAGATTTTCTGTTGTCCTCATCCTCTGCCTCCTCATCCTCACTTTCCTCAGGGTCCAATGTTGCCACATGGGCATCTCCAGTCTCCTCCTCCTGCAGAAAGGGTAGATGCCGCCTGAGGGCCAGGTTGTGCAACATGCAGCATGCCACTTTTATCTGGCAGACCTTCCTGGGTGAGTAGCACATGGATCCACCTGTCAGATAGAGGAACCTTAACCTGGCCTTCAGGAGCCCGAAGGTCCTCTTGATGACCCATGTGCCTCATTATAACGTTCATCAGTCCCTGTCATGGCATTCCTTACAGGGGTCAGCAGCCATGATAGGTTTGGGTAGCCAGAGTCACCTGCAAGTATTGAGGGACAACATTTAGCCTCACACAATACACTAACATACAGTGGGTGGGGACCATGGCTCACCTATTAGCCACACCCTGTGCCTCTGTAGTTGGGCCATCACAATTGGGGTGCTGCTATTCCTCAGAACAAAGGCATCATGCACCAACCCAGGATACTTAGCACTGATATGGGAAATGTACTGGTCCACCAGGCACACCATTTGCACATTCAGGGAGTGGAAACTCTTCTGATTCTGGAA
This sequence comes from Pleurodeles waltl, assembly GCF_031143425.1. Taxonomy (NCBI): domain Eukaryota; kingdom Metazoa; phylum Chordata; class Amphibia; order Caudata; family Salamandridae; genus Pleurodeles; species Pleurodeles waltl. The sequence goes on along the minus strand of NC_090439.1, from coordinate 1,001,835,901 downwards.
CACCTGTTCATTCTGGCGGGGGGGACAACTAACGCAAAATGTGTCCCGTCAATGGCCCCAACAATATTGGGTATATGTCACATCCATAGAATCCGGCCTCCACAGTGGCCAGATCTTCCACCTGGGGGAAAGCTATATAGCTGCACATGTGTTTCACAAGGGCAGACAAAACTCTTGGCAGCACGATTGAGAACATTGGCTGTGACATTCCTACTGCCAAGCCCACTGTCACTTGGAAAGAACCAGTTGACAGGAAATGGAGCACTTGCACAAGAGGAGGGATCCCAGTTGGTTGACGGATAACAGATATCAGGTCAGGCTACAATTGGGCACACAGCTCTGTGGTTGTGGCCCTGTCCAGTCTATAGGTGAGTATAATGTGCCTGACATCCAGTGTAGCCAAGTCCACAAGGGGTCTGTAAAGGGGGGTATGTCTCCTCCTCCTATTTATCCACAGCGGTAGTTATCTAAGGGACACAAGAGTGCAAAGGCTATCACAATTTGAACAATGAACCCCAACCTCAGTGTACATAGTGCATTTATGTGGTGGGACAGTGGGAATGGTGAGGTATGTGCTAATGTAGGCTGTGACACAGTTAAGGTTGATATGAGTGTTGTCCGCCACCATGAAATGGCGACCGCCTATCCTGTATGTAGGGACAGGTGGAAGTGAGGTAACTCTGCCAACATTGGGCGTTGTGGCGGAAGGTGGTCTTGCACCGCTGTGCAATTCCTCATTGGATAATATGGGGATCTATGGAGTACAGTGGCCAATGAGGATCTGCCCCGGTGGTGACGGTGTACACCGCCGCGGACGTGACCGCCATTTTCTATCTGATTCCTTACTTTTTTCCTGACCTTCAACAGGAGAACACCTTCACTGCATGTGCTGCAGTGACCTGTGTCTGGAACCTACCATGCCCTGTGTGACTGGGGAAAGGGCCCCTTCCTTCATTTCAGAGGAGTTGAAGCGATTGGTGGATGGGGTCCCACCCCAGTACGGACTGCGGTATGGGCCTCCAGACCAACAGGTGAGTACACCTTGGGCACGATGCATGTGGGAAGGATGCATGGAAATGTGGGTGCAAGCATCCTGTCATCGGGGGGAATGTCTTGTGGTGGTGTACATGGTGTGCGCTGGCAGATGTGTGTGCCAATGGTGACGGAAATGGGATTGGTGGGCCATATGTGTGACAGGCTGGATTGTATATGCAATGGTGTCCTCCTGTCTGTATTACCTCTGCAGGTCAGCGCCCATCAAAAGAAGGGGTTATGGCGTGCCATTGCCAAGGACATGCGGACCCTGTCCAGTCTGTAGGTGAGTATAATGTGCCTGTCCTCCAGTGTAGCCAAGTCCACAAAGGGTCTTTAAAGTGGGTTTGTCTCCTCCTCCTATTTATCCCCAGCGGAGTACCCACTGTTGGAAATAGTGGGAGGACCTGAGACACTGGGAATGGAAGACCGCAGAGGCCCAGCTGTGGATGGCCTCCCAACGAGGAAATGGTGTCCGTCAAAACCTGACCCCCCCCAATGGCCCGCATACTGGTGGTGGCCTACCCAGAGCTGGATGGGCGCTTGAGGGCATCCCAGCAGCCACAAGGGTGTGAGTACAGTGGTCATTACTACAATAAATGGCAGGTGGCCTGGGATCTGGGTGGTGGATGTGACTTAGTGGGTTTCCCTAAGGAAAGGCCAGACATTGCAGCGTGATCCAGCTCAAGGGTAATGGGTGTATGGCAAATGCAGGTAACCTAGCTTGTTAGCATTCCATGTCAGTCAGGGCTTTGTGGGTACCAGGAGGTGTGCAGTTGGCGGTGTGTGGCCCTCATCTTGCCGTGGCATCTAGCCAAATCACTGTCAGTGCAATGCATAGTGCTCAAGCCTGATCCCTGTGTGTGGCAGTGCTGTGTATGCCAACTGTGTTGTTGGTGCAGTAATTGACCCATTGTTTCCTTTCTCTCTCCCCCCCTTTTTTCTTCTGTCATCTTGTACATATGTGCATTAGCATCATCTAGCAGAGGAGCAGGGGAACCGGTGACAGAGGGAGCTGCATCCCACTGGAGCCTGGAGGCAGAGTCCACTGACGCAGAGGGAACCAGTGGGATGGTGGCGAAGGGAGCACCACAGTGGGAACAGGAGGCAACAACACAGACTCAGATACCTCATCCGATGGAAGCTCCCTAGTGGTGGCGGAAACCTCTGTGACCACCCCTGTCCAGTCTGTAGGTGAGTATAATGTGCCTGTCCTCCATACCAGCACCGCCCTCCAAGTAGCCCCTCAGTGAGTTGCCCGTGCCCGCTCACCCAGGAGGGTGGGCATCTCCTTTGCCCAGGCACCTCACGCTCTGCTCCAGTGAGCCCTGCTGCCCTGAGTAAGGAGGCTATTGACCTCCAGAGATCCATCTTTGAAGGGCAGTCAAACATAGTGAATGACATCCAGGGGCTGGCATCCCAGATGCAGCAATGAAATGCATTCCTGGAGGCATTCACAGTGGATCGGCGGCCCAACAGAAATCGATTCAGGCTCTGGCCTCCTCTCTGATGACAGCCATTGTCCCTGTCCCTACCTTACCCCCTCCAACTACCACTTCCCAGTCCCAGCCTCCTCAACCCCAACTCATCTCATGCACACATACAGACGAGCATGCACACAAGACAACACACAAAAGTGGCACAGTCAAACACAGGCACCACACTTCATCCCTCAAGCACTCATGCAAACACCAGACAGTTGCACACACAACCACATCCACTGCCTCCACTGTCTCCCCCTCCTCCTCCTCCTCCATCTCCCTCACAGTCTCGTCCGCACTCACACCTGCATGCACTGCATCAGCATCCACCACCAGCATCACCACACCAAGCAGCACACTCACCTCACTAGCAGACACCTCCACAACATCCATGCAGGTGTCCCGTGTCCTCTCTCACCCTGTCTGTCCCCCCAAAGGACACAAACGCAGGCACTCACACACCCAACAGTCACCAACCTCACACCAGCACACTGCCCATGCACCTGCACCCAAGTCCAGCAGACATACACCTCCTACAAGCACTCCCTCAACCTCCATTCCCATCCCTCCTCCCTCATTCCCCCCACCATCCCTAAGAAGCTTTTCCTTTCCCAACTTGACCTCTTCCCTCTCTCTCCCCCCTCGTCCTGCCTGTAAGAGCAGGGTCCCAATGACCAAGTCCAGCACCTCAGCCAAACAGTCCATGCGGACAGTGGTGGCACCACCTAGTCGTGGTGGCAAGTCAGTGAAGGATCCCACTCCACCAGCCAGGAAGGTTAAGGATGCCACACCTCTTGCCATCGAGGCAAAGGAGCCCTCGACTCCAGTCTGTAAGGCTGAGGAACCCGCACATCCTGCCATGACGGGAAAGAAGCCCTCAACCCCTGCCAGGAAGGGTAAGGATCCAACGCCTCCTGCCATGAAGGGGAAGAAGCCCTCAACTCCAGCGGAGGCTGTCAGACACCACACCACCAGTAGTCACGGGGCCCGACCGCTAGCTGAGGAAGCGCATCCCTCACCTCCAGCAGAGGCTGTCCAGGAGGCACCTCTACCTGCCAACACAGTGCATCCCTCACCTCCAGCAGAGGCTGCCCAGGAGGCACCTCCACCTGCCAACACAGTTCAGCCGTCACCTCCAGTGGAGGCTGTCAGTGTGACACCACCACTGCCACCACCAGTGGTCACAGGACCCTCACCGCCAGCTGAGGTAATGCATCCCTCACCTTCAGCAGAGGCTGCCCAGGAGGCACCTCCACCTGCCGAAACAGTGCAGCCCTCACCTCCAGCAGAGGCTGCCCAGGAGGCACCTTCACCTGCTCACACTGTGTGGCCCTCACCTCCAGATGACACAGTGCAGCCATCACCACCAGCGGTAGCCATGTAGGCCACCCTCCAGGGACTGCTGTACAAGGACCCCCTCCAGGAGCAGTGGGGATGTTCCACACCTGAGAGATTGTGACCTTGCACTCCCCAGGACATGGAAATGGCCATGGAGCCCCCTCCAGAACCAGTGGAAAAGTCACCCACCTGAGAGACTGTGGCCTTGCACTCCCCAGCACTGAGTTATGGGCATGGAGCCCCCTCCAGAACCAGTGGGAAAGTCACTCACTACAGAGACTGTGGCCTTGCACTCCCCAGCACAGAGATGTGGGCATGGAGCCCCCTCCAGAAACAGTGGGCTTGTTCGCATATTCGGCTGAGGTGTCCCCCATCCCCCTGAGGTGCCTGCCCACTTGCCTACTGATGCCCCTGCAGAATTCTATCCTGATTAAGTCAGGATTCGAGTTGGGGCCTTGGACTGTGGCCATATGGGCCCTTAGTACATTGGACTGGGCATTGGCCCTCTGTGTACATTTGTACATATCTGTTTTGCATACAATTGGTTCATTTGGTAGCTGTTTATATCAATACATTCTCATTATTGCATTCTTCTTGTCCTTGCATTATTCTGCCATGTATCGTGTGCCATTGTTTATCATCTGCAGCTGGTTGTGTGTATGGTGTGTGTGTGTCTGGTGTGTGTTGTGTGTGTGTGTTTCACTCTCGTTTTCCTCCCTACCTTGTGTGCTAGGCAGCTGTACTCACCGTCATTGTCTTCATTGGCATTGGTGTTCCAGGTGGAGCATGACATAGATGAACATCGGGAAGACTTGCAGTTCCTGTTCCATGGCGGTGTTGTTCTTCCCTGTGTCTCAGAAGGTGAGTCTTTGCTCTACTGTGATGTGTTTCCGACAGGCTTTTGATGGTGTTGGTACCGCCCCGGAAATCCTGGCAGACTGAAGGGTCAAAATATGGTGGGCGGTACTTTGTCTTCGCCTGGGTGTTGTTGGCTACCGCCGTGGTCAGTGTTGTTAACGCCCTGGCGGTTGGTGTGGTACACTGGCTGTCAATGGGAGTTTTCTCCGCCATGGTCATATTTGACGGTAATTACCGCCAGCCTGTTGGCGGTATGACTGCCACTTTATCACTCACCGCCAGGGTCACAATGAGGGCCTGAGTTTTGTTATCTGGTGGCCAGGGTTGTACCATAAACAGCTACACAGCCCAGCACCTGTTTTTATGCATTTACAGTTTCCTTAGTGTAAACAAAAAATGGAAAGGATTTCAGAGGTAATGCACAAACTGCAGAAAGCACAGATTGGAAGCAGTGAGCAGTGATTGTGTCTCTCTGTTTCTGAGCTGTGCGATCTGAAGTTCATGCATTAAAGGGGCCAACTAGTAAAGAGATTTAAACCAATTTCTCTCTGCCCAGTCCTGCAATTCTAACACTGGGATACAACAGGAATGCTAGAATGTTTGTGTGTTTGATGATATCAGCTGTTTTTTTAGATCTGTTGTGACATGATACATCTGATGGCCCCTTTAACTCTGAGAAATGAGAAGTTAAATGTATGTGCTTTAGACACTGCAAACGTATAAACCAGGTGCTGGGCTTTACTCTGAACCAGGGGAACTGTTTTTGATTCTGATTAGCAGCAGCAGCTACTGGAAATCTTAACGGGAGGGTTGGGCAGGGACAGGGGAGGGGGAAAAAAAAGAATAAAAAAAAATCTTACCTGTTCTCGTTGCCACTGCCTGCCGCCTCGCTCCTCTGCTCTTCTTCTGGTGTCCCAGCGTTCACTGGGATACAAACACATGGTCCCCAGAAATCCTGGTGCTGCTCTCATGCTAAACCTAGCTTGAGAGCAGCACCAGAATTAGTCTGAGCGGCTTGTTCTGCCGCTCAGACAGTGCACTGGAGCCTGTGCAGTTTCTCCAAACTGGAGAAACCTAAATGCGCATGTGTGGTCGGCAAGCCCGAGACGGCTGGCCAATAAGTGCACAGACTCGACTCCCCGTCCCCTCTACCACCTCCCGTGGCCCAGCCCCACCCCTGCCTCCACATGCTGCTGGCTGAGCCTGGAGCTGAAAAAAAAAATGATAATGGTATACCGTTTTATTTTCCAGCTCCTGGCTTAGCCAGGGGGTTGACGCTCCTTTGCCATTGCGAAGGAGTCGGCCCTACTTAGTAATGACTTCGATGTGAGCTTCATGGTTATGTGATAACCCAGAATGCATTTAGCATATCAAACACATTTTTAAAATGTAAAATCTCATCTCAGTAGGAGGTGTGAAAACTGAATTAATTACTACTAAATTTGTATTGATTATAGCTAATAATGTACATGAATTATGCTAACACAGGTGTTAGAAATGGGGTCTTTGGTTAGAAGTCAGGTTACCCTCTGTCCAACCAAGGACCCTCTCTCTAGTCAGGGTAAGTCACACACAATCCAAATTATCCTGTGCCCCTCCCTCTGGTAGCTTGGCACTGAGCATTCAGGCTTAACTTAGAAGGAAGGCAGTATGTAAAATATTTGTGCAAGAACACAGTTTAACACCACAAAAATACACCACACAGGTTCAGAAAAATATGAAATATTTATCTGATTAAATGCAGGTCAAAAACAATGAAGATTTGATAATTACACGTTTAAATATCACTTTAGAAAATGATAAAAAGAATCTTAAGTTCTTAAAAGTAATAAGTGTCTCTTGCAAGCACAAAGTACCTGGCTTGCTTCAAAATTATCCACAATGGACTGCAGAGGAGGACATGTGTGGAAAACGGGGAAGTGTGCGTCAGTTTCTCTGGGCGCACACAGACAATGCATCAATATTTTTCACGCAGCCAGGGTCTTGGGTCAATTTTCGGTACACGGACTGGCATCCTCTTCGGGTTGTGGGGTATTTGGACACCCCGGGGACGATGCCGGGAAATCGTGGTCATGCAGGATGAAGTCACAGGAGCTGCGTCGATTTGGGGGGGCGGTGCAGGGAATATTTCTGTCACACGGCAGGTGCTGTGTCGATTCCTCTTCAAAGGAAGTAGGGCTGCGTCGTTCAGGCTCGGCAATGCATTGATCCAGTGGACCGTGCGTTGAAGTTTCGGTCGCAATGCTGGCGCTGCGTCGATCTCCACTCGGGGAGCTGTGCTGCATCGTTCCGGTTTGGCGTGCAGTGATTTTCTCACCACTGTGCAGGCTGTGTGTCGATTCCGGCAGGTTTTGCGCCGTTTTTCACCACACAAGGAGTTCTTCTGCAGAGATTAAGGGGGTCATTACAGCTTTGGCGGGCGACTACTGGCGCCCGCCAAGCTGTAACCGCCGGGCGGCAGCCAATGCGGCCGCACTCCCACGGTGCCCATTTGGACATCCACGCTGGGCCGGCGGGCGGAAACCAAGTTTCTGCCCGCCGGCCCAGCGGGGATGTGGGCCGCAACATGGGAGCCGGCTCCAAATGGAGCCGGCGGTGTTGCGGCCGTGCGACGGGTGCAGTTGCACCTGTCGCGCTTTTCACTGTCTGCAGAGCAGACAGTGAAAAGCCGCATGGGGCCCATCAGGGGCCCCTGCACTGCCCATGCCAGTGGCATCCCAGGGGCCCCACGACTCCCCGTACCGCCAGCCTTTTCCTGGCGGTTCATACCGCCAGAAAAAGGCTGGCGGTCGGGGACTCGTAATCCCCTTGGCAGCGCTGCTAGCAGCGCTGCCCAGGTGGATTATCACCGCCGGGGCAAATCTGGCGGAATACCGCCGGCCCCGGCGGCGCGACCGCAGCGCTTCCGCCGCAGTCGTAATGGGCCAGGAAGCACCGCCAGCCTGTTGGCGGTGCTTCTGTCATTTTAGCCCTGGCAGTCAGGTACCGCCAGGGTCAAAATGACCCCCTAAGTCTTTATGGCCCTGAGACTTCAGGAACCAGGAGGCAAGCTCTATCCGAGCCCTTGGAGAGAACTTCTCAGCAGGGCCAGAGGGCAGTAAGGTAGCAGGGCAACAGCAAGGCAGCAGTCCTTTTCAGCAAAGCGGTCAGGTGAGTCCTTTGGGCAGCCAGGCAGCTTCTCTTGGCAGGTTGCAGGTTCTGGTTCAGAGTTTCTTCCCGTGGTATCTTGTCCAGAAGTGTCTGAGTTAGTCGGGTCAGAAGCCCTGTTTAAATACCCAAATGTGCCTTTGAAGTGGGGGAGACCTCAAAGAGTGGCTTAGAAGCGTGCATGGTCCCCTTTCAGTTCCATCCTGTCTGCCAGGGTCCCAGTAGGGAGTTCAGCAGTCCATTGTGTGAGGGCAGGCCACTGTCTTTTAATATGTAAGTGTCAGGCCTTCCACCCTCCCAGCCCAGGAAGACCCATTTAGTATGCAGATGTGTGCAGGTGTGACTGAGCATCCTATGTTTGGGGTTGTCTTAATGAAATGCGCAAGGGAGCTGTCAACTAACCCAGCCAGATGAGAATTGTAAGGCACAGAAGGATTTAAGTGCAGAGAAAGGCTCACTTCTTAAAAGTGGCATTTTTAAAATAGTAATATTAAATTCAACTTCACCAGTCAGCAGGATTTTGTATTACTGTTCTGACCATACTAAATATGACCTTGTTACTCCCTTCAGATCAGAATCTACCACTCAAACAGTATATGTTACGGTTGTATGACGGAACACCGACTTTGAAAACAACTAGTGCCTTCAGAACGAGGTCAGAACACCGACCTTGTTCTTACTACTAATGATTTTACCACGAATGCCTTAACAACGATATTTCGTTGTAAAGGCATTCCTGATAAAATCATTACTAATAGGCACCATTCACCCTACATCCCTCACCCCACCCCCCCAACCCCACCCCAAAACCTAAAACCCCCTGACCCCCCACCCCCTCCCCAAAACCAAAAACGCCCCACCCCCCCAACCCCACCCCAAAACCTACAACCCCCTAACCCCCTAACCCCCCACCCCTCCCCAAAACCAAAAACGCCCCACCCCCCCAACCCCACCCCAAAACCTAAAAACACCTGACCCCCCACCCCCTCCCCAAAACCAAAAACGTCCCACCCCCCGAACCCCACCCCAAAACCAAAAACCCTCTGACCCCCCACCCCCTCCCCAAAACCAAAAACGTCCCACCCCCCCAACCCCACCCCAAAACCTAAAACCCCCTGACCCCCCACCCCCTCCCCAAAACCAAAAACGCCCCACCCCCCCAACCCCACCCCAAAACCTAAAACCCCCTAACCCCCACCCCCTCCCCAAAACCAAAAACGCCCCACCCCCCCAAACCCACCCCAAAACCTAAAACCCCCTGACCCCCACCCCCTCCCCAAAACCAAAAACGTCCCACCCCCCCCAACACCACCCCAAAACCTAAAACCCCCTGACCCCCCACCCCCTCCCCAAAACCAAAAACATCCCACCCCCGAACCCCACCCCAAAACCTTAATCCCTCTAACCCCCCAACCCCTCCCCAAAACCAAAAACGCCCCACCCCCACAACCCCACCCCAAAACCTAAAACTCCCTAACCCCCACCCCCTCCCCAAAACCAAAAACGCCCCACCCCCCCAACCCCACCCCAAAACCTAAAACCCCCTGACCCCCCACCCCCTCCCCAAAACCTAAACCCACCACTTACCTTAGTCGACCCCTTGTCACCTGCGTTGCCCTCCTTCGCCAACTCCCTTCTTTGTACCTTAACCACGCATGTTCGTTGTTCAGAACATACGTAGTTAAGGCACAAAATAACTGAGTCGTGGTTAAAAAAAGCGTTGTTACGCTTTCGTTAACCACGACTCTCGTAAAAAAAAAGTCGTAATAAAGGATGTTTCCCTAGCCCTACTGTTAACCTATGAAAGGAGCAGGCCTCACAGCAGTGCAAAATTAATTTAGGAGTTTTACACTACCAGGATATTTAAACTACACAGGTACATGTCCTGCCTTTTGTCTACACAGCACCCTGGCCTGTGGGTTACCTAGGGCCTACCTTAGGGGTGACGTATTTGTAGGAAAAGGGGGGTTTAAGGCTTGGCAAGTACTTCTAAGTGCCAAGCCAAATTAGCAGTGAAACTGCACACACAGGGCTGGCAATGGCAGGCCTGAGACATGGTTAAGGGGCTACTTATGTGGGCGGCACAACTAGTGCTGCAGGCCCACTAGTAGCATTTAATCTACAGGCCCTGGGCACATGTAGTGCATTTTACAAGGGAATTATAAGTAAACTGAATAAGCCAATTGGGTATGAGCCAATGTCACCATGTTATAAGGGAGAGAGCAGATGCACTTTAACACTGGTTACCAGTGGTAAAGTGTGCAGAGTCCTAAAACCAGCAAAAACAGTGTCCAAAAAGTGGAGGGAGGCAGGCAAAAAGTTAGGGGTGACCACCCTAAGGCTGTCAGGTCTAACAACAGGGAAATCAAGTGTTTTGGAAAATGTGCCCACCTAAATTGCAGCCATTAAATGTACGACATTAATAAAGAAATAATATTAACTGCTTAGAAATAAAAATGCACATGTAGGATAAAATGTATTAGTGGATCAAAATAATGTTTTAGTGAGATGTACTTGCTTAACTTTACTAGGCCTAGAGTAATTGTAAAAGTATGAGCCTAGTCGACAAGGCCTCATATATTAAGCTTCATGGCATAAATAAATAAATAAATAAATGTTCATAAATGTTTTGTAAGAGCAGAGAATTTGTTTATTCATAATTTACACAGTGCTGACCAAATGATTTGTAAATGTATTAAACTTTCTCGTGAGAACTGCTGTAGGACAATGCACTACCTACATATACATTTGTGTCCTTGGTGCGTGTGAAGCAAATGTTCCCAGGACTTGACAAAGGCTTCACTGACTGGAGTTATGATTGCAACTAAACAGTTGCCTGACGAAACTGTTGATGGGAATGGGAGAAGAGGAGAGGAGCCAATCATTGCCATGTGAAAGACTGTCTAACAATATAATAGATTTGGGAATTAATGTTTATTGGTTCTACTGTGAACACACGATATTCTGACCAATGACGGCGTGTGAAAATACTTTATGGATTTTTAACTTACCTTGACTGCACTTAGCAGAACCATTCATTCTGGTGGTTCGAGTACCGATCGAGCAGCAGAGCAGTTCCAGATGTCCTTTCTTCCTACCCTTTAGCCTCATTGCGTATTGATTGTTAATGCTATTAATGCTGTTTCCCTTAGCTTGATGCCCTTTCTAAGTTGGTTCAGTTAACTTAAAGCCCCACTGTAGCTGAGCAGATCCCCTTCACTGTCCTTTGCCAAAGCTGACCAGACCGATGTCCAACTGAAGAAGAAATCATAGATTGCTGATCCATTCAGGAGAGGTATAGCAAAATGCTATTGATTCTGTTATAGATTTTTGTTCTTTCTGTTAGGTACCAACTGCTACTTTTGTAGAGCCCTAGTTAGATGTTTTCCAAATTAACTTTTGTCTAAACTACTTTTGCATGAAGCACAAATATTCCCTTCGAATTGGAGGGGTAGTTAGTGTGTCACGTGCTAACAAATGCTATTAACAAAGAATTGATTTTATTCATCTGCTGTATGCCATTTCTATAGTTCAGATATTGTTTTTGTTATTTTGTACGGTAACCCTTGAATGTTTGATGATAATGTTTGATGATAAATGCTTTAGTGAGTTTGAGATTCTTTCGCCGCTTAGGTCAACCTATGTTGTTTGTATTTGCATATCATTTGGCTCTGAGATTGCTTTACGTGATTAGTATTTTTAATCTAGGGAAATAAACTTTCTAATTTTAGCAAAAGGTGTGGTTATTCATGGCCACATGGGTCATGGTACTAAAGATTACTGACTCAAAGTTGCTGATGTTTGATTTGTTAAACAGATTGCATTGTGGTGGTTAGGGTCATAAGAAAATGTGTGCCCATGGTGGAACGCTCTTAGTGTGAATCAAAAGTTCCATCAAACCTTTAACGCGTCCCCTTATGAATAATTTATCAAAAAACTAATAATTTCAGACGCGCTCACAGAGAACATAATGAATATCAGCATTGTATCCGGCCTGCTGCAGAAGGGAACAGCTGTGCGTGTCTCCGTGGAACTCACTCGTCCATCTCTTGGTCCAGAGCGAGAAAAAAGGCGTTGCTTGTGACAGAATTGTGAAATAATTTTGAAGCAATTTCAAACACTGTTATGTTTCCATAAATGTACGTTATGCATGTTGTTGTGCTTTTTGCATATAACTCCTATGACAAAACCTTATACGTTGACCTTTCGAAAGAGTCTCTGAGGAAAATGATGATTAGACGCATTGTTCATCACGTAGAACCCACGCTGAACCCTCTGTCTTCTGTTTGGGTGACAGACAGCACCTGCTGTCTCTCTTCTTAATCCTCACAATTTAAAGTTCTCAAGGAGGATTTAACAGGTACTTTTTTATAAAATATATTATTGACATGTTTCAATCGTGCAATGTTATAAAGACTTATAAAACATAAATGGTTACTTTTGTGGTGCTCAGATTGCCAAGAGTTCCTGTTAGTGAAGCTATGCAGCTGTATGTATTAGCTACATTTGTTTACGATAGGTGTGTTGCATCACAACAGAGTCATAATACATTAAATATACTATAAGGTTTAATTGTGTGCACAAATATTGTGCACCTGCTATATGTGCTTACCATTGCAGGTGACTACTAACAATGTCCGGGTTGAATTAACCATTTGCCTTTAGATTTAGGATACTAGGCACACCTTAACAAAATCCTGCATGTTTGATTAATAATTCATTTTGTTGCTAGGGTACCAAGCTTCCAACTTAAAAAAAATAGAAACACACTCTAAAATGACACACACTAAGGGCCTGATTTAAGAAAAGGGGTGCTGCACCCAGTGCCGCAACACTTTTTTTGCACCCCTTAGTATCCACCGAACGCCACGATTTGTGTGCCATATCTAAGATATGGCGCACCATGATGGTAGTTAGGGGAACTAGAGTCAAAAATTTTGATGCCAGAACGTTCGGAGCTTTGCATGATTAATGTAAAGAATGTTGACGCTAATCCTGCAAAGCCCATTAAGGCCCATTGAAAACAATAGTGTGCCTCCTTTTAATGCCTACTTTGAGCAGGCGTTAAAAGTGACGAAAAAAATGACGCAAACAAATCTCTTGAAATTCTTTGCGCCATTTTTGGGGGAACATCCCTTTGCATACATTGGCCCTCATTCTAACTGCGGCGGGCGGTGGTAGCCGCCCGCCATGCGGTAACCGCCATATGGCCGCTCCGCGGTCAATAGACCGCTAGGGACATTTCAACTTTCCTGCTGGGCTGGCGGGCGCTAGCCAAGTTAGTGCCCGCCGGCCCAGCGGGAAAGGGGCCTGCATAACTGAAGCTGGCTCCGAATGGAGCCGGCGGTGTTGCAGGTGTGCGACGGGTGCAGTAGCACCCGTCGCGCTTTTCACTGTCTGCTAGGCAGACAGTGAAAAGCAGGCTGGGGCCCTGTTAGGGGGCCCCTGCACTGCCCATGCCATTGGCATGGGCAGTGCAGGGGCCCCCAGGGGCCCCAGGACACCCGTTCCTGCCATCCTGTTCCTGGCGGTAAAAACCGCCAGAAACAGGGTGGCGGGAAGGGGGTCAGATGGCGGATTTGGGCAACCGGGGGAAATCTGGCGGGAAACCGCCAGACCTGGTTTTCTGACCTCAGAATGGCCCAGGAAGCACCGCCAGCCTGTTGGCGGTGCTTCCGTCATCCGCGACCCTGTCGGTTTTGTACCGCCAGGGTCGGAATGACCCCCATTATGCCTGGCGCAGGCATAATGCAGAACAAAGGGTTACTAAGTGGTGCAATGCTTGTATTGCGCCACTTTGTAAATTTGGGGCCAGATTTACAAGGCCCTTGCGCCCCTTAAATGTGACGCTAACGGGCCCCTTTCATAAGGCCATATTTACAAGGTGGTGCAAACTAGGTTTGCGCCACCTTGTAAACCATTTGTGCCACGTCATGCATAATATATGCATGATGTATGCAAAGGGGGCTTCCCTTGTTAGAGGGTCGCTAAAAATGGTGCAATGGAATCTATAAGATTAGCATCATTTTTAATGCCTGCTTAAAATGAGGCTCCCTTTGATTTAAATGGGCCTATTAATACTATACTGGATTAGTGTAATTTCTTTTACGCTAATCCAGTATAGCGTCACTGTAGCATCTAAAAAAATGACGCTACTGCCCCAACATGCACCATGGTGCGCCGTATTGTAAATATGGTGCTACAATGGTGGCGTTAGGTGACACAAGGGGGCCGCAAGAAAAGTGGCACATCACTAATGATGCGCCACTTTCTTGTAAATATGGCCCTTTGTGCTGTGATTTTGTCCTCGTTAGGCCACATTAGCGTAAAAAAAATGAAGCTAATGTGGCGCCAGGAGGCTCAAGGGGCTCTTATATCTGCACTTTGGGCTTTCGAAAAGTGACGCTTCGGCATTCTACTTTCGATGGAGTAACCATGACAGTAAAAAACTCTCACCATTCTCTCCAAAATATGTCCGATTTATAGAAACTGTGGCTCTTGATATGTTTGTTCCAGGTAGTTTTCATGATCCTGTTCTGCATGGAACCACAAACATTTCAGTGAGAAAAAGTATTAATTACAGACAACTAGTCTGCTGCTGATAGGCATTAAACTAGATGAATGTACAGCAGGAGGGACTGAAATGATTGGGGTGAAATCAGATATTAAGCTAACAAGAAAGCTAAACTAGCCGACTAAGCACCATGATTAATTGTATTGTGAATAACAACACCTGAGAAGGGGTTTGGAAATTGTGAATCAATGTGGCTGCTCAACGATATTCCAGTTAGATTATATCTGACATTCTAGATGAGTGCAATAATTGATATAGTTTTGACCTTGCTGACAGTAACTAAGCAGGGCACTTAAAATAAATGAATATTTGAAAGCCGTTTCTTCGATTCCAAAGATCAACCTCCACCATTCTTCTCCTGGACAGACCTATCTGTCCACTGCTAGCCTTAAACTTATAAAAGTCTACAATCCACTTTTTAGGTATGGCGTGGAGCAGCTTTACTTGGTTACTAAAGCATTTCTAAACTCAAGACAATAACATAACATAATAGAGAATATGTTCTGCAACTAGGTATAGTTGCAAGTGTCTGTAACATTTTGAAACATTCATCAGAGAGGCGTTTATAGGTGAACGTGTCATATAATGTAATTTGGGGAAGGAGGACGCCACACCGCCTTATTGTGTGTAAAAGGCTGCTTTATTGGAAACAGGTGCACTTACAGCCATGAATCAACCTTGGCCTAAAGCCTCACAAAACGAATACCTCACTATAAATCAAGTTATCCTATCATCCCTCCCCCTACCCTACCGTTCCTTCCCCCCTCCCTTTCTCTTACCACATGGCCTCTTTTTGCCCCTTACATTGTACTGATTCCTTGCTGAAATCTATTGTTATGTTAATAGTCTCCTGCTGCTTCCTACCCCTTGACCGTGCAAACCCCCAATAACCCTTTAGTGTCCACCTATTCTTGTCTGAGTTGTCCTGCTGCCATCCAGTCCTTTTCCACCTGTCAATGCCTTGTCGATTCTGCCCCCCCCGTTCTCATGGTCCTGTGCACTGTCTCAGTTCCAGCTTGCACCTGTTCCACGCGACTAGCATTACAAAATTCATCCCCCTTGTGCACCCATTTCCAATTGACCTTACAAATGGGGCAACCCCGGAACACACCCCACCCCGAGTAAAATACCTAAAGCACTTCATAAAAAACTGGGGAGGGAGGGAGGGCAAAGCTCCGATCCGAACCTACCCGGTGGATAACTAAAATGGCGACAGGGGCCCAAAATGGCCCCTTTAAATAACTCCTGCCATAGCCCAAAAGCACCCAAACGGCGCCCTAGGGCTACACCACTTCTCCAAACCCCCAAACACCCGGGGAGGGAGACCTCGTGCCTCGGCAATCCCCCCCCCCCGGGCCTCCTTGGGGAAGGAGGACACCACACCACCTTATTGTGTGTAAAAGGCCGCTTTATTGGAAACAGATGCACTTACAACCATGAATCAACCTTGGCCTCAAGCCTCACAAAACTAATACCTCACAATACATCAAGTTATCCTATCATCCCTCCCCCTCCCCTACCCTACCCTACCCTCTTCACTGCCTTTCTCTTACCACATGGCCTCTTATTGCCCCTTACATTGTACTGATTCCTTGCTGATATCTATTGTCATGTTAATAGTCTCCTGCTGCTTCCTACCCCTTGACCGTGCAAATCTCCAATAACCCTTTAGTGTCCACCTATTCTTGTCTGAGTTGTCCTGCTGCCGTCCAGTCCTTTTCCACCTGTCAATGCCTTGTCGTTTCTGCTGTCCCCCCCCCCCCTGTTCTCATGGTCCTGTGCACTGTATCAGTTCCGCCACCAGAAAAAGGAGCTTTCTCCTTTTTCTGCCCCCCCACCCCAGGAAACGGGCGTATACGCCAACCGCATCCTTCTTGACTTTCGCCTAACAAGGTTTGAAGTACCTCCTTAACCTGGAGCAGGTACAATTCAATGCCCATGAAGGACAGGTGTACTCCGTCGCCCCTAAAAAATTCCCGATCCTCGAAACGAAGATCCGCATGTTCCAGAACTGAAATAACATAAGCCCCACAAAAAACTTTCATTTCTTTATTGAGCTTCCGTCGAGCCTTCTCAATAGCCCCCGGTTTTTTCGCACCTCTCCAAATCCTACGCGGCACAAAGGCCATCCATACCAAGTGGCATCCATGCCATTGCCTACTAATCTCCAACAAGTCCGCTTTCATGGCCTTGATCACATCCAACCCTGTCTTCTTCACTAAGTCATTCTCGCCTAAATGTAACAATAAAATATCAGGACAGGAGCTGCACCCCTTTTCCGCCTACAATGTCTCCAACAACTGCCCCCACTGCATTCCCCCTTTTCCCACACAACACACTTTGTATCTCTCCTTATCCAAACCCAAATTAACACCAATGGCTGTTTTTCCTGCTTGTCTGTGGGCCCACTTGACAAAATAATGTCCGACGAACCATATGTGTCTCAGGACCCGCCACCGCACCTGTAGCAGGAGAAAAATATGTTACTTTTTATTCCGCCACTCCGGACCCCCGCGTCTTACATAACGCTTTTAAGCCTCTGATCACCTCCCCATCCGCATTATGCTTCCGGGACCCCAACCCCGCAATCCAGCCTCTGTCGCAATGCCTATGCGAAACAAATGGGTGCCAAAGCGCGAAGCATCCTGACCCACATACTCCAGACTCGCTCGAAGGACTGCCAATAGCTGTCGAGCCGTAACCCTTGCCCCGTTGTTATGCTGGAACACCTCTTCCCCCACGTGGCCTTCCTGTCTCAGTGCCTTACCCAACCTTACAGGGCATATTGCTGACACCGGATAGTCCGCCAGCACCACCTGCACCCCCAAACCTTGCTGGTCCGTCTTAGAACTCTTCATGCTCAGAATTGCGGACGATGCACGAAAAACGATGTCATCCCATCGCAATCCCAACTTGGTTTCAGAACCCAGAAGCTCCCACACCCTGAACGCCCCAAAAAACATCCAAGACATAAGCATCCTTAAGAGTAGGGTTTCAAAGGAGTCATAACATACAACTCCCAAACTGGCCATGACATTCTTCAACAGCCCCAATGACATAGGCTGCCTCCCTGTGCCTCTCTTCCCCTCCTCCTTCGCCCAACCATCAAGAATCCGCTGTCCCAATTCACCAGCGGATGGGGCCTATCCCCAGAAGAACTTTCCCCAAAAGGCAATACCTGCTAATTTTCCTGCGATGGTGACCCACGACTGTCGTCTCTCCACCATCGCCATAATAAGAAGCACCACATCTTCCACTCGTCCTTTTACATCTGGGTGCCACCTCGCTTTCAATTGCCTGGAACTCCTGCCAGGCCCGAACATACGCCTGTTGTGTAGCTGGCGCCAGAGAATTCAACACCAACCTGAACATCCTCTCTCTCCCACTGACCATAAGGCTTCTGGCATCCACGTCCTGGACAAGGCCTTGCCCACAACGAGCCCATGGAATCACTCCTACTGTGAACGAGACAAAGCATTGGCGATGTCATTGTTCACTCCTGGCACATGCCTTGCCCTAAACTGGATATCGTGGCGCAAGCAGTGTAAAACAAAAACGCGCAGCAGTTGCGGCACCTGCGAATCGCATGCTGATTGCCTATTCACTACTTGCACTACCGCTAGATTGTCCACTCGGAAGATTACCTTTTGATGCTCTAATAAGTGTTCCCATATGACTACAGTGACCACCAACGGAAACAGCTCCAAGAAAGCGATGCTCCTCCCCCCCCTGGACCACGACGCCAACCAAGATTCAGCACAAAATTTTCCCTGCCAGTACAAGCCAAAACCCAAAGCCCCCGCCACATCTGAAAATATTTGTACGTCCCAGTCATATGTCCTCCCTGACCGCAAGGGAATCCTGTTGAACTGTTCCAAAAATACGCACCACATCCGCAAGTCCTCCTTCACACCCTCCCGTAGCCGAACATGATGGTGCGGTAAATGTCTCACCACCAACAAAAGCGCCAAACGTCTGCAAAACATCCGTCCCGCTCTCACCACCCAACAAGCAAAATTCAGATGCCCCAGCAACATCTGAACCTCCCTCACAGTGACTTTATTCTTCCTCACCATGTCCGTAATCATGAGAATCATAGTCCTCTTTTTCTCTAAAGGTAACCTGTCCACCATCAGCTCCGTTTCTAACTCAATCCCTAGAAAAGTCAATGCTGTGGATGGTCCCACCGTCTTTTCAGGGGAACACCCAGGTCCCCCATAATATCCTGGAACTGCCGGTGGATGACCGCACAACGGTCTGATTCCGCCGGAGCCACAAAGAATGTCCCGTGGCACAGGAAAAGATCCACTACAAACAAGTACTGAAACGCTCAAATAACGAGCAAGAAATAGAACAACACATGGGCAACGCTTTGTCAACATACCATCGCCCTTGAAATTGGATGCCCAGTAACTCAAAATCCTCCGGGTGCACCAGTAAGAGGCGAAAAGCAGACTTTCTATCCGTCTTGGCCATTAAAGCCCTGTTCCCAAACACCTCCACCATGTCAATCGCAACGTCCACCGACGCATACGATACCTTGGTCAGCGCCTCCGGAATGAAATCATTCACCGACGTCCCCTCCGGCCACGAGAGGCGGTGAATGAGCCGAAACTGACCTGTTTCTTTCTTGGGAACAACTTCAATAGGCGAAACAATGAGATTATCCTATGGCCAATTTAAAAAAGGCTCTTCCATCCTACCTTTTGCTATTTCTTTGTCGAGCTTTTGCTGTACTATGGCCTCCCGTCCCGTTACCGATTTGAGGTTGTCAGCCCACCGTTGCACTCGCGGTCTCGTGTACTGTAATCGAAAACCTTTTAAAAACCAAAAAACAACAATCTGGCAGTGTCCTTTTCATCATACCGATTTAACCAAAATCGCAATCTGTCCAGTTTAACTGGCGTAAGAGCTTTTCCCCAGCGCACCCTGTCCCCCTCTGTATCTATTGGTACCCTGGTTCCCTGCACTGCTACCACCGGAGACTGTGCCCTGCCCTGATCCTGAAGCCCCAGAATTCCCGGAAGAGTAGCAGTGAAGGACTGCATGTTTGCCTGCGCAACGTGAGCATTCATGCCGGAATTTACAGTATTCACGGGTGCACAAACCCTTGTTGTAATCCCAGCATGCCCTAGGCTTGACATTCCCAGACCCACTTGCTCCAGTCGTGCCTTTTGTCGTTGCACCTGTCCCACCCTGAGTGGGGCGGTCCCGAAAGGGCTGATATGTTATGGGCAAACCACTAGCCGTAAAAAACATTTTGCCAAATTTTGCAGGTCCCATGGTGTGCTGCCATAAGTCTGCGTCAATCTCCCCCCAATAGCACCGAGTCATCCGCCGCTAACCGTGCCCAGAATTCCTCATCGTACTGAGCCCATGCGTACCCCCCAAAATTGAGCTGAGCTTTCCGTATCACATCTATATATTTTAAGAGGGCTACCGCCCTCTCTGGAAAGTGCTCGCAATAACACTGGTGTAGATCAAAAAGGCCGCTGTCCAATTCTCTATGGTAACCGAGACCTTTGGCCGCTTAGCCAGCTTGTATTCCTCCTCTTTGGAACCCTCTTTGGACCTTACTTCCCTATGTAGTAGTTTCAACATCTCCACATACTCACCGCGCCAAATCTTTTCTTTCGTAGATAACATCAAATGGGCACCTAGTGGCTTCGCCGTTCCCATTTAGGGAAGCTTTTTTCCTTCCCCCCCCCCGTCACAGTCTCTGTCTCGATCTTTTTCTCCTCCTTCCCTCACGGAGGCGCTCCTTGGTCACCTGCCTCCTCTGGCCCAACACCTACATCCGCCACATAAACCCCTTTATGCAGGCGCTCCTTGACCTCATCTACTTTCGCCTCTACCGCAACCGAAACTGCCCTGGCAGGCACCGAAAATGTACTGGCGGGCCACTTACCTGTCATCGAGGACCAGGACCGCTCCTGAACCACTCGCCTTGTGCACTGTAGTCCATCACCCATCGCTGTTGCGGCCTGCAACGACTGAACAACAGCATTAGACACCCCCGAACACACCACCAGTCATCCTACACCCCCTCCCTCAACTCCCCTTCCTCCATGCTATCCTCGTCCAGTTCCTCGAGCTGTGCCAGGCTCTCTGCAGGCAGGGCGCCCCCCATATCCCCTGCCTGTGGATCGCCCGTCTTACCTCCATGGTGTACCACCACCTTACCCCATGAGGGGCCCGCACGCCCAGTTTGGGCCCAGTTAGGTCGCCGCTCCACAGAGGCCGCCGTAGCAGGCGGCGCAACACCCACTCTGCTACACCCCCCTGGTGGAATAACCGTCACCTCGTCGATGTCCTCCTCCGATGTTTTCTTCACCGCCATCCAGCTAGCCGCTCGGGCCCTGCATTCTTTTCCCCCTGGGGTCTACGAGCCGCCCATGCCAGTCCCAGGTCCTGCTGTCCTATCTTGGTGCCCTGCCAGGAAATGCCCGTAGATCCGGTTATGCCTGCGCCATCTTCCTTGAGTCCCCCGGTACCTGACTGCTCCCTAAACTCCTTTCCCCCCAGAGACCCTCCTGACATCACTTCCCTACTTACTTGCAGCTCTAGACCCTTTCCACGACCGTAAGTACGGCGGGGAGGGCGCACTTTCAACGTAATGCCGTCTTCCTCTACTTCCCTGACCTCCTCTTCACCATCATCACTACAATCCCAGATGAACTGGGATTTTTCATCCTCCCCCCACAATCTTGCTGCTACCTCCCCTGCCTCTAAAGAACTAGTCCAGGAGCCTCCCTCTTTCCATGCCTGCTCAGCTTCCAATGGATCACCTGCTTCAATCCAGCCACTACGTCCTCACTAGGGCTGGAGTCAGAAAGAAACTGACAATCCACGGACCCTTGCAGCCGACGAACCCCAGCTCATCCCTCCCCCCGGCTCACGGCGTCACTCGTTCCTTTTGGGGGCTTTCCTCGCCCGGAGAACGCTGCTCCCCTAATCCATTGCCCTTTACCAGACTGCCCACATAAGACAACTCCACATCGCCTCTTTTAAACACTGCCGCCCTGTTTAACACTTTGTGCGGAACGCGCGAAGGGCATGCAGCAACACCCTTTCCCCTCCCTTTTCCTGTACCCCACCTGCTCAGCGGCCGGGCCCTCCCCTTCTGCGAAGCACTCACCGCTTTTTTTTTCCCCGTCACTTGACGCGTAGGCGAACATGCCAAAACGGCTGCCGCCACTCCGCCCGCCACTCTTCTCGATGGCCGGTGGGGTCCAGTTGCCCCCGCGCGCACCAAATCTAATTGCCCGGTCTCCTGCAACAAACGAAGCGCTTACTTCACCTTCACGTCTGCCGCCATCCTCTGATCGACCTTGTCCCACAACTCCGAGATAGGACAGGCCAACACCCTCACGCCGTACTGTCACCTATCGACACTTCTCCGCTACCTCGGAGAAACAACCGCCAGAAAAAATACCCGGTAAGAGATTTTTTTTTTTTTAAAACAGGCTAACCGCACACTACTGAAAATACATACTACTGCCAAATACCGCTAACTAGGCTAAAGCCAAAGCTCCGAACCTACCAGGTGGATAACTAAAATGCCAACAGGGGCCGAAAATGGCCCCTTTAAATAACTCCCGCCATAGCCCAAAAGCACCCAAACGGCGCCCTAGGGCTACACCACTTCCCCAAACACCCTTGGGGGGGAGACCTTGTGCCTCGGCAATCCCCCTCCTGGGACCTCCATGTGCTTTTGCCTGTTTAAGGGCAGCTGTTGTACCATATCAGTGCACCAGGATAGGCTGTAAAGGATTTACTTCTGTTGTGCATCAGTCATGACTGCAAGCTGTTTTTATTAATTGTGCACCATTTTTATTTTCCATGACACATCATGCCCATGAATAAATTGGGAATTTAGATCAGGCACTTGCAGCAGTCTGCATACTGTGAGGGGCTGTGAACACATAGCTAGCTGGACTGCTAGTGACATCAGTATAACACTCTACACTGCTGAGCACTGCCTGGCCGGCAAACCTCATTGGGTGACTCTCCTCATCTGTGATCGCCACCATGAAAACATAAAGATACTTTTGTCATCTTACATGAGATGACTCTCATAACAATGCGATGGGATTCACCAGCTGGGGTATTTCATGCTATCTCCGAGAGCTCGCCAATCCTTACTACAGCTTTAGCTGCTGCACCACAGATGTGACCATACCAAACTCCATTGTTGACAGGCTTGATGGATGGCTGAAAAGGAGGCTCAATTCAGAATGAGGAGCTATACAAGCTGCTAGGCAGTGCGCATGGAGGACCTGATGCACGGAATCAGTGGCTGTAGCACCCATGCAGTCTGCTCGTGTTTCGGACCCCAACAGGTTGTTTCTCTTTCATATCAGTAGTCTTAAGTGGGGGTGTGGTGTTTTATGCACCTAATGAGGGAGCTCCCATGAATGTAGGATTCTGTTACCACAGCAACCCTGTTCACACAACAGTTTGGCCATCAAGCATCGCTATGGCAGCTCGCCATTCCCTGGACGTAGGACACGGGATGGACTCATTTAAAATGTTTTTGAAATATATTTGACTTTTTGGGGCGTACCGGATTTTCGTTTGAAATGGGATAGAATATTTGACAGCAACAAGTGTAGAAGTGAAGGTGCTCCATACTTCATTACAAAGTGGTTATGATGAAGCACCAAGAGATGGTGAAGGGCTGTATTTGAAAACAGTTGCAATGTTAGAGACTCCTTTGGGTGTAAAAACTAATGTGATGGAATTTTTTTATAGTCCCAAGAACTAAATAAAACTAAGACCGCCGACATGCAACGGGGAAAACCATACAGCATTCACCATATCATGCAGATTTTGGTAGTTTAAATGCCAAAATCCGCATGTTATTCCCCAACAACTCATAATAGATAGTATTTATTTCGCTCGATAAATAATATACCCCTCAGTAATGTTATTTGTCATGTGCAATACATACCTCCCGTACTCACAGTCAGGGCCTTCATAATGATCAATGCCACAGTTGGCTGATAATATTCATGCTGTAAGTAAAGTAAAATGAGGCAAACACTAAGTGGATCGACATTTCGAAAGTGACCGAGTTGTCTTATGTTAAGGAAACAAGCACTTAAGCATCAATGTAGGAAGTGTGATGTAAAGCGAAATTTGGCACAGTTTTGCAAGAAGGGCAATGCTAAGGGAAAATAGTTGAAGACAAAGACCTCCAATACAGATGAAGTGCAATTCCAGATTTGCTTAGAATTGTTTTGGGACAGAAAGGCACATTACATTTCCAGTGTTTCTCACTCATAAGTATCATCAACTATAAGCTGTCAAACCTTCCAGGAATGGGGCACACAACTGTGAATTACCATTTACATTTTGGGCAGGATGTATAAACAATGGGAATAGAGATTCCCAAATTGCGATTTTCTTCAAATCACAATTAGGAAATCGCTGTTCTTAACATATGGCATTTATTATTTTAATTACCCATTCATAGTAAGTTGGGAATCAACCGATTTCATGGTTATTAATGAGGTAGATCACAATTTAAGACCCATTAGGAATGATAGCCATCACACGGATGGCGGCCTGCTGGGGTCAGCAGACCACTATGTCTGTGATTGCTTTTAGGTAAAGCACTCTTGTTTTTTTTTAATGCAGCCTATTTTTCTGAAAATAAAATTGGATGTGTTTAAAAAGAAATAAATATATAACTTTCATTTTTTAATGAGTAGGTATTGTTCTGTGGGACCTCTGACTGCTTTAAAAATATATATATTTGTTTACATTCTCAAAGTGTAAAGGGTCTCATTGGGATCCTTACCCATTTGTAAATGGGTTACCAACAATATACTATAAGGTTTCATTGTGTGCACAAATATTGTGCACCTGCTAAATGTGCTTACCATTGCAGGTGATTACTAACAATGTCCGGGTTGAATTAACCATTTGCCTTTTGATTTAGGATACTAGGCACACCTTAACAAAATCCTGCACGTTTGATTAATAATTTATTTTGTTGCTAGGGTACCAAGCTTCCAACGTAAAAAAAATAGAAACACACTCTAAAATGACCCACACTAAGGGCCTGATTTAAGAAAAGGGGTGCTGCACCCAGTGCCGCAACACTTTTTTTGCGCCCCTTAGTATCCACCTAATGCCACGATTTGTGTGCCATATCTAAGATATGGCACACCATGATGGTAGTTAGGGGAACTAGGGTCAAAATTTTTGATGCTAGATCGTTCGGAGCTTTGCGTGATTAGTGTAAAAAATATTGACGCTAATCCTGCAAAGCCCATTAAGGCCCATTGAAAACAATAGTGTGCCTCCTTTTAATGCCTACTTTGAGCAGGCGTTAAAAGTGACAAAAAAATGACGCAAACAAATCTCTTGAAATTCTTTGCGCCATTTTTGTGGGAACATCCCCTTTGCATACATTATGCCTGGCGCAGGCATAATGCAGAGCAAAGGGTTACAAAGTGGTGCAATGCTTGTATTGCGCCACTTTGTAAATTTGGGGCCAGATTTACAAGGCCCTTGTGCCCCTTAAATGTGACGTTAACGGGCCCCTTTCATAAGGCCATATTTACAAGGTGGTGCAAACTAGGTTTGCGCCTCCTTGTAAACCACCTTGTAAACCATTTGTGCCACATCATGCATAATATATGCATGATGTATGCAAAGGGGGCTTCCCTTGTTAGAGGGTCGCTAAAATGGTGCAATGGAATCTATAAGATTAACATCATTTTTAATGCCTGCTTAAAATGAGGCTCCCTTTGATTTAAATAGGCCTCTTAATACTATACTGGATTAGTGTAATTTTTTTTACGCTAATCCAGTATAGCGTCACTGTAGCATCTAAAAAAATGACGCTACTGCCCCAACATGCACCATGGTGCGCCGTATTGTAATATATGGTGCTACAATGGTGGCGTTAGGTGACACAAGGGGGCCGCAAGAAAAGTGCCACATCACTAGTGATGCACCACTTTCTTGTAAATATGGCCCTTTGCGCAGTGATTTTGTCCCCGTTAGGTCACATTAGCGTAAAAAAAATGAAGCTAATGTGGCGCCAGGAGGCTCAAGGGGCTCTTAAATCTGCCCTTTGGGCTTTCGAAAAGTGACGCTTCGGCATTCTACTTTCGATGGAGTAACCATGACAGTAAAAAACTGTCACCATTTTCTCTAAAATATGTCCGATTTATAGAAACTGTGGCTCTTGATATGTTTGTTCCAGGTAGTTTTCATGATCCTGTTCTGCATGTAACCACAAACATCTCAGTGAGAAAACGTATTTGTTACAGACAACTAGTCTGCTACTGGTAGGCATTAAACTAGATGAATGTACAGCAGGAGGGACTGAAATGATTGGGGTGAAATCAGATATTAAGCTAACAAGAAAACTAAACTAGCCGACAAAGCACCATGATTAATTGTATTGTGAATAACAACACCTGAGAAGGGGTTTGGAAACTGTGAATCAATGTGGCTGCTCGACGATATTCCAGTTAGATTATATCTGACACTCTAGATGAGTGCAATAATTGATATAGTTTTGACCTCGCTGACAGTAACTAGGAAGGGCACTTAAAATAAATGAATATTTGAAAGCTGTTTCTTCAATTCCAAAGATCAACCTCCACCATTCTTCTCCTGGACAGACCTATCTGTCCACTGCTAGCCTTAAACTTATAAAAGTCTACAATACACTTTTTAGGTATGGCGTGGAGCAGCTTTACTTGGTTACTAAAGCATTTCTAAACTCAAGACAATAACATAACATAATAGAGAATATGTTCTGCAACTAGGTATAGTTGCAAGTGTCAGTAACATTTTGAAACATTCATCAGGAGAGGCGTTTATAGGTGAACGTGTCATATAATGTAATTTGGGAAAGGAGGACACCACACCACCTTATTTTGTGTAAAAGGCAGTTTTATTGGAAACAGATGCACTTACAACCATGAATCAACCTTGGCCTAAAGCCTCACAAAACTAATACCTCACTATACATCAAGTTATCCTATCATCCCTCCCCTTTCCCCTACCCTGCCCTCCCCCAAACTTTCTCTTACCACATGGTCTCTTATTGCCCCTTACATTGTACTGAGTCCTTGCTGAAATCTATTGTCATGTTAACAGTCTCCTGCTGCTTCCTCCCCCTTGACCGTGCAACTCCCCAATAGCCCCTTAGTGTCCACCTATTCTTGTCTGAGTTGTCCTGCTGCCGTCCAGTCCTTTTCCACCTGTTAATGCCTTGTCGATTCTGCCGTCCCCCCTGTTCTCATGGTCCTGTGCACTGTATCAGTTCCGCCACTAGAAAAAGGAACTCTCTCCTTTTTCTGCCCTCCCACCCCAGGAAGCGGGAGTATACGCCAACCGCATCCTTCTTACCTTTCGCCTAACAAGGCTTTAAGTACCTCCTTAACCTGGAGCAGGTACAATTCAATGCCCATGAAAGACAGGTGTACTCCGTTGCCCCTAAAAAATTCCCGATCCTCGAAACGAAGATCCGCATGTTCCAGAACTGAAATACCATAAGCCCCACAAAAAACTTTCTTTTCTTTATTGAGCTTCCGTCGAGCCTTCTCAATAGCCCCCGGTTTTTTCGCACCGCTCCAAATCCTACGCGGCACAAAGGCCATCCATACCAAGTGGCATCCATGCCATTGCCTACTAATCTCCAACAAGTCCATTTTCATGGCCTTGATCACATCCAACCCTGTCTTCTTCACTAAGTCATTCTCGCCTAAATGTAACAATAAAATATCAGGACAGGAGCTGCGCCCCTTTTCCGTCTGCAATGTCTCCAACAACTGCCCCCACTGCATTCCCCCTTTTCCCACCCAACGCACTTTGTATCTCTCCTTATGCAAACCCAAATTAACACCAATGGCTGTTTTCCTGCTTGTCTGTGGGCCCACTTGACAAAAGAATGTCCGACAAACCATATGGAGAGGAAGTGTGTCTCAGGACCCGCCACCGCACCTGTAGCAGGAGAAAAATATGTTACTTTTAATTCCGCCACCCCGGACCCCCCACGTCTTACATAATGCTTATAAGCCTCCGATCTCCACCTCCCCATCCGCATTATGCTTCTGGGACCTCAACCCCGCAATCCAGCCTCTGTCACAATGCCTATGCGAAACGAATGGGTGCCAAAGCGCGAAGCATCCTGACCCACAAACTCCAGACTCGCTCGAAGGACTGCTAACAGCTGTCGAGCCGTAACCCTTGCCCCGTTGTTATGCTGGAACACCTCTTCCCCCATGTGGCCTTCCTGTCTCAGCGCCTTACCCAACCTTACAGGGCATATTGCCGACACCGGATACACCGCCAGCACCACCTGCACCCCCAAACCTTGCAGGTCCATCTTAGAACTCTTCAGGCTCAGAATTACGGACGATGCACAAAAACGACGTCATCCCATCGCAATCCCAACTTGGTCCCAGACCCCAGAAGCTCCCACACCCTGAACGCCCCAAACAACATCCAAGACATAAGCGTCCTGAATAGTAGGGTTTCAAAGGAGTCATAACATACAACTCCCAAACTGGCCATGACATTCTTCAACAGCCCCAATGACATAGGCTGCCTCCCTGTGCCTCTCTTCTCCTCCTCCTTCGCCCAACCATCAAGAATCCGCTGTCCCAATTCACCAGCGGATGGGGCATATCCCCAGAAGAACTTTCCCCAAAAGGCAATACCTGCTAATTTTCCTGCGATGGTGACCCGCGACTGTCGTCTCTCCACCATCACCATAATAAAATGCACCACATCTTCCACTCGTCCTTTCTCATCTGGGTGCCACCTCGCTTTCAATTGCCTGGAACTCCTGCCAGGCCCGAACATACGCCTGTTGTGTAGCTGGCACCAGAGACTTCAACACCAACCTGAACATCCTCTCTCTCCCACTGACCATAAGGATACTGGCATCCACGTCCTGGACAAGGGCTTGCCCGCAACGAGCCCATGGAATCACTCCCACTGTGAACGAAACAAAGCATCAGCGATGTCATTGTTCACTCCTGGCACATGCCTTGCCCTAAACTGGATATCGTGGAAAAGCAGTGTAAAACAAAAACGTGCAGAAGTTGCAGCACCTGCGAATCGCATGCCGATTGCCTATTCACTACTTGCACTACCGCTAGATTGTCCACTCGGAAGAGTACCTTTTGATGCTCTAATAAGTGTCCCCATATGACTACCGCGACCACCAACGGAAACAGCTCCAAGAAAGCGATGCTCCTCCCCCCTATGGACCACGACGCCGACCAAGATTCAGCACAAACTTTTCCCTGCCAGTACAAGCCAAAACCCGAACCCCACGCTGCATCTGAAAATATTTGTACGTCCCAGTCATATGTCCTCCATGACCGCAAGGGAATTCCGTTGAACTGTTCCAAAAATACGAACCACATCTGCAAGTCCTCCTTCACACCCACCCGTAGCCGAACATAATGGTGCAGTAAATGTCTCCCCGCCAACGAAAGCGCCAAACGTCAGCAAAAAGTCCGTCCCACTCTCACCACCCGACAAGCAAAATTCAGATGCCCCAGCAACACCTGAACCTCTCTCACAGTGACTTTATTCTTCCTCACCATGTCCGTAATCGTGAGAATCATAGTCCTCTTTTTCTCTAAAGGCAACCTGGCCACCATCAGCTCCGTGTCTAACTCAATCCCTATAAAAGTCAATGCTGTGGATGGTCCCACCGTCTTTTCAGGGGCCAGGGGCACACCCAGGTCCCCATAATATCCTGGAACTGCCGGTGGATGACCTCACAACGGTCTGATTCCGCCGGAGCCACAAAGAATGTCCCGTGGCACAGGAAAAGATCCACTGCAAACAAGTATTGAAACGCTCAAATAACGAGCAAGAAATAGAACAACACATGGGCAACGCTTTGTCAACGAACCATCGCCCTTGAAATTGGATGCCCAGTAACTCAAAATCCTCCGGGTGCCCCTGTAAGAGGCGAAAAGCAGACTTTATATCCATCTTGGCCATTAAAGTCCTGTTCCCAAACACCTCCACCATGTCAATCGCAACGTCCACTGACACATACGATACCTTGGTCAGCACCTCCGGAATGAAATCATTCACTGACGTCCCCTCCGGCCACGAGAGGTGGTGAATGAGCCGAAACTGACCTGTTTCTTTCTTGGGAACAACTTCAATAGGCGAATCAATGAGATTATCCAATGGCCAATCTAAAAAAGGAATCAAAGAAGAGGGACCAGGAGGTTACTGGTCCAGTGTACGGTCTCCCAAATGAAGTACTAGAACAAAAAGAAGCACACTGTTCCAAACTAAGAAAAAATATAGGGAACCTATTACTACAGGAGCGAGTACCCTCAAGCATCACATTGGATGTCCAGTTTCATCATCGGGAAAGCTCCTCGTTAGGCCGGTGATGCAATGCCTAACGGGCTCCCCAGAGGGAGCTCTTAACTGTGTTACAGATGGAATGAGTAATAGAATTCAATACTCAAGTAGTGATGGAGAGAAGATAATAAAATTGGTTATCCATCTGAAAATAATCATCATGAGTTTAATCGGTATTGGGAAGATGGAGACCAAGGTTAAAAACAAAGCGAGAGCCAAAGGGTGATAATGCTCACAAGCTCTCAGCGTATTTAGCAAGAGGATTAGACCAATTGTGGTTCCACTTGACAATGGGTCTACATGTTTCGCGTCTATTGGCCCAATAGGGTCCACTGACGCTTCATCAGGACCAAAAATTATGAAAAAGACTTCTCCAATATAAGGGTTATTCCACTCAACTCGGGACAGAAAAAGGAAGACAGTCACTTACTTTAGTGTGTCTGCTACGTCAAAAAGGTCGCCCTATAAAATAGTAGTGAGAAATTCAAAATTAAATAATACATAATTTTTATATGATACATTCTACAATGTGAATAGAGTGCAATCGTGCTTCATGCGTGTTCAAAATGTCGGGTAATCAGGCTTACCATCCCTGGTCTAAGGATAAAGCTCCTTGGGATCGCTAGTCAGAGGCTGGAACTGACATTCTAGGTAGTAGTAGTCATAGAATAACAAATCATTATGACAGTCCGATATACATCTCAGTAACAGACTGGACAACTAATAAATCCATCATAAATCAAACATTGTCTATTAGGTAAATTAGCATAGACATCACAGACTGTTATAACATTCAATTTCTCCTGTATTTTGCAAAACTTAAATACATAGAAAAATGATTTACACCAGAGAAGGTAATTGTTCATGTAACCCTAACTTAAAAGTCAAAGGGTGATTGATTAGTTAGTAATACACAAAAATCGAAATTGTTAGCGTTCGATTTTATGAAGGTATGGAAGTTGAAGAAGACATATTCTTTCTGTCAGAGAACCTTCAATGCCAAAGGGGTCTTCCGTTATTACTGTGATAAAAACGGGCTCAGGAAACATTTACCGAGCAAATCAATGCCGTTCGACTATGTAAAGATGAAAAAGATTCTTGGTGCCGCGCTTTTATTATCGATAAAACTCAATCAAGGTAAACAAAATCTCCCATTTATGTTACAATGAGACAGGGGCTCGAAGCGCGCTTGTAGTAAAGTTAATTATTTGCCGATAACATAAACTTCAGGGATGATTATTTTCAGATGGATAACCAATTTTATTATCTTCTCTCCATCACTACTTGAGTATTGAATTCTATTACTCATTCCATCTGTAACACGGTTAAGAGCTCCCTTTGGGGAGCCCGTTAGGCATTGCATCACCGGCCTAACGAGGAGCTTTCCCGATGATGAAACTGGACATCCAATGTGATGCTTGAGGGTACTCGCTCCTGTAGTAATAGGTTCCCTGTATTTTTTCTTAGTTTGGAACAGTGTACTTCTTTTTGTTCTAGTACTTCATTTGGGAGACCGTACACTGGACCAGTAACCTCCCGGTCCCTCTTCTTTGATTTCTTGTTCACAGTACAGCAGGTTTGCTGTGGGACCTAATAGAAGTTTCGAATTAGAAATCTTCTGACTTGTTGTTTCTTCACCCTGTAGAGATCCCTATTATGGCGGACTTCCAGGGTCTAAGCTACGATGATGAGATGGTATCAGCCATCTTACAGGCACCTTCTATCCTCGACAACGACGGAGCTGCTCCTTCTGGTAGTCTAAAAGAGGATTGGAACAAACTTTCCTCCTTGAAACGTGAACTAATCAAAACAGTCATGCATGGTACCATCATGACTGAATACTTACGCGCCAACATAGCACCAAATGGCTTACTGGTCTCCAACATACCTAGAATTTTCTTGCAAGATCTGGCCTTTAGAAAAGACTGGGCTCAGATCGCATGGAAATGCACTAGAGACTGGCTGGTACTTATCATCAACACCTCCAAACGTATTGCCGATTCAATAATAGTACAAATCAGTGCAATTGAAAGTACACTGAAGACCACGATCACGCTGACATCATTCAAAAGCCGTCTCGCTGAAATCAATGCTGAGCTAAATACGACTAAATAATTTTTAACTCAGCAAAAGATTACTAAACTTCAAAAGGACATAACAAGATTCAGCAGGGAAAAGGTGTATCCTTACATCAAGGATGATTATGAAATTGATAATCAGTCCCGATCTTCCGATGACTCAACCTCCTCCTATAAGAAACCACGAAGATTCAGCAGTGGCTCATCATCAGAGGGTTGGAGCACCGATGAGAATACACCCCAACCCTTTTACAACTACCATACTTATCCTGGCAATCATCCCATGCAATGGCAACCCCCTTATCCCTTCTTCCAGCCTCGCCCTCTGATGCCGTTTGTACCTTTTTTAGGCCGCGGCCGGGGCAGAGGAAGAGGCAGAAGAAGAGGGAGAGGCAGACAGGTCCAGTGGTCCACAGAAGAACCACAGATAGTGACCAGAAGCCAATCAAAGAACCCGGTACAGAGAACCTAGTTGTCAATTTGTCATCAAGACAACTCTCAGTGGATGAATCCAATGTCCTGAATAGAGGCTTAGGTTTCGTACCAACTCCCAACGAAGATTTTTTTCTCTTAAACACTGAACTAGCACAGTTCTTTCGAAAAATTCGTCTCCATGTATTTTTTAAAGATAAACCAGCTGAAACATCCACACCCGACTCGGGCCTTAAAAGACCTTCTACCTTTGTACCACCACCAGCAATGATGCCGAGCGAAGTGCTGACTTTTGAAAAAGCAGTCCTAGCCGATATTTCCCATCTACGTCCGAAACAACCATTCGTCAACATTCCCAAAAGAGAGAAACAAGCTTTACTACATCTTGCATCCGATCCAGACATCGTAATAAAACAAGATGACAAAGGGGGAGCAATCGTGATCATGGATACAACCGATTACAGACTTGAATGTTGTCGTCTTCTTAGTGATACCACTTATTACACTAAGATTACTAGTGATCCAACCAGACGACTACAAACTCAGATTAGATGTCTTCTGGAAGAAGCTAAAAATAATTTATGGATTTCCTCCAAGGAAGCAGAATTCCTAGACACGTCTAATCCAAGAACCCCATACTTCTATTGCCTACCTAAAATTCATAAGGGCATTTGTCCCCCCCCCCGGGACGACCAATAGTGTCAGGCATAGGCTCGGTTCTTGAACCCTTATCAATTTTTTGTGACCATTTTCTACAGCCTCTGGTCAAAAATTCTTCTACGTATCTACAGGACACCAAGGATGTCCTCAATTTAATTGACTCCATAAATCAGTCCTGCAACATACACGGTATCATTACCTTGGATGTAGAAGCTCTATACACAAACATTCCGCAAGAGGCTACTTTACAGGTGGTGGAATCGGCTCTTTTGAATGATTCCACACCCATATCTACACCCATACCTTTTATTATGCAATGCGCCTCAATGGCCCTGACGGAAAAAAAAATTGAATTTGAAAAACAATTTTACCATCAGATACGAGGTACATCGATGGGCAGCACTTTTGCGTCTAGTCTAGCGTGCCTCTATATGTTTGATTTTGAGAAAAAATATATTTTACCTCCATCCAACCCCTTTCACATCGATATAAAATTATGGAGACGTTATATAGATGATGTCCTGGTCATATGGCAGGGTCCACTGTCTACAGCTGACCAATTCATTACCTGGGTTAACTCCCTTGATCCCTTCCTGAAATTTACAGCATCAGTATCATCAACCCACCTACCTTTCTTGGATTTAATAATATCAATTGATGATGACGGCTTATTAAGGACCAGCACATATCATAAACAGACAGATCGGAACAGCATGCTGCTTTATGACAGCAATCATCCGAAGGCTCTCAGGGATAACTTACCTGTGGGACAGTTTCTTCGCTTTAGAAGAAACTGTAGTTCCCCATTAGACTACGACCTACAAGCTTGTACTCTACTAGAAAAACGTTGTGAATGCCATTATCCACCAAAGTTTGTGAATCAGGCACGTAAACGAGCCAGAAACAATCAGAGGGAATGGCTTCTAGCAACGAAAGAAAAGACTCCTCAAACCCGGATCACGTGTGTTTCCACGTTTACTCCATTATCGAATGATATCAAGAAGCTAATCAACAAGCGATGGCCGATATTGGAGAGTGGAGGTATAAGGATACAAAAGCCAATTTTCGCTTTTAGACGCACCTCTAATATTAAAGATATAGTTGTACACACACGTCCACGTGACTCACATGATCATTCCACACAAAGGACTCTGTGGGACCTTCCCCCAATCGAAGGACACTATCCTTGCGGTAATTGCAATGTGTGTTCATTAACTAGACAAGTCAAGTCATTACACCTTGACCCCATAGGGAAATGGTACCTTAAGAAACATACGAATTGTAATTCCAAGAACTGCATATACATGATCACATGTCCCTGCAAACTACGCTACATCGGGATGACAACACGCCCTGTAAAAATACGAATAAATGAACACAGGAGTAATATCAGATGCCATAGATTGACTACAAAACTTTCCACGCATTTTATCGAGGCTCCTCATACGCCGGACGAACTATGGTGGGTGATACTGGAAGCACCCACAATTAGATCTCAGGACGCCAAATTTCTCTTCAGACTGGAACAACGTTGGATTTTCAGATTGGGGACGTCAGTCCTGGGACTGAATGATGAGATACCATGGACTTCACTCTCATAAGAATAAATTGAGTGACTGATCTTTGCAACATCTTTGCTGATACCTCTTCTAATTCTTTTCAATAACAACAGCTGAGTTAGCTCTAGCTTGTGTGGCCTGTCTCAATTCTGATTGTAGCCACTGAATCCTTGTTTTTTAAGATCATTGAGATCCTTTGAATTCTTCTTGGGTGCAACAATTTTTACTTGACAATGACAGTATGAACACGCTTACCCACGATAATAAAAATGTCAACACTATTATTGTGTATATGTCGACCTACACACTTTTTTGGTTTTTGTTTCTTAAGGTTGATGATTATTAGCAGCAATGTTGTGATTTATTATGATCAATATCAGATATGCGCAGTCGCTTGTCTCGAGCGTAATGGATTCCGCTCCAGAGACCCATGCGATATACACAGATTAGTCTCTTTTCCCTTTTCCTCACCACCACCCAGTGCACACGCCCATTATGACGTATAAAATACGTCACACAGCGCGTACCCGCCGTCATTCGGGACCTGGCCAGCTGGGTAGGTGCAAGGAGCATCGGACGACTTTGCATAGTAAGTGCTTTCCACTCCACCTTTTTACCATAGTCATAATGTAAGAATTCCCCCCTTTCTTTTTGCTTCCACCGCCATTAAGAGGGTTTTACCTTCAATTCCCTGACGTTTATGTTATCGGCAAATAATTAACTTTACTACAAGCGCGCTTCGAGCCCCTGTCTCATTGTAACATGAATGGGAGATTTTGTTTACCTTGATTGAGTTTTATCAATAATAAAAGCGCGGCACCAAGAATCTTTTTCATCTTTACATAGTCGAACGGCATTGATTTGCTCGGTAAATGTTTCCTGAGCCCGTTTTTATCACAGTAATAACGGAAGACCCCTTCGGCATTGAAGGTTCTCTGACAGAAAGAATATGTCTTCTTGAACTTCCATACCTTCATAAAATCGAACGCTAACAATTTCGATTTTTGTGTATTACTAACTAATCAATCACCCTTTGACTTTTAAGTTAGGGTTACATGAACAATTACCTTCTATGGTGTAAAATTTTTTTCTATGTATTTAAGTTTTGCAAAATACAGGAGAAATTGAATGTTATAACAGTCTGTGATGTCTATGCTAATTTACCTAATAGACAATGTTTGATTTATGATGGATTTATTAGTTGTCCAGTCTGTTACTGAGATGTATATCGGACTGTCATAATGATTTGTTATTCTATGACTACTACTACCTAGAATGTCAGTTCCAGCCTCTGACTAGCGATCCCAAGGAGCTTTATCCTTAGACCGGGGATGGTAAGCCTGATTACCCCACATTTTGAACACGCATGAAGCACGATTGCACTCTATTCACATTGTAGAATGTATCATATAAAAATTATGTATTATTTAATTTTGAATTTCTCACTACTATTTTATAGGGCAACCTTTTTGACATAGCAGACACACTAAAGTAAGTGACTGTCTTCCTTTTTCTGTCCCGAGTTGGGTGGAATAACCCTTATATTGGAGAAGTCTTTTTCATAATTTTTGGTCCTGATGAAGCGTCAGTGGACCCTATTGGGCCAATAGACGCGAAACATGTAGACCCATTGTCAAGTGGAACCACAATTGGTCTAATCCTCTTGCTAAATACGCTGAGAGCTTGTGAGCATTATCACTCACCCTTTGGCTCTCGCTTTGTTTTTAACCTTGGTCTCCATCTTCCCAATACCGATTAAACTCATGATGATTATTTTCAGATGGATAACCAATTTTATTATCTTCTCTCCATCAGTACTTGAGTATTGAATTCTATTACTCATTCCATCTGTAACACGGTTAAGAGCTCCCTCTGGGGAGCCCGTTAGGCATTGCATCACCGGCCTAACGAGGAGCTTTCCCGATGATGAAACTGGACATCCAATGTGATGCTTGAGGGTACTCGCTCCTGTAGTAATAGGTTCCCTATATTGTTTCAATCTAAAAAAGGCCCTTCCATCCTACCATCTGCTATTTCTTTGTCGAGCTTTTGCTGTACTATGGCCTCCCGTCCCATTACCGATTTGAGGTTGTCAGCCCACCGTTGCACTCGCGGTGTCGTGTACTGTAATCGAAAACCTTTTAAAAAAACAAAAAACAACAATCTGCCAGCGTCCTTTTCATCATACCGATTTAACCAAAATCGCAATCTCTCCAGTTTAACCGGCGTAAGAGCTTTTCCCCAGTGCACCCTTTCCCCCTATGTATCTATTGGTACCCTGGTTCCCTGCACTGCTACCACCGGACACTGTGCCCTGCCCTGATCCTGAAGCCCCAGAATTCCCGGAAGAGTAGCAGTGAAGGACTTCATGTTTGCCTGCGCAACGTGAGCATTCATGCCGGAATTTACAGTATTCACGGGTGCACAAACCCTTCTTGTAATCCCAGCATGCCCCAGACTTGACATTCCCTGACTCACTTACTCCATTCGTGCCTTTTGTCGTTGCACCTGCCCCACCCTGAGTGGGGTGGTCCCGAAAGGGCCGATATGTTATGGGCAAACCGCTAGCAGTAAAAAACGTTTACCAAATTTTGCAGGTCCCATGGTGTGCTGCCATAAGTCTGCGTCAATCTCCCCCCCATAGCACAGAGTCACCCGCTACTAACCGTGCCCAGAATTCCTCATCGTACTGAGCCCAGGCGTACCCCCCAAAATTGAGCTGAGCTTTCCGTATCACATCCATATATTTTAAGAGGGCTACCGCCCTCTCTGGGAAGTGCTTGCAATAACACTGGCGTAGATCAAAAAGGCCGCTGTCCAATTCTCTATGGTAACCAGGACCTATGGCTGCTTAGCCAGCTTGTATTCCTCCTCTTTGGAACCCTCTTTGTACCTCACTTCCCTATGTAGTAGTTTCAACATCTCCACATACTCACCGCGCCAAATCTTTTCTTTCGTAGATAACATCAAATGGGCACCTAGTGGCTTCGCCGTTCCCATGTAGGGAAGCTTTTTTCCTTTTGCCCCGTCACAGTCTGTGTCTCGATCTTTTTCTCCTCCTTCCCTCACGGAGGCGCTCCTTGCTCACCTGCCTCCTCTGGCCCAACACCTACATCCGCCATATAAACCCCTTTATGCAGGCGCTCCTTGACTTCATCTACTTTCGCCTCTACCGCAACCGAAACTGCCCTGGCAGGCACTGAAAATATACTGGCGGGCCGCTTACCTGTCATCAAGGACCGGGGCCGCTCCTGAGCCACTCGCCTTGTGCGCTGTAGTCCGTCACCCGCCGCTGTTGCGGCCTGCAACGACTGAACAACAGCATTAGACACCCCCCGAACACACCACCAGTCATCCTCCACCCCCTCCCTCAACTCCCCTTCCTCCATGCTATCCTCGTTATAGTCCAGTTCCTCGAGCTGTGCCAGGCTCTCCGCAGGTAGGGTGCCAACAATATCCCCTGCCTGTGCATCGCCCGTCTTACCTCCGGGGTGTACCACCACCTTATCCCGTGAGGGGCCTGCACGCCCAATTTGGGCCCAGTTAGGTCGCCGCTCCACAGAGGCCGCCGTAGCAGGGGGCGCAACACCCACTCTGCTACGCCTCCCTCGTGGAATAACCGTCACCTCGCCGACGTCCTCCTCTGACGTTTTCTTCACCGCCATCCACCTAGCCGCTCGGGCCCTGCCTTCTTTTCCTCCTGGGGTCTACGAGCCACCCATGCCCGTCCCAGGTCTCGCTGTCCTATCTTGGTGCCCTGCCAGGATATGCCCATAGATCCAGTTATGCCTGCGCCATCTTCCTTGAGCTCCCCGGTACCTGACTGCTCCCTAAACTCCTTTCCCACCAGAGACCCTCCTGACATCACTTCCCTACTTACTTGCAACTCTAGACCCTTTCCACGACCGTAAGTATGGCGGGGAGGGCGCACTTTCAACGTAATCCTGTCTTCCTCTACTTCCCTGTCCTCCTCTTCACCATCATCACTCTAATCCCAGATGAACTGGGAGTTTTCATCCTCCCCCCACAATCCTGCTGCTACCTCCCCTGCCTCTAAAGAACTAATCCAGGAGCCTCCCTCTTTCCATGCCTGCTCAGCTTCCAATGGATCACCTGCTTCAATCCAGCCCACTACGTCCTCACTAGGGCTGGAGTCAGAAAGAAACTGGCAATCCCCGGCCCCTTGCAGCCGACAAACCCCAGCTCCTCCCCCCCCTCTCCCGGCGCCACTCGTTCACTCTTGGGGGCTCTCCTCACCTGGAAAGCGCTGCTGCCCTAATCCATTGCCCTTTACCAGACTGCCCCCATAAGACAATTCCACATCTCCTCTTTTACACACTGCCGCCCTGTTTAACACTTCGTGCGGCAACACCCTTTCCCCTCCCTTTTCCTGTACCCCGCCTGCTCAGCGCCCGGGCCCTCCCCTTCTGCGAAGCACTCACCACCTTTATTTTTCCCATCACGTGACGCGGAGGCGTATATGCCAATACCGCTGCCGCCACTCCGCTCGCCGCTCTTCTCGATGGCCGGGGGGTTCCAAGTACCCCCGCGCGCACCAAATCTAATCGGCAACAAACGAAGCGCTTCCTTCACCTTCGCGTCCGCCGCCATCCTCCGTTCGACCTTTTCCGACAACTCCGAGATAGGACAGGCCAACACCCTCACGCCGTACTGTCACCTATCAGCGCTTTTCCCCTACCTCGGAGAAACAACCGCCAGAAAAATTCCCTGGTAAGAGAATTTTTATTTATTTTATTTTTTTAAACTGGCTAACCGTACACTACTGCCAAATACACACTACTGCCAAATACTGCTAACTAGGCTAAAGCCAAAGCTCCGAACCTACCCGGTGGATGACTAAAATGGCAACAGGGGCCCAAAATGGCCCCTTTAAATAGCTCCCGCCATAGCCCAAAAGCGCCCAAACGGCGCCCTAGGGCTACACCACTTCCCCAAACACCCTGGGGTGGGGAGACCTCATGCCTCGGCAATCCCACCTGGGACCTCCATGTGCTTTTGCCTGTTTAAGGGCAGCTTTTGTACCATGTCAGTGCACCAGGATAGGTTCTAAAGGATTTACTTCTGTTGTGCATCAGTCACGACTGCAAGCTGTTTTTTTTTAATTGTGCACCATTTTTGTTTTCTATGACACATCATGCACATGAATAAATTGGGAATTTAGATCAGGTACTTGCAGCAGTCTGCATACTCTGAGGGGCTGTGAACACATAGCAAGCTGGACTACTAGTGACACAAGTGTAGTACTCTACACTGCTGAACACTGCCTGGCCGGCAAACCTGATTGGGTGACTCTCCTCATCTGTGATCGCCACCATGAAAACATAAAGATACTTTTGTCATCTTACATGAGATGACTCCCATAACAATGCGTTGGGATTCACCAGCTGGGGGTATTTCATGCTATCTCCGAGAGCTCGACAATCCTTACTACGGCTTTAGCTGCTGCACCACAGATGTGACCATACCAAACTCCATTGTTGACAGGCTTGATTGATGGCTGAAAAGGAGGCTCAATCCAGAAAGAGGAGCTACACAAGCTGCTAGGCAGTGCGCATGGAGGACCTGATGCACGGAATCAGTGGCTGTAGCACCCATGCAGTCTGCTCGTGTTTCGGACCCCAACAGGTTGTTTATCTTTCATATCAGTAGTCTAAAGTGGGGGTGTGGTCTTTTATGCACCTAATGAGGGAGCTCCCATGAATGTAGGTTTCTGTTAGCACAGCAACCCTGTTCACACAACAGTTTGGCCATCAAGCATCGCTATGGCAGCTCGCCATTCCCTGGACGTAGGACACGGGATGGACTCATTTAAAATGTTTTTGAAATATATTTGACTTTTTGGGCGTACCGGATTTTCGTTTGAAATGGGATAGAATATTTGACTGCAACAAGTGTAGAAGTGAAGGTGCTCCATACTTCATTACAAAGTGGTTATGATGAAGCACCAAGAGGTGGTGAAGGGCTGTATTTGAAAACAGTTGCAATGTTAGAGACACCTTTGGGTGTAAAAACTAATGTGATGGAATTTTTTTATAGTCCCAAGAACTAAATAAAACTAAGACCGCCGACATGCAATGGGGAAAACCATACAGCATTCACCACATCATGCAAATTTTGGTAGTTTAAATGCCAAAATCCGCATGTTGTTCCCCAACAACTCATAATAGATAGTATTTATTTCGCTCGATAATCAATATACCCCTCAGTAATGTTATTTGTCATGTGCAATACATACCTCCCGTACTCACAGTCAGGGCCTTCATAACGATCAATGCCACAGTTGGCTGATAATATTCATGCTGTAAGTAAAGTAAAATGAGGCAAACACTAAGTGGATCGACATTTCGAAAGTGACCGAGTTGTCTTATGTTAAGGAAACAAGCACTTAAGCATCAATGTAGGAAGTGTGATGTAAAGCGAAATTTGGCACAGTTTTGCAAGAAGGGCAATGCTAAGGGAAAATAGTTGAAGACAAAGACCTCCAATACAGATGCAGTGCAATTCCAGATTTGCTTAGAATTGTTTTGGGACAGAAAGGCACATTGCATTCCCAGTGTTTCTCACTCAGAAGTATCACCAACTATAAGCTGTCAAACCTTCCAGGAATGGGGCACACAACTGTGAATTACCATTTACATTTTGGGCAGGATGTATAAACAATGGGAATAGAGATTCCCAAATTGCGATTTTCTCCAAATCACAATTAGGAAATCGCTGTTCTTAATATGGCATTTATTTTTATAATTACCCATTCATAGTAAGTTGGGAATCAACCGATTTCATGGTTATTAATGAGGTAGATCACAGTTTAAGACCCATTAGGAATGATAGCCATCACAGGGATGGCGGCCTGCTGGGGTCAGCAGACCACTATGTGTGTGATTGCTTTTAGGTAAAGCACTCTTGTTTTTTTTTAATGCAGCCTATTTTTCTGAAAATAAAATTGATGTGTCCTGCCCTGATCCTGAAGCCCCAGAATTCCCGGAAGAGTAGCAGTGAAGGACTTCATGTTTGCCTGCGCAACGTGAGCATTCATGCCGGAATTTACAGTATTCACGGGTGCACAAACCCTTCTTGTAATCCCAGCATGCCCCAGACTTGACATTCCCTGACTCACTTACTCCATTCGTGCCTTTTGTCGTTGCACCTGCCCCACCCTGAGTGGGGTGGTCCCGAAAGGGCCGATATGTTATGGGCAAACCGCTAGCAGTAAAAAACGTTTACCAAATTTTGCAGGTCCCATGGTGTGCTGCCATAAGTCTGCGTCAATCTCCCCCCCATAGCACAGAGTCACCCGCTACTAACCGTGCCCAGAATTCCTCATCGTACTGAGCCCAGGCGTACCCCCCAAAATTGAGCTGAGCTTTCCGTATCACATCCATATATTTTAAGAGGGCTACCGCC
The DNA here is from genome assembly GCF_031143425.1 of Pleurodeles waltl. Classification (NCBI taxonomy): domain Eukaryota; kingdom Metazoa; phylum Chordata; class Amphibia; order Caudata; family Salamandridae; genus Pleurodeles; species Pleurodeles waltl. The sequence continues at coordinate 1,001,793,945 of NC_090439.1, read as the reverse complement.
CTCTCTGGGAAGTGCTTGCAATAACACTGGCGTAGATCAAAAAGGCCGCTGTCCAATTCTCTATGGTAACCAGGACCTATGGCTGCTTAGCCAGCTTGTATTCCTCCTCTTTGGAACCCTCTTTGTACCTCACTTCCCTATGTAGTAGTTTCAACATCTCCACATACTCACCGCGCCAAATCTTTTCTTTCGTAGATAACATCAAATGGGCACCTAGTGGCTTCGCCGTTCCCATGTAGGGAAGCTTTTTTCCTTTTGCCCCGTCACAGTCTGTGTCTCGATCTTTTTCTCCTCCTTCCCTCACGGAGGCGCTCCTTGCTCACCTGCCTCCTCTGGCCCAACACCTACATCCGCCATATAAACCCCTTTATGCAGGCGCTCCTTGACTTCATCTACTTTCGCCTCTACCGCAACCGAAACTGCCCTGGCAGGCACTGAAAATATACTGGCGGGCCGCTTACCTGTCATCAAGGACCGGGGCCGCTCCTGAGCCACTCGCCTTGTGCGCTGTAGTCCGTCACCCGCCGCTGTTGCGGCCTGCAACGACTGAACAACAGCATTAGACACCCCCCGAACACACCACCAGTCATCCTCCACCCCCTCCCTCAACTCCCCTTCCTCCATGCTATCCTCGTTATAGTCCAGTTCCTCGAGCTGTGCCAGGCTCTCCGCAGGTAGGGTGCCAACAATATCCCCTGCCTGTGCATCGCCCGTCTTACCTCCGGGGTGTACCACCACCTTATCCCGTGAGGGGCCTGCACGCCCAATTTGGGCCCAGTTAGGTCGCCGCTCCACAGAGGCCGCCGTAGCAGGGGGCGCAACACCCACTCTGCTACGCCTCCCTCGTGGAATAACCGTCACCTCGCCGACGTCCTCCTCTGACGTTTTCTTCACCGCCATCCACCTAGCCGCTCGGGCCCTGCCTTCTTTTCCTCCTGGGGTCTACGAGCCACCCATGCCCGTCCCAGGTCTCGCTGTCCTATCTTGGTGCCCTGCCAGGATATGCCCATAGATCCAGTTATGCCTGCGCCATCTTCCTTGAGCTCCCCGGTACCTGACTGCTCCCTAAACTCCTTTCCCACCAGAGACCCTCCTGACATCACTTCCCTACTTACTTGCAACTCTAGACCCTTTCCACGACCGTAAGTATGGCGGGGAGGGCGCACTTTCAACGTAATCCTGTCTTCCTCTACTTCCCTGTCCTCCTCTTCACCATCATCACTCTAATCCCAGATGAACTGGGAGTTTTCATCCTCCCCCCACAATCCTGCTGCTACCTCCCCTGCCTCTAAAGAACTAATCCAGGAGCCTCCCTCTTTCCATGCCTGCTCAGCTTCCAATGGATCACCTGCTTCAATCCAGCCCACTACGTCCTCACTAGGGCTGGAGTCAGAAAGAAACTGGCAATCCCCGGCCCCTTGCAGCCGACAAACCCCAGCTCCTCCCCCCCCTCTCCCGGCGCCACTCGTTCACTCTTGGGGGCTCTCCTCACCTGGAAAGCGCTGCTGCCCTAATCCATTGCCCTTTACCAGACTGCCCCCATAAGACAATTCCACATCTCCTCTTTTACACACTGCCGCCCTGTTTAACACTTCGTGCGGCAACACCCTTTCCCCTCCCTTTTCCTGTACCCCGCCTGCTCAGCGCCCGGGCCCTCCCCTTCTGCGAAGCACTCACCACCTTTATTTTTCCCATCACGTGACGCGGAGGCGTATATGCCAATACCGCTGCCGCCACTCCGCTCGCCGCTCTTCTCGATGGCCGGGGGGTTCCAAGTACCCCCGCGCGCACCAAATCTAATCGGCAACAAACGAAGCGCTTCCTTCACCTTCGCGTCCGCCGCCATCCTCCGTTCGACCTTTTCCGACAACTCCGAGATAGGACAGGCCAACACCCTCACGCCGTACTGTCACCTATCAGCGCTTTTCCCCTACCTCGGAGAAACAACCGCCAGAAAAATTCCCTGGTAAGAGAATTTTTATTTATTTTATTTTTTTAAACTGGCTAACCGTACACTACTGCCAAATACACACTACTGCCAAATACTGCTAACTAGGCTAAAGCCAAAGCTCCGAACCTACCCGGTGGATGACTAAAATGGCAACAGGGGCCCAAAATGGCCCCTTTAAATAGCTCCCGCCATAGCCCAAAAGCGCCCAAACGGCGCCCTAGGGCTACACCACTTCCCCAAACACCCTGGGGTGGGGAGACCTCATGCCTCGGCAATCCCACCTGGGACCTCCATGTGCTTTTGCCTGTTTAAGGGCAGCTTTTGTACCATGTCAGTGCACCAGGATAGGTTCTAAAGGATTTACTTCTGTTGTGCATCAGTCACGACTGCAAGCTGTTTTTTTTTAATTGTGCACCATTTTTGTTTTCTATGACACATCATGCACATGAATAAATTGGGAATTTAGATCAGGTACTTGCAGCAGTCTGCATACTCTGAGGGGCTGTGAACACATAGCAAGCTGGACTACTAGTGACACAAGTGTAGTACTCTACACTGCTGAACACTGCCTGGCCGGCAAACCTGATTGGGTGACTCTCCTCATCTGTGATCGCCACCATGAAAACATAAAGATACTTTTGTCATCTTACATGAGATGACTCCCATAACAATGCGTTGGGATTCACCAGCTGGGGGTATTTCATGCTATCTCCGAGAGCTCGACAATCCTTACTACGGCTTTAGCTGCTGCACCACAGATGTGACCATACCAAACTCCATTGTTGACAGGCTTGATTGATGGCTGAAAAGGAGGCTCAATCCAGAAAGAGGAGCTACACAAGCTGCTAGGCAGTGCGCATGGAGGACCTGATGCACGGAATCAGTGGCTGTAGCACCCATGCAGTCTGCTCGTGTTTCGGACCCCAACAGGTTGTTTATCTTTCATATCAGTAGTCTAAAGTGGGGGTGTGGTCTTTTATGCACCTAATGAGGGAGCTCCCATGAATGTAGGTTTCTGTTAGCACAGCAACCCTGTTCACACAACAGTTTGGCCATTAAGCATCGCTATGGCAGCTCGCCATTCCCTGGACGTAGGACACGGGATGGACTCATTTAAAATGTTTTTGAAATATATTTGACTTTTTGGGCGTACCGGATTTTCGTTTGAAATGGGATAGAATATTTGACTGCAACAAGTGTAGAAGTGAAGGTGCTCCATACTTCATTACAAAGTGGTTATGATGAAGCACCAAGAGGTGGTGAAGGGCTGTATTTGAAAACAGTTGCAATGTTAGAGACACCTTTGGGTGTAAAAACTAATGTGATGGAATTTTTTTATAGTCCCAAGAACTAAATAAAACTAAGACCGCCGACATGCAATGGGGAAAACCATACAGCATTCACCACATCATGCAAATTTTGGTAGTTTAAATGCCAAAATCCGCATGTTGTTCCCCAACAACTCATAATAGATAGTATTTATTTCGCTCGATAATCAATATACCCCTCAGTAATGTTATTTGTCATGTGCAATACATACCTCCCGTACTCACAGTCAGGGCCTTCATAACGATCAATGCCACAGTTGGCTGATAATATTCATGCTGTAAGTAAAGTAAAATGAGGCAAACACTAAGTGGATCGACATTTCGAAAGTGACCGAGTTGTCTTATGTTAAGGAAACAAGCACTTAAGCATCAATGTAGGAAGTGTGATGTAAAGCGAAATTTGGCACAGTTTTGCAAGAAGGGCAATGCTAAGGGAAAATAGTTGAAGACAAAGACCTCCAATACAGATGCAGTGCAATTCCAGATTTGCTTAGAATTGTTTTGGGACAGAAAGGCACATTGCATTCCCAGTGTTTCTCACTCAGAAGTATCACCAACTATAAGCTGTCAAACCTTCCAGGAATGGGGCACACAACTGTGAATTACCATTTACATTTTGGGCAGGATGTATAAACAATGGGAATAGAGATTCCCAAATTGCGATTTTCTCCAAATCACAATTAGGAAATCGCTGTTCTTAATATGGCATTTATTTTTATAATTACCCATTCATAGTAAGTTGGGAATCAACCGATTTCATGGTTATTAATGAGGTAGATCACAGTTTAAGACCCATTAGGAATGATAGCCATCACAGGGATGGCGGCCTGCTGGGGTCAGCAGACCACTATGTGTGTGATTGCTTTTAGGTAAAGCACTCTTGTTTTTTTTTAATGCAGCCTATTTTTCTGAAAATAAAATTGATGTGTTTAAAAAGAAATAAAAATATAACTTTCATTTTTTAAGGAGTAAGTATTGCTCTGTGGGACCTCTGCCTGCTTTAAAAATATTTATATATTTTTTTACATTCTCAAAGTGTAAAGGGTCTCATTGGGACCCTTACCCATTTGTAAATGGGTTACCAACAATTTTGAATATTAAGGTTTTGCAACCAGAATTTGATCTTAAAACATTAATGCATATCACTGTGATTGTATATTTAGAATGGACATCCGAAGCACTCCCTTCCAAATACTGAATTGCAAACCCAAATGATAATTCTGTAGAATTCCAGTTTGGTGTTTGTACAGAATAATAAGCATTGCTTCGGACACAAATGGTCTGATTCTGTGAATTTGTCACCTCAAAAATGGTTTACCCACCCAATCCCTAATACAGTACTCCTGAATCACATCGACATTTTTCTATTTCTTAAAGGACTCTGGGGGAAAACTCTGATACTGGCAAAATTACAATGCATGCAGAATCACTAATGCCATGGCAACTAGTGGAAATACTGATGCACTGTTGTTGGGGTACAAATAATGGTGCCTAAAAGGGGGTCACAGTGAAGGTAATCTGGTGTTGAAGCTGAAGTATGTATATGGTGTGGAGCGTGACTGTTAGCACAAAAAGCAGTCTGGCTTAACTTAGAGCCAATAAAGTATGTATGTAGCACACAGACAGTAATAATGTGAAAACACAACACAAGAAAAATCCCTCACCAATTTAGATTAATAGAATAAATTTTAATAAATTATTTGAAACCGAAACAACAACAAAATCGGTAGAACCGGAGTTATGAATTTTAAAGGTTTTTGGTGCACAACTAGCACCTAAAAGTTAAAAGCACCCACCACGGACATCTAGTCATCCAAGACCTGTTCAAAGTAAAAAATTATGGTCAACCGCGATGGAGCGTGGCTTGGATACAAAAAGTGGACTGGGCCTATCTTCGGATTTAGAAGAAATGTTTAGATAAATGTTCTGAGAAGGGAAAGTTCCGCTGCGAAAAGGCTGCATGAAGTGTCTGAGGAGGAAACATTATTGTTGGCTAGCCTTTGGTTGAAGCCGCAGTGAAGATGTCTGCGTTTGCACTTAGGACATGATTTACAGTTTGACTATCCCATTATAATCTTTGGAGATGGTAATATAGTGGACAGAGTAACCCATTCGCCAAACTCTAAATCAGTCTCTGAAATGGAAGTCAAAAATCTCCAGAGGGGCAAGGCAGAGAGCTGTAGCCAAAGACAGTTCCATGAGGCTGGATAGCCCTTTGGTGAAGAACTGATGCACAAGATTTGCAGCTACAGAGAAGTATTTAGCTGGAGAAGCCATGAAGTCAGTATGGCCTGTGATGCACTTCGGGCAGACAGGGGAGTAGGTTGATCCTGGTCTCCTCCTGCATCTCAGAGCAGTCCCCTCTTTTGGATTTTGGCTATCTGGTCACACCCAGCACCACTTCCAAGGCTCCAGGATTTGGAGGGTCAGGGCTCACTCAGACTGGGTTCAGGTGTGGCTACAAAGTGAAGAGAGCCTTTCATTTCCCTGAGGCTCACATCAGGACAAACTGGATGTAGTGACAATGTGGAGGTGATATGTCCTTTGTGTGAAGGCACAGCACTTCTTATTCAGTTGCAAGTGGGGTCGTGCTCAGCTCCACCCCCATCCTGCCAGCAGATGGCCCATTTAGTAACATCTAATCCCTCTATCGTGTGACGGTCTAGGAAGAACTCATTAAGTCTGTCAGTTACACCCCATCATGTGATTCAAGACAGGCTGCAGGCACAAAATGGTTGAGGGCAAAAAATGGCAACTTTCTAAAAGAGGCAATTTGAAAAATGTAATCAAAACCCTAGCTTTACCATTAAATAGGGTTTCTCATTATAATTCCAAAGATACCCAAACATGAAATAGCTACTTGTTTCAAATGGAAAATACAGGTCATTAAATGAAATAAGGACTCTCTAATGTTATCCTGTGGGAGGGATAGGCTTCACAGTAGTAAAAAAAAATATTTAGGAGTTTTTCACTGCAAGGACATGTAAAACTCAAAAGTACATGGCTAAACTTTCAATTACAAGACACCCTGCCCTATGGCCTACCTAGGGTCTACCATAAGGGTGACATATGCAATAAAAGACCAATTTAAAGCTTGGCAAGGGAGTAATATTGCCAGGTCGAGTTGGCAGTTTAAAAACTGCATTCGGGCCTCAATTTCAGGCCTGTGACATGTTTTAAGGTGCTACTTAAGTGGGTGGCACAATAAGTGCTGCAGACTCACTGGTGACATTTAATTTAAAGGCCATGGGTATATGGTATACAACTCTACAAATGACTTATGAGTAAATTAAATATGCCTAATGGGTATAAGCCAATTTAACCATGTTTTAGCGGAGTGAGAGCAAGCCCTTTAGCACTGGTTGTCAGTAGCAAAATGTACAGAGTCTCCAGTCCCGCAAAATGAAGGAGGAGAGGCAAAAGGTTTGGAGAACATCACTGTTAGAAATGGGGTCTTTGGTTGGCAGTCAGGTTACCCTCTGTCCAAGCAAGGACCCTCACTCTAGTCAGGGTAAAGGAGAATCACCCTTAGCTAACCCTCGCTCGCCCCCTTGGTAGCTTGGCACGAGCAGGCAGGCTTAACTTCAGAGTCTAGGTGTAAAGTATTTGTACCAACACACACAGTAACTCAGTGAAAACATTACCAAATGACACAACACAGGTTTAGAAAAATAGGTAATATTTATCTAAACAAAACAAGACCAAAACAACAAAAATCCACCATACACAAGTCAAGTTATGAATTAAAAAGCAAAAAGAGTCTTAAATCCTTTAGAAAAAAGTGCTAACACTGTTAGCGTGCAAAAGTACCTGAGTTGCGTCAAAATAATTCCGCACGGGCGAGTGTGCATCGGAAAAGTCCAGCGGTGTGTCGATTTCTCACTCGCAAGCGAGACCGTGAGTCGTTCCTCCTCTGGTCGGGTTGGCATGTGTCATTTTTCCTTTCTCAGCAGGAGAGCAATGCGTCATTTCGGACATGCACCTCGGGTCTGGGCAGGCTTTGCGTTGTTTTTCCACGCCCAGCGATGTTGCGTCGCAAATACGGCTGCACAGTATCAGAAAACCACTCTGTGTGGGTTGCAACGTTATCAGCCTCCGTCAGCAGATCTTGCGCGTCGTTTCTCCAGCCATGTGCGTCGATCCTCCATCCGTGATGCAGGTGGAGCATTGATTTCAGCCGTGAAGCCGGCAGCGCGTCGTTTCTCAGCCACGTCTCGGAAGGTGCGTCAAAAATTTCCCCTCACGGCGGTCTGTGCGCGGATTTTCAGCCTTTGTCTGCCAGCTTCACCTTTCAAGGGACCAGGAACTGGATAGGGCACCACTTGGCAGGTCAGGAGTCTGAGCAAAGAGTCCAGGTGCTGGCAGGGGAAGTCTTTGATGGTCTTCAGACTTCAACAACAGGAGGCAAGCTCAGGACAAGCCCTTGGAGATTTCTTCACAAGCAGGAATGCACAACAAAGTCCAGTCTTTGTCCACTTTCACAGGCAAAAGCAGCAACTGTAGGGTAGATCCGCGAAGCACAGTCACAGGCAGGGCAGCACTTCTCCTCAGCTCTTCTCCTTGGCAGAGGTTCCTCTTGATTTATGATCTAATTTTCAGGGATTTTGCTGCCCTTCTTATACCCCTTTCTGCCTTTGAAGTATGCCTACTTTAAAGGAAAGTCTCTCTTTTTTGTGAGTTCCTGCCTTGCCCAGGCCAGGCCCCAGACACACACCAGTGGGTTGGAGACTGCATTGTGTGAGGGCAGGCACAGCCCTTTCAGGTGTGAGTGACCACTCCGCCCCTCCCTCCTACCACAGATGGCTCATCAGGATATGCAGGTTACATCTCAGCTCCCTTTTGTGTCACTGTCTAGAGAGAGGTGCAAACAGCCCAACTGTCAAACTAACCCAGACAGAGAATCCACAAACAGACAGAGTCACAGAATGGTTTAAGCAAGAAAATGCTACTTTCTAAAAGTGGCCTTTTCAAACACACAATCTCAAAACCAACTTCACTAAAAGATGTATTTTTTAATTGTGAGTTCAGAGATCCCAAACTCCACATGTCCATCTTCTCCCAAAGGGAATCTACACTTTAATCATATTTAAAGGTAGCCCCCATGTTGACCTAAGAGAGGGATAGGCCTTGCAACAGTGAAAAACGAATTTGGCAGTATTTCACTGTCAGGACATATAAAGCACACTAGTATGTGTCCTACCAGAAACATACACTGCACCCTGCCCATGGGGCTACCTAGGGCCTACCTTAGGGGTGGCTTAAAGGCAAGAAAAGGGACGGCCTAGGCCTGGCAAGTTGGTACACTTGCCAAGTCAAATTGGCAGTTTAAAACTGCACACACAGACACTGCAGTGGCAGGTCTGAGCCATGTTTACAGGGCTACTAATGTTAGTGGCACAACCAGTGCTGCAGGCCACTAGTAGTACTTGATTTACAGGCCCTAGGCACATCTAGTGCACTTTACTAAGGACTTACTAGTAAATCAAATATGCCAATCATGGAAAGCCAGTCAACAATACAATTTACACAGAGAGCATATGCACTTTAGCACTGGTTAGCAGTAGTAAAGTTCCCAGAGTCCTAATGCCAACAAAAACAGGTCAGAAAAATTAGGAGGAAGGAGGCAAAAAGATTGGGGATGACCCTGCAAAAGGGAAAAAGACCAACAGCCGCCCTAAGGCTGACAGGTCTAACATATTTCAGATAAAACTTCAGTTACACAATTAACCCTCAAGTACTTAATAAATGTTTAGTTTATGATCACTATCTAGCTGATGAATCACATCTACATGCCAACTGAAGCCTTCATAAATGCATAATTGTGAAAGTCTATGTTTGTACATTTAAATGTGAGTGGAGGTCCAGACCTGGTAAGGGTAGGGAAAGGATTAGGTTGGGCAAGGGAGAACTTTAGGAGGGCTGACTCATCCTGCCAACTCTGTGTCCCCATTTGTTACTATGTCTGGGACAAATACACAAAGGCCAACTGCGAACTACACCTAGTCATGTGACCCAGAATACAGGCTGCAGGCAACAAATTGTTAGGACAAGAAAATACCAACTTTCCAAAAGTGACATTTTCAGAATTGTGACCTAAAATCTGACTTTACCAATAAGGCGGGTATTAAATTACATTTCATTAGCGACCCAACATGATACTTCTACCTGTTCCCAGGCAAAAATCATGACATATTATATGTAATAAGGTAACCCAATGTTATCCTATGGGAGATGTAGGCCTTTCCGTAGTCAAATTAATTTTGGGGTTTTCCACTACCAGGACATGTAAAGCTTGAAAGTACCACTTTTTTAAATACAATGCATCCTGCCCTATAACATGTTTAGGGCCTACCTTAGGGGTGACTTGTATGTATTAAAAAGGAAGGGGTAGGCTTAGCAAAATCTGTATCTTATCAGGTCAAAATGGCAGTTTAAAACTGCACACAGGTTGCAATGGCAGGCCTGAGACATATTTTTAAAGGGCTACTTAAGTGGGTGGCACAATAAGTGCAGCAGACACACTAGTAGCATTTAATTTAATTAAGCCCTGGGGCATGTAGTGTCCCTTTACTAGAGCCTTATAGGTAAATTAAATGTGCCAATTGGGTGCAAGCCAAGTTTGCCATATTTAAAGGAGAGAGCAGAATCACTTTAGGACTGGGTAGCAGTGGTAAAGTGCACAGAGTCCTAAAGTCAGCAAAAATGAAGTCAGCAAAACAGGAGTTTTGAAGGCAAAAAGTTAGGGTGAAAGCCACATCAAGGATGGTAGGTCTAACATAATCTTAGGTGGAGTTGTGTTTTTTCTGTGATGACAGTTCCTGTTTTATCATGTATAAGAGAGACAGCCACAAGATAGTTCCCTTATTTCGCATCATGTTCTTCGCTCCTTAATACTATTTTATTCCTCAGTTTTAACCTTCAGCAGATTTACCTTCTGGATATCTTTACCTGGATTTTTGCATTACTTCTTCTCCTTCATGATGCTGGAAAAAATGGCCCATTGGTAATTTTTTGTGTGCTTTTCTTCAATCAAGAGCTATAAGATTGCCTTAGGACGTTTTTACTTTCATTGGATATTTCCTCCACGCTGGAATCCTTTTAAGGAAATTCTTGCCACTTTTCACAAATACTGATGAATGCAGAGTGGCATTGTGGCTACTGTGAAGAGTCAGTCTTTCCTTAAGCTATCAAGGAGACATACTGACTCAGCATGCAGTCCTTGACAAAAGATTTGGTTAAGTGCTTTCTTACATGGGTGCATGGGTTGGATAAGATATAGTTGTTAGCATATGCACTACTTTTTGTGTTGTGACTGTTTTCATAAAGTATGGCTGTTTTTTTATGCTTCTTTTGCGCTGAACATGTAGGCAGGACTTTCAGAAAAGTCCAAAGCATCAATTTATATAGAATGGTTTTAATGTTTGGTGAAATGCAGTTTGCCAACCTCTCACGGATAGAAGTTAAAAGCACTTACTACCCAGGACCACAAAAATCCCCAAAACTCTAGTCTCGAATTTTGGGTTCCATTTCTCACAGTCACTTCTCTATTTTGCACACTACTAAGAATTGTATTTCTTTGGTGTGAACAAAATCACCTGTGAAACTTTTGTATTCACAACAAGAAAAGTGTGGGAGTCAAGAAATAGCAAGCATTGGCAAAGCCAATAGATCTCATCTATGGGTGATCCATTATCATCGGCAATCAGATGGTGGTGGGTAACCGTAGCGGTGGGTAATGTGACTATTAAAAAACACTTCATAGTTTTTTGTTTTTTTTTCCACTTCTGACAGTGAGAGGGGGATAAGAACGTGGGACAGAAGGAAGGAGGGAATGCCAGGGAGTAGAAGAAACAGGATGTGAGGGTAGGAAAGGTAAAGTAAAAAGTGCTATGACATGGACAGCATTGACAGCAGCTTAGTGCTTTAAAAAAAAAAAGAAATAGTACTTGAATCACAGCATGAGAAGCGGATCAGTGGAGGGAAACTATTTAACTCAATTAATCTGTGCTTAGTCCGTGCACCACCAAAAGAAAATAAAGTGAGGCATGGCAAGTGCTGCCCAATTACAAGGCAGCAAATAAAAGTGACAATACTGCACACAAATAGTAAGTAATGGACGGTTCCAAGCCCATTATAAAACACATGAGTCTTGCAAGTGAGACTGCATGCTCATGCAGGCAAGACCTAAAAACACTATAATGCACAGAGCGCTGGTCACACCGTAGCACTTTTTTTGGTTGGTGGGGCAGGCAAGGGCAACACCAAGGAGGAAGGGGGCATAAAGAAGCAAAATGAATGGTGGGATAGAAACACTATGACATAGCCAGCGCTAACCATGTCATGGCACTTTTGTTTCTTTATTGTGGGGTGGGAGACAAGAGGCAACGTGGAGGGGGGAGGTGGGAGGCAACAGTGTACAGTCAAAGTTATGTTTTAATTATTGACTCGGATCTATTTCCTGCTTCCATGTCTGACCACAATGTGTGATTCTTGACAGCTACCTTCCCCTCATTGTGCCAGGAGAAGGGAGAAGGGTTACTTTACAAAGAGGATGACATTTCTTAGAGAGAGGGGGTGCTCTGTGAACTCTACTGAATATTCATACACTTTAAGCACTTCTTAAAGTTCAACACAACCCATCCACTACTTTGCCAAAAACTCCTCACTGCAAAGGTTTCTTTGTCACTGCATCCAACATTTTCTAGCATTCTCTCCAAGAGCTGAGAAATAAAGCTAACATCTAAGGGAACACCTTAAAGCATTTTATATCTTAAAGCGGACATAACACACTTCTTTTTTTGTTGAAATTTTGAAAATTAGGTATCGAGGTACAGAAATTGGGCGTCCATACAAAAATTATCTGATAAATACTTGTCAAATTCAGCAAAATGGTGGACCATGCAATTACAGACAATCCCACCTAGTCGAGTCTCCTACTTTGAGTTGTCTTTTGTCATAAGGCAGTTAAAAACAGTGGCGTATGAAGAAACATGGCTCATTCAACAGTAGCACAAATCAGAGATGTTTGAGCACAACAATACAAAGTCAATACGCATACAGTCATTATCCTGTTTACATGAAAAACATTTCATGAGCTTCAGTAAACTGTAGGCAACCTAATCAAAACTTGATGCCTATGGTTTCTTTCATGTTTCTCTCAAGGCCACCATATAGTAGCAACGTCAGGAATTGGTATTTAAACTGGTCATCTTCAGGCATTAAAATGCATTTACTTCTCTAAATTCATCCACAATGGTGTCAGCAAAGACACAGACAATATACGCAAATAGATGTTCAACCCACTCTCTTGTTATCATGATATAGTAGTTGCACCAAAGGAATTTTCAACATACAACGAAATGCTGATGGAAAGCCAGTGAACACCTGCCAAAGTGACCAAAAGAAGGCTTACCTTGTATGAACAGATATGCACTGTACTCGCAACCTGGTCTACCTCTATGTGTGCACGAACACCAAACTCAAAAATAAAGATTTTCTTCATGACTACAGTATAGCAGTCTCTAGTCGGTTATGGATGTTCAGTACCAGAAACGGGCCCTGTAGTCATCACTGCATGCCAATAAATCAATCAATGAAAATAAGCTTTATTCGGTTTTTGAACAAACCATAAAACGGACATATTAAAAACAATTCATATACAAATATCAAGACAAAGAATGATGTGCAAAACAGTACAAATAAAATCCTTTAAGTTTAACATTTTAAAAATATGGATAAAAGTCATACATGCATACAAATTTGAGAACAGCTGGGGATACATATGGATATAAATGCGGAAAACAGATGGAAAAAAACAAGTCTAAACAGAATAATTTCTAAACGTATCAAAATAATATTCACAACTATTCCTTGGTCTCGCAGCAGCTTTAAAAAATCTGGCTACGTTCAAAATGTTTTCTTCTGGGAGTCTTTGAAGGTACATAAGGCCTGGACGAACATGGGTTGAGTTTGCCCGCTTTAGTATGGGGTTAATAAACGCCTTTCTGGGGACCGCATACAAATTACGAAACACGGTGAAATGTAAAGTGACCTGCATAGAAATATTGTACCAGCTGCAGGACCCAAGTGTGTGACACCAGTATTTGCCCCAGAGGAACGCTAACAAATAATGCATCAGATCCATCCTAAACCTAGTTAGTAAAAATCGATCTTACATACTAGGTACCACTGATAAATAAGGCTCCATATCTGGAACTGTTCTCAGCAGAAAATGATTATGTATGTGTGGCTTTATTACAGACATCTGTTGTCTATCCAGAGCCCTTCGCCAGGTGGATTGGCCTATATCCCCTTCGCTGCCAGGCCTTTTACCCCTCAGGTGCAAGGCCTTTCTTTTTTGCTATTCGGAACAGTTCGCGCTTAGGCCCTCATAACTTTGTGTCCACATAAGCTACTCTCACCAAACTTGTGTCCTTTTTTTCCAACATCCCAGGGATTCTAGAAGTACCCAGGGTTTGTGGGTTCCCCTTGAGGAGACCAAGAAATTAACCAAAAAACAGCAAAATGTTTTTTCACAAAAACAGGAAAAAAGGGCTGGAGAACAAAGCTTGTGGTTTTTCCATGAAAATGGCAACAACAAAGGGTTTCTGGTGCTAAAATCACCATCTTCCCAGCTTTCAGGAACAGGCAGACTTGAATCAGAAAACCACATTTTTCAACACAATTTTGGCATTTTACTGGAACATACCCCATTTTTACTATTTTTTGTGCTTTTAGCCTCCTTCCAGTTAATGAAAGAAATAGGTGTGAAACCAATGGTGGTTCCCGGAAAGCTAAACATTTCTGAAAAGTAGACAAAATTCTGAATTCAGCAAGAGATCATTTGTGTAGATCCTACAAGGAGTTCCTACAGAAAATAACAGCCGAAATAAATTGAGGTGAAAAAGACAGTCATTTTTCTCCACGTTTTTCTCTGTAACTTTTTCCTGCAATGTCAGATTTTTGAAAGCAATATAGAGTAATGTCTGCTGAACTCTTCTGGTTGTGGGGATATATAGGGCTTGTAGGTTCATCAAGACCCCTAGGTACAAAGAGCCAATAAAGGAGCTACACCTTGCAATGGGTTTTCATTGTATATCGGTTAAACAGCAATTTATTTGATGAAATATACTGTAGAGTGAAAAATGGGTATCAAGGACACCTTTATATTTCCAAAATGGGCACAAGATAAGGTGTTGAGAAGTGGTGGTTATTTGCACATCTCTGAATTCCAGGGTCCCCATAGTAGCATATGAATTACAGGGCATTTCTCAAATAGACATCTTTTTTACACACTGTCTTACATTTGGAAGGCAAAAATGTAGAGACGGACAAGGGACAATAAAACTTGTTCTCCTATTCTGTGTTCCCCCAAGTCTCCTGATACAAATGGTACCTCACTTGCGTGGGTAGGCCTAATGCCCGCGACAGGAAACACAGCATGGATACATCACAATTTCCCAAAGAAAACAGACCTATTTTTTGCAAGGTGCCTAGCTGTGGATTTTGGCCTCCAGCTCAACCGGCACTTAGGGAAACCTAGCAAACCTATACTTTTTTTTAAAAAACAGATAGCTAGGGAAATTCAGAATGGGGTGAATTGTGGGGCTCTCACCTGGTTCTGTTACCCAGAACCCTTTGCAAACCTCAAAAATTGGCAGAAAAAACACTTTTTCCTTACATTTCGGTGATAGAAAGTTCTGGAATCTGAGAGAAGCCACAAATTTCCTTCCACACAGCATTCCCCAAGTCTCCTGATAAAAATGGTACCTCACTTGTGTGGGTAGGCCTAGTGCCAGTGACAGGAAATTACCCAAAACACAACATGGACACATCACATTTTCCTAAAGACAACAGACCTGTTTTTTGCAAAGTGCCTAGCTGTGGATTTTGGCTTCTAGGTCAGCTGCACCTAGGGAAACCTAGCAAACCTACACATTTTTTAAAAATAGACACCTAAGAGAACCCAGGAAGGGGTGACTTGTGGCGCTCTCATCAGGTTCTGTTACCCAGAATCCTTTGCAAACCTCAAAATTTGGCAAAATAAAACACTTTTTCCCCACATTTCGGTGATAGAAAATTCTGGAACCAGAGAGTAGCCACAAATTTCCTTCCACCCAGAATTCCCCCAAGTTTCCTGATGAAAATGGTACCTCACTTGTGTGGGTAGGCCTAGTGCCAGTGACAGGAAATGACCCAAAACACAACATGGACACATCACATTTTCCAAAAGAAAATGGACCTGTTTTTTGCAAAGTGCCCAGCTGTGGATTTTGGCCTCTAGCTCAGCCGCACCTAGGGAAACCTAGCAAACCTATACATTTTTGAAAACTAGACACCTAGGGGAACCCAGGATGGGGTGAGTTGTGGCGCTCTCACCAGGTTCTGTTATCCAAAATCCTTTGCAAACCTCAACATTTGGCAAAAAAAAACACTTTTTCCTCACATTTTGGTGACAGAAAGTTCTGGAATGTAGGAGGAGCCACAAATTTCCTTCCACACACCATTCCCCCAAGGCACTCGATAAAAATGGTACCTTACTTGTGTGGGTGGGCCTAGTGCCCGAGACAGTAAATGCCCCAAAACACAACGTGGACACATCACATTTTCCCAAAGAAAACTGACATGATTTTTGCATGGTGCCTAGCTGTGGATTTTGGCTTCTAGCTCATCTGGTACCTAGAAAAACCTAGCAAACCTGGACATTTCTGAAAACTAGACACGCCGGGGAATGCAGGATGGGGTAACTTGTGGCGCTCTCACCAGGTTCTGTTACCCAAAATCCTTTGCAAACCTCAGAATTTGGCAAAAAAATTAATTCCTCACATTTCAGCTATAGAAAGTTATGGAATCTAAGAGGAGCCACACATTTCCTTCCACACAGCATTCCCCCAAGACTCCTGATAAAAAATGGTACCTCACTTGTGTGGGTAGGCCTTGTGCCTGCGACAGGGAATGCCCCCAAAACACAACGTGGACACATCACATTTTCCCAAAGAAAACAGTCCTTTTTTTTGCAAAGTGCCTAGCTGTGGATTTTGGCATCTAGCTCAGCCGGCACCTAGGGAAAATTAGCAAACCTATACATTTATTAAAACTAGATAGATAGGGAGATTCAGAATGGGGTGACTTGTGGGGCTCTCACCAGGTTCTGTTACCCAGAATCCTTTGCAAATCTCAGAATTTGGCCTAAAAAAACACTTTTTCCACACATTTCGGTGATAGAAAGTTCTTGAACCAGAGAGTAGCCACAAATTTCCTTCCACCCAGAATTCCCCCAAGTTTCCTGATGAAAATGGTACCTCACTTGTGTGGGTAGGCCTAGTGCCAGTGACAGGAAATTACCCAAAACACAACATGAGCACATCACATTTTCCTAAAGACAACAGACCTGTTTTTTGCAAAGTGCCTAGCTGTGGATTTTGGCTTCTAGCTCAGCTGCACCTAGGGAAACCTAGCAAACCTACACATTTTTTAAAAATAGACACCTAGGGGAACCCAGGAAGGGGTGACTTGTGGCGCTCTCACCAGGTTCTGTTACCCAGAATCCTTTGCAAACCTCAAAATTTGGCAAAATAAAAACACTTTTTCCACACATTTCGGTGATAGAAAGTTCTGGAACCAGAGAGTAGCCACAAGTTTCCTTCCACCCATAATTCCCCCACGTTTCCTTATAAAAATGGTACCTCACTTGTGTGGTTAGGACTTGCCCGCATCAGGAAACGCCCCAAAACACGATGTGGACACATAAAAAATTATCAAATAGTAAACTACCTGTTTTTGCGGGGGGACCTGCGCTTTTGGTCCTCGGCTCAGCAGCCATCTAGGGAAACCTACCAAACCCAAACATTTCTGAAAACTAGACACCCAAGGGAGTCCAGGGAAGTGTGACTTGCATGGATCCCCCAGTGTTTTCTTACCCAGAATCCTTAGCAAACCTCACATTTAGCTAAAAAATCAAATTTTCCCACATTTCTGTGTGGGATCACCGCACTGGCATAAATTTGCATGGGCAGTTTGGAAAAAAATGTTTTTAGGCTGACAAGTGGGGCAGAATTTGTATTGGTATAGATGCAACAATGCTGGGTGGTAGGAATTTTGTGAATTCCTGAAAAATGTGGGAAAATTGTGTGATTACGAAAATGATGTGGGGTGCACGTGAAGCACACCACCCTGAACTCACCCAGATGTTTAGTTTTCAGATGTGTCTAGGTCTCATAGATTTTTGTACATGGCAGCGTCCCAAAGTCCAAAAAGTGCAGCCCTCACCATTCCAAGTGGGACGATTTTGAGAGTTAGACAAGCTCTCATGGCCCAAATATAAAACCAAAACCCAAAATAATCAAATGCCCTCTTGCTTGCCGTTAGGATAAGATCTTTTAGTGAGCTGAAATACTGGTAACCCCTTCATTTGGGGTGGGGGCATAACCATGCCCATACTGATTGGTAGCGACCACCCCACTTTTTTTTTAATTCCCTGGCATCTAGTAGGCTTTCTGGCACCCTCCCCCGGGGAGTGGATCAGGAGTAATTGCCCTATTTGCCCACCGGTGGGCAGAACAACTTTGTCTCCATTTATTGTGGGTGGGGGTTTGGCCATAATCCCACCCTCTTTTAAAAAAAATAATCTTCCCATGCCTCTGGTGGGCTTTCTAATTAAAATAGGCCGATATGCCCCAAAAGGGGGCAGAAATGGGCTCAAATAAATTTGCCCCCAGGGGAGCGACCCTTGCCCAAGGGGCTGTCCCCCAAAACAAAACACACACCAATCCTGCATGCCTCAGTGGATTCGGCTCTCCCTGGGGGCAGATGGGCCTAATAGAAATAGGCCAATCTGCCCCCAAGAGGGGCAGAAATGGCCTAATAGAAATTTTACCTCCAGGGGAGCGACCCTTGCCTAAGGGGTAAATCCCCATCTGTAAAAAATAAAAATATAAAAAATTCTCTGGTGCCTAGTGTTTTCTGCCCCCCTTGGGTCAGATCGGCCTAATTAAAATAGGTCGATCTGCCCCCAAGGGTGGCAGAAATGGCCTCAAATAAATTTGCCCCCCAGAGGAACGACCCTTGCCTAAGGAGTCGTTGCCCTAGCGTGAAATTGGCGCAAAACAAAATCCCTGGTATCTAGTGGTTTCTGCCCCCCTTGGGGGCAGATTGGCCTAATAAAAATAGGCTTTTCATCAACCAACTGTGGATGTAAAGCCAGTGAAAACCTGGCAAAGTGACCAAAAGGAAGCTTACCTTGAATGACAAGATACGCACTGTCCTCATAACCTGTCTACTTCTGAATGTGCATGAACACCTACTTTAAAGACTTACGGTTTATGGCACGAGGAGTGGCGCGCGGCATGTAGTGGTCGATTCGTTGGAGCGCATGAGTACTGCGTGCAGTTCTACGAGCTTCAGGTGTTTTTTTTAAAGGAGAAGAAGTTGGAACAGCATGACGCACTGACGTGGACGTTTCCTCTGTGTTGAGCATGCGCCGGAATTGGTGTCTATGCAACGCTGACATGCGCTTCACATGGGAGTTATTTTTAGCAAGCGTCTGGATATTTGTCAAGGCAACGCTGGTGTGCGTTCCGCAGTGAACTCAACTAATCTAGGCTTCTTCAACCTGTCAAAGTGACTAACATAAAGGGAACAGGTCATACTCCAAATTATTTTTGTTTAACATAAGTGCCTGAGTGTTTTTATTGTCATTATGGCACAACAGAATTTTAGTATAATTCCTCCACATGTGTTTTGTGCCTCAGGGACAGAAACTTCAATGAAATGGAAAGCATGAAAGGATGATTTTACAAATTATATTGAGGCAATTGATGAAGAGGGAAAATGCCAGTAGAGCAGAAAAAAAAGAATTCTCTTACATTCATTGGGACCTGTTGGGTTAAAGACATATAGAGGGTCATTCTGACCATGGCGGCCGGTGGCCGCCAGGGCCACCGACCACGGGAGCACCGCCGACAGGCTGGCGGTGCTCCAATGAGCATTCTGACCGCGGCGGTTCAGCCGCGGTCAGAAGCGGAAAGTCAGCGGTCTCCTGCTGACTTTCCGCTGCTCATTGGAATCCTCCATGGCTGCGGAGCGCGCTCCGCAGCCATGAGGATTTTGGACCCCCCTACCGCCATCCAGTTCATGGCGGGAAAGCCGCCATGAACAGGATGGCGGTAGGGGGGGTCGCGGGGCCCCTGGGGGCCCCTGCCGTGCCCATGCCAATGGCATGGGCACGGCAGGGGCCCCCGTAAGAGGGCCCCAAAATGTATTTCACTGTCTGCCTTGCAGACAGTGAAATACGCGACGGGTGCAGTAGCACCCGTCGCACCTTCCCACTCCGCCGGCTCGATTACGAGCCGGCATCCTCGTGGGAAGGTCGTTTTCCCCTGGGCTGGCGGGCGGTTTAACTGGAACCGCCCGCCAGCCCAGGGGAAAACTCGTAATACCCGCTGCGGTCTTTTGACCGCTGCGCGGTAATTTGGAGGGCGGGATCCTGGCGGGCGGCCTCCGCCGCCCGCCAGGGTCATAATGAGGCCCATAGTAGAATGCAAAAGAACTCACCAAGTGGAGACGGAAATGTTTATTCAGCAGCTATACAAGACGTTGGGCCAGATGTACAACCCTGAGTTTTTCAACTCGCAATTTGCGAGTCACAAATTGTGAGCCACAAATCCTTATGTACAACAGCGCACTTTACACTGTTTGTGATTCTCAATGGGGTCGCAAATGACCTACCTCATGAATATTCATGAGGTAGGTCACAATTTGCGAACCCATTGGGAATGGCTGCCCTTACAGGGATGGTGGCCTGCTGGAGACAGCAGACCACCATGTCTGTGACTGCTTATAAATAAAGCAGTTTTTTTTTTAATGCAGCCCGTTGTCCTTAAAGAAAAACGAGATGTATTTCAAAAACAAAAATGAAAAGTTTTCTTTTCATTTTTTCAGAGCAGGCTGAACCACTGCCTGCTCTGAAACAATATTTTTGCTACCATTCACAAAGGGGAAGGGGTCCTGTGGGGACCCCTTCCCGTTTGCAAATGGGTTAGCACCAGTTTGAAACTGGTTCTAACTGCGATTGTTTTGTGACAGCATTCAAGGTCACAAAACAATCCTACATCGTGCTGCGACTCGCAATTAGGAAGGGAATTGCAACTCGCAAATCTATTTTGTGATTCGCTAAGTAGATTACTGAATTGCAAAATAGGGTCTGTACATACCAAAATCTGCGAATCGGGCCTTTTGCGACAGGAATACTAGTACGTACATGTGCCCCCTTGACAAGTATTCTGCACCAAAAGTGTGTATTGGCATTACAAGATCGACATTTTTCCAACATAAACATAATAAAGGGGAAAATGTTGATGATTATGTGGCGGAATTGAAGAAGTTAGCCATTGACTGTAAATTTGGTGTATTACATGATGATCTCATCAGAGATCAATTGGTCATGCATACCCACAATCAGTCTATACAGGAGCGATTGTGGATAAATGGCGACGCTCTGCTTGAGTATGTTATATCTATTATTCGTTAAGCTGAGAGTTTGGGGAGATGTGCGACTGAAAAGGAGTATAGTGTTTGCAAAGTAAATACTTGTAAGCTCGATAAAACACCTACATCTAATTACAAAGAGAAAGTAGGATACAAAGATAAAATATGTTATCGTTGTGGTAGTAAAGACCATTTGGCGTTTTCAAAATCTTGTCCTGCTGTGAAACAAAGATGTAATAACTGCGGCATGTTAGGTCATTTTGGGAAGGTATGCCAAACGAGAAGAAGTAGTGTCATGTGTGTGTGAAGATAAGGATTACAGGAATAGTGATTCAGGTGATGACAGTGAAAACACGAATGTCGTTAAAAACTTACAGGGCAAATTTGTATTGAATATTAGTGAAAGTAACAAAGATAGGACTGTATTTATTACCTCCTGATATCGAACCTGAAAGTTATACTGGTGAAAAAATCAACATGTTAGGTTACAGGTGGCTGATTTTTCAATTCAGAGGCCGAAATACTAGAAGCAAGCTGTACGTGGCAGAAAGAGGACCCTCAGTTTTGGGTTGGCAAGATCAAGGGATGTTACATATGATATTGGACCCGAATAGCAAGGATAAGGTGCTCATAGAGGATATCGGAAGTTCTATGGAAGTGGAACTGGAAAAGAAATTTCTGAAAGTCTTTTGTAAACAGCTTGGAAAACTAAAGGGCTTTGAGCATGAAATTGTTGTGAAAGAAAATGCACAACCTAAAATGCACAAGTTAAGACCAGTACCTATAATGGTCACAGAAGAGGTGTCAGATGAATTGGAGAAATTAGTACAAATGGATGTGTTTGAGCCCATTGAGAGTTCGGAGTGGATCTCACCAGTGGTCGTAGCGCGACACAGTAATGGAAACATCCGTCTATGTGTGGATTTGCGACATCTTAACAATAACATTGTCATAGACCAGTTTCCATTACCAAAAATCACAGAAATTGTGTCATGTTTAAAAGGTGCTACTTGGTTTTCTAGTATTGATTTATCTGTGGCATATCACCAAATTCTCCTATCACCACAATCAAGGATATTAACGGCTTTTATCACCCATGTGGGTTGTTTCCAGTTCAAAAGGATGCCCTTTGGTTTGTTATCGGCCGCAGCCGTTTTCCAACATTTGACGCATAAACTGTTTGGGAAGGAAAGGGGTGTAATGTTTTTTCAAGATGACATTCTAGTACTTGGGAACAATAGAGAGTGTTATGATGGAAAGGTGCAACATGTGTTGAGTGTTTTGGAAAACACTGGATTGGCTGTTGAGATGAGCAAATGTAAGTTTGCAGAAAGAAGTGTGACATATTTGGGACACGTTATCAGTGGGGAGGGGGTGAGGCCTAAATCCTCCTTAATGAGTTCAATCAGAGAGATGTCACTACCATCTAATAAGAATGATGTGAGATCATTTTTAGGCATGGTGGAATTTTGTGCAAAATTCATTCAAAATTTTGCAGAAAAAGTGTATAATATAAGGCAACTCCTTAAAAAAAATTAAAGTTCGAATGGGACTCAAAGTGTGATATGGAATTTAGGCATATCAAAGAGAGTCTGTATAAAGTCTCTAATCTAAGTAGTTTTGATCCTCAACTTCAGCGTGACTTAACTACGGATGCAAGTGATAAAAGTGATAAAGGACTGGGTGTGGTGTTATCACAAAGGGACAGTAGTGGCAAAGAGAATATTGTTCTGTTTGCATCTAGATCCTTGACATCAGCGGAGGAGAAATGCCCTATCATAGAGAGGAAGGCACTTGCGTGTGCATGGGGGTTAGAACATTTTAGTTCTTTTGTGTGGGGGAGAAGTGTTATCATCCAATGTGATCATAAACCGTTGATGAAGCTATTATCTTCTCAGGGTATTGTTGTAGCATAGGCCAGGATAGAAAGGATTTTTATGAGAATGAAAGACTATATTTACAGAATGGAGTATGTACTTGGGAATGTGAATGCCGTGCCCATTAGAGGAATGTAAAGAAGATCCACAGGATGATTTTAAGGTCACACATGTTTTTGATTCAGGAAAACCAGCTTTGAGTAAGGATGTGTGGGAAAAAAAACAAAAGGAAGATGTTGATTTACAAATGGTTCTAAAGTATATGTTGGAAGAGTGGCCCAAGAAGGATGTTTTATCAGAAGGGTGTAGAGATTATTGGGGGATTAGATCTGAGTTATCTATTGAGAATGATTAGATTTTAAGGGGCAATAGGTTTGGTCCTCCCAACGCGTTGCGAGAAAGCATTATAGAATTGTGCCATGAAGGTCACTTTGGTATAGTAAGAACTAAAACCATTGTCAAAGAATATTTTTGGTGGCCAGGAGTTGACAATGCTGTGGAGAAATTTGTGCGGAATTGTAATGTTTGTTGGTCTGCTGACAAGACATTACATACCTTAATGCAACCTATGGATCAGAAGTTGGTTCCTGAACTACATTGGGAATGTGTAGCTGTAGACTTAACCCCTTCGCTGCCAGGCCTTTTCCCCCTCCTGTGCCAAGCCTTTTTTTGGCTATTTGGAGCAGTTCGCGCTTAGGCCCTCATAACTTTTTGTTAACATAAGCTACCCACGCCAAATTTGCGTCCTTTTTTTCCAACATCCTAGGGCTTCTAGAGGTACCCAGACTTTGTGGGTTCCCCAGAAGGAGGCCAAGAAATAAGCCAAAATACAGTGAAAATTTCGTTTTTTTCAAAAAAATGGGAAAAAGGGGCTGCAGAAGAAGGCTTGTGGTTTTTTCCCTGAAAAGGGCATCAACAAAGGGTTTGCGGTGCTAAAATCACCAGCTTCCCAGCTTTCAGGAACAGGCAGACTTGAATCAGAAAACCCAATTTTTCAACACAATTTTGGCATTTTACTGGGACATACCCCATTTTTACGATTTTTTGTGCTTTCAGCCTCCTTCCAGTCAGTGACAGAAATGGGCATGAAACCAACGCTGGATCCCTGAAACCGCAACATTTCTGAAAAGTAGACTAAATTCTGAATTCAGAAAGGGGTAATTTGAATAGATCCTACAAGGGTTTCCTACAGAAAATAACAACTGAAAAAGAAAAATATTGAAATTGAGGTGAAAAAAACACAAATTTTTCTCTAAGTTTTACTCTGTAACTTTTTCCTGCAATGTCAGATTTTCGAAAGCAATATACCATTACGCCTGCTGGACTCTTCTGGTTGCGGGGATATATAGGGCTTGTAGGTTCATCAAGAACTCTAGGTACCCAAAGCCAATAAATGACCTGCACCCTGCAGTGGGTTTTCATTCTATGCCGGGATTACAGCAATTAATTTGCTGAAATATAAAGAGTAAGAAATAGCTATCAAGAAAACCTTTGTATTTCCAAAATGGGCACAAGATAAGGTGTTGAGAAGCAGTGGTTATTTGCACATCTCTTAATTCCGGGGTGCCCATACTAGCATGTGAATTACAGGGCATTTCTCAAATAGACGTCTTTTTTACACACTGTCTTACATTTGGAAGGGAAAAATGTAGAGAAAGACAAGAGGCAATAACAATTGTTTTGCTATTCTATGTTCCCCCAAGTCTCCCGATAAAAATGATACCTCACTTGTGTGGGTAGGCCGGATATGCCCCAAAACACAACGTGGACACATCACAGAAAACAGAGGTGTTTTTAGCAAAGTGTCTACCTGTAGATTTTGGCGTCTAGCTCAGCCGGCACCTAGGGAAACCTACCAAACCTGTGCATTTTTTAAAACTAGAGACCTAGGGAAATCCAAGATTGGGTGACTTGTGGGGCTCTGACCAGGTTCTGTTACCCAGAATCCTTTGCAAACCTCAAGTTTTGGCTAAAAAAACACATTTTCCTCACATTTCGGTGACAGAAAGTTCTGGAATCTGAGAGGAGCCACAAATTTCCTTCCACCCAGCGTTCCCCCAAGTCTCCCGATAAAAATGATACCTCACTTGTGTGGGTAGGCCTAGCGGCCGTGACAGGAAACGCCCCAAAACGCAACGTGGACACATCCCATTTTTTGAAAGAAAACAGAGCTGTTTTTTGCAAAGTGCCTACCTGTAGATTTTGGCCTCTAGCTCAGCCGGCACCTAGGGAAACCTACCAAACCTGTGCATTTCTGAAAACTAGAGACCTAGGGGAATCCAAGAGGGGGTGACTTGTGTGGCTCGCACCAGGTTCCGTTACCCAGAATCCTTTGCAAACCTCAAAATTTGGCTAAAAAAGCACATGTTCCTCACATTTCTGTGGCAGAAAGTTCTGGAATCTGAGAGGAGCCACAAATTTCCTTCCACCCAGCGTTCCCCACGTCTCCCGATAAAAATGATACCTTACTTGTGTGGGTAGGCCTAGCGCCCGCGACAGGAAACGCCCCAAAGCACAACGTGGACACATCCAAATTTTTGAAAGAAAACAGAGGTGTTTTTTGCAAAGTGTCTACCTGTAGATTTTGGCCTCTAGCTCAGCCGGCACCTAGGGAAACCTACCAAACCTGTGCATTTCTGAAAACTAGAGACCTAGGGGAATCCAAGATGGGGTGACTTGTGTGGCTCGGACCAGGTTCTGATACCCAGAATCCTTTGCAAACCTCAAAATTTGGCTAAAAAAAACACATGTTCCTCAAATTTCTGTGGCAGAAAGTTCTGGAATCTGAGAGGAGCCACAAATTTCCTTCCACCCAGCGTTCCCCCAAGTCTCCCGATAAAAATGATACCTCACTTGTGTGGGTAGGCCTAGCGCCCGCAACAGGAAACGCTTCAAGGCGCAACGTGGACACATCCAAATTTTTTAAAGAAAACAGAGGTGTTTTTTGCAAAGTGCCTACCTGTAGATTTTGGCCTGTAGCTCAGCCGGCACCTAGGGAAACCTACCAAACCTGTGCATTTCTGAAAACTAGAGACCTAGGGGAATCCAAGATGGGGTGACTTGCGTGGCTCGGACCAGGTTCTGTTACCCAGAATTCATTGCAAACCTCAAAATTTAGCTAAAAAAACACATGTTCCTCACATTTCTGTGGCAGAAAGTTCTGGAATCTGAGAGGAGCCACAAATTTCCTTCCACCCAGCGTTCCCCCAAGTCTCCCGATAAAAATGATACCTCACTTGTGTGGGTAGGCCTAGCGCCCGCGACAGGAAACGCCCCAAAGCGCAACGTGGACACATCCAAATTTTTGAAAGAAAACAGAGGTGTTTTTTGCAAAGTGCCTACCTGTAGATTTTGGCCTCTAGCTCAGCCGGCACCTACGGAAACCTACCAAACCTGTGCATTTCTGAAAACTAGAGACCTAGGGGAATCCAAGATGGGGTGACTTGTGTGGCTCGGACCAGGTTCTGTTACCCAGAATCCTTTGCAAACCTCAAAATTTGGCTAAAAAAACACATGTTCCTCACATTTCTGTGGCAGAAAGTTCTGGAATCCGAGAGGAGCCAGAAATTTCCTTCCACTCAGCGTTCCCCCAAGTCTCCCGATAAAAATGATACCTCACTTGTGTGGGTAGGCCTAGCGCCCGCGACAGGAAACGCCCCAAAGCGCAACGTGGACACATCCAAATTTTTTAAAGAAAACAGAGGTGTTTTTTGCAAAGTGCCTACCTGTAGATTTTGGCCTCTAGCTCAGCTGGCACCTAGGGAAACCTACCAAACCTGTGCATTTCTGAAACTAGAGACCTAGGGGAATCCAAGATGGGGTGACTTGTGTGGCTCGCACCAGGTTCTGTTACCCAGAATCCTTTGCAAACCTCAAAATTTGGCTAAAAAACCACATGTTCCTCACATTTCTGTGGCAGAAAGTTCTGGAATCTGAGAGGAGCCACAAATTTCCTTCCACCCAGCATTCCCCCACGTCTCCCGATAAAAATGATACCTCACTTGTGTGGGTAGGCCTAGCGCCCGCGACAGGAAACGCCCCAAAGCACAACGTGGACACATCCAAATTTTTGAAAGAAAACAGAGGTGTTTTTTGCAAAGTGCCTACCTGTAGATTTTGGCCTCTAGCTCAGCCGGCACCTAGGGAAACCTACCAAACCTGTGCATTTCTGAAAACTAGAGACCTAGGGGAATCCAAGATGGGGTGACTTGTGTGGCTCGGACCAGGTTCTGATACCCAGAATCCTTTGCAAACCTCAAAATTTGGCTAAAAAAACACATGTTCCTCACATTTCTGTGGCAGAAAGTTCTGGAATCTGAGAGGAGCCACAAATTTCCTTCCACCCAGCGTTCCCCCACGTCTCCCGATAAAAATGATACCTCACTTGTGTGGGTAGGCCTAGCGCCCGCGACAGGAAACGCCCCAAAGCACAACGTGGACACATCCAAATTTTTGAAAGAAAACAGAGGTGTTTTTTGCTAAGTGTCTACCTGTAGATTTTGGCCTCTAGCTCAGCCGGCACCTAGGGAAACCTACCAAACCTAAGGATTTCTGAAAACTAGAGACCTAGGGGAATCCAAGATGGGGTGACTTGTGTGGCTCGGACCAGGTTCTGATACCCAGAATCCTTTGCAAACCTCAAAATTTGGCTAAAAAAAACACATGTTCCTCAAATTTCTGTGGCAGAAAGTTCTGGAATCTGAGAGGAGCCACAAATTTCCTTCCACCCAGCGTTCCCCAAAGTCTCCCGATAAAAATGATACCTCACTTGTGTGGGTAGGCCTAGCGCCCGCAACAGGAAACGCTTCAAAGCGCAACGTGGACACATCCAAATTTTTTAAAGAAAACAGAGGTGTTTTTTGTAAAGTGCCTACCTGTAGATTTTGGCCTCTAGCTCAGCCGGCACCTAGGGAAACCTACCAAACCTGTGCATTTCTGAATACTAGAGACCTAGGGGAATCCAAGATGGGGTGACTTGCGTGGCTCGGACCAGGTACTGTTACCCAGAATTCATCGCAAACCTCAAAATTTGGCTAAAAAAACACATGTTCCTCACATTTCTGTGGCAGAAAGTTCTGGAATCCGAGAGGAGCCAGAAATTTCCTTCCACCCAGCGTTCCCCCAAGTCTCCCGATAAAAATGATACCTCACTTGTGTGGGTAGGCCTAGCGCCCGCGACAGGAAACGCCCCAAAGCGCAACGTGGACACATCCAAATTTTTTAAAGAAAACAGAGGTGTTTTTTGCAAAGTGCCTACCTGTAGATTTTGGCCTCTAGCTCAGCTGGCACCTAGGGAAACCTACCAAACCTGTGCATTTCTGAAACTAGAGACCTAGGGGAATCCAAGATGGGGTGACTTGTGTGGCTCGCACCAGGTTCTGTTACCCAGAATCCTTTGCAAACCTCAAAATTTGGCTAAAAAACCACATGTTCCTCACATTTCTGTGGCAGAAAGTTCTGGAATCTGAGAGGAGCCACAAATTTCCTTCCACCCAGCATTCCCCCACGTCTCCCGATAAAAATGATACCTCACTTGTGTGGGTAGGCCTAGCGTCCGCGACAGGAAACGCCCCAAAGCACAACGTGGACACATCCAAATTTTTGAAAGAAAACAGAGGTGTTTTTTGCAAAGTGCCTACCTGTAGATTTTGGCCTCTAGCTCAGCCGGCACCTAGGGAAACCTACCAAACCTGTGCATTTCTGAAAACTAGAGACCTAGGGGAATCCAAGATGGGGTGACT
This sequence comes from Pleurodeles waltl, assembly GCF_031143425.1. NCBI lineage: Eukaryota > Metazoa > Chordata > Amphibia > Caudata > Salamandridae > Pleurodeles > Pleurodeles waltl. The sequence goes on along the minus strand of NC_090439.1, from coordinate 1,001,765,564 downwards.
TGTGGGGCCCGGACCAGGTTCTGATACCCAGAATCCTTTGCAAACCTCAAAATTTGGCTAAAAAAACACATGTTCCTCACATTTCTGTGGCAGAAAGTTCTGGAATCTGAGAGGAGCCACAAATTTCCTTCCACCCAGCGTTCCCCCACGTCTCCCGATAAAAATGATACCTCACTTGTGTGGGTAGGCCTAGCGCCCGCGACAGGAAACGCCCCAAAGCACAACGTGGACACATCCAAATTTTTGAAAGAAAACAGAGGTGTTTTTTGCAAAGTGTCTACCTGTAGATTTTGGCCTCTAGCTCAGCCGGCACCTAGGGAAACCTACCAAACCTAAGGATTTCTGAAAACTAGAGACCTAGGGGAATCCAAGATGGGGTGACTTGTGTGGCTCGGACCAGGTTCTGATACCCAGAATCCTTTGCAAACCTCAAAATTTGGCTAAAAAAAACACATGTTCCTCAAATTTCTGTGGCAGAAAGTTCTGGAATCTGAGAGGAGCCACAAATTTCCTTCCACCCAGCGTTCCCCAAAGTCTCCCGATAAAAATGATACCTCACTTGTGTGGGTAGGCCTAGCGCCCGCAACAGGAAACGCTTCAAAGCGCAACGTGGACACATCCAAATTTTTTAAAGAAAACAGAGGTGTTTTTTGCAAAGTGCCTACCTGTAGATTTTGGCCTCTAGCTCAGCCGGCACCTAGGGAAACCTACCAAACCTGTGCATTTCTGAATACTAGAGACCTAGGGGAATCCAAGATGGGGTGACTTGCGTGGCTCGGACCAGGTACTGTTACCCAGAATTCATTGCAAACCTCAAAATTTAGCTAAAAAAACACATGTTCCTCACATTTCTGTGGCAGAAAGTTCTGGAATCTGAGAGGAGCCACAAAATTCCTTCCACCCAGCGTTCCCCCAAGTCTCCCGATAAAAATGATACCTCACTTGTGTGGGTAGGCCTAGCGCCCGCGACAGGAAACGCCCCAAAGCGCAACGTGGACACATCCAAATTTTTGAAAGAAAACAGAGGTGTTTTTTGCAAAGTGCCTACCTGTAGATTTTGGCCTCTAGCTCAGCCGGCACCTAGGGAAACCTACCAAACCTGTGCATTTCTGAAACTAGAGACCTAGGGGAATCCAAGATGGGGTGACTTGTGTGACTCGCACCAGGTTCTGTTACCCAGAATCCTTTGCAAACCTCAAAATTTGGCTAAAAAAACACATGTTCCTCACATTTCTGTGGCAGAAAGTTCTGGAATCTGAGAGGAGCCACAAATTTCCTTCCACCCAGCGTTCCCCCAAGTCTCCCGATAAAAATGATACCTCACTTGTGTGGGTAGGCCTAGCGCCCGCAACAGGAAACGCTTCAAGGCGCAACGTGGACACATCCAAATTTTTTCAAGAAAACAGAGGTGTTTTTTGCAAAGTGCCTACCTGTAGATTTTGGCCTCTAGCTCAGCCGGCACCTAGGGAAACCTACCAAACCTGTGCATTTCTGAAAACTAGAGACCTAGGGGAATCCAAGATGGGGTGACTTGCGTGGCTCGGACCAGGTTCTGTTACCCAGAATTCATTGCACACCTCAAAATTTAGCTAAAAAAACACATGTTCCTCACATTTCTGTGGCAGAAAGTTCTGGAATCTGAGAGGAGCCACAAATTTCCTTCCACCCAGCGTTCCCCCAAGTCTCCCGATAAAAATGATACCTCACTTGTGTGGGTAGGCCTAGCGCCCGCGACAGGAAACGCCCCAAAGCGCAACGTGGACACATCCAAACTTTTGAAAGAAAACAGAGGTGTTTTTTGCAAAGTGCCTACCTGTAGATTTTGGCCTCTAGCTCAGCCGGCACCTACGGAAACCTACCAAACCTGTGCATTTCTGAAAACTAGAGACCTAGGGGAATCCAAGATGGGGTGACTTGTGTGGCTCGGACCAGGTTCTGTTACCCAGAATCCTTTGCAAACCTCAAAATTTGGCTAAAAAAACACATGTTCCTCACATTTCTGTGGCAGAAAGTTCTGGAATCCGAGAGGAGCCAGAAATTTCCTTCCACCCAGCGTTCCCCCAAGTCTCCCGATAAAAATGATACCTCACTTGTGTGGGTAGGCCTAGCGCCCGCGACAGGAAACGCCCCAAAGCGCAACGTGGACACATCCAAATTTTTTAAAGAAAACAGAGGTGTTTTTTGCAAAGTGCCTACCTGTAGATTTTGGCCTCTAGCTCAGCTGGCACCTAGGGAAACCTACCAAACCTGTGCATTTCTGAAACTAGAGACCTAGGGGAATCCAAGATGGGGTGACTTGTGTGGCTCGCACCAGGTTCTGTTACCCAGAATACTTTGCAAACCTCAAAATTTGGCTAAAAAAACACATGTTCCTCACATTTCTGTGGCAGAAAGTTCTGGAATCTGAGAGGAGCCACAAATTTCCTTCCACCCAGCATTCCCCCACGTCTCCCGATAAAAATGATACCTCACTTGTGTGGGTAGGCCTAGCGCCCGCGACAGGAAACGCCCCAAAGCACAACGTGGACACATCCAAATTTTTGAAAGAAAACAGAGGTGTTTTTTGCAAAGTGCCTACCTGTAGATTTTGGCCTCTAGCTCAGCCGGCACCTAGGGAAACCTACCAAACCTGTGCATTTCTGAAAACTAGAGACCTAGGGGAATCCAAGATGGGGTGACTTGTGTGGCTCGGACCAGGTTCTGATACCCAGAATCCTTTGCAAACCTCAAAATTTGGCTAAAAAAACACATGTTCCTCACATTTCTGTGGCAGAAAGTTCTGGAATCTGAGAGGAGCCACAAATTTCCTCCCACCCAGCGTTCCCCCAAGTCTCCCGATAAAAATGATACCTCACTTGTGTGGGTAGGCCTAGCGCCCGCAACAGGAAACGCTTCAAAGCGCAACGTGGACACATCCAAATTTTTTAAAGAAAACAGAGGTGTTTTTTGCAAAGTGCCTACCTGTAGATTTTGGCCTCTAGCTCAGCCGGCACCTAGGGAAACCTACCAAACCTGTGCATTTCTGAAAACTAGAGACCTAGGGGAATCCAAGATGGGGTGAATTGCGTGGCTCAGACCAGGTTCTGTTACCCAGAATTCATTGCAAACCTCAAAATTTAGCTAAAAAAACACATGTTCCTCACATTTCTGTGGCAGAAAGTTCTGGAATCTGAGAGGAGCCACAAATTTCCTTCCACCCAGCGTTCCCCCAAGTCTCCCGATAAAAATGATACCTCACTTGTGTGGGTAGGCCTAGCGCCCGCGACAGGAAACGCCCCAAAGCGCAACGTGGACACATCCAAATTTTTGAAAGAAAACAGAGGTGTTTTTTGCAAAGTGCCTACCTGTAGATTTTGGCCTCTAGCTCAGCCGGCACCTAGGGAAACCTACCAAACCTGTGCATTTCTGAAACTAGAGACCTAGGGGAATCCAAGATGGGGTGACTTGTGTGGCTCGGACCAGGTTCTGTTACCCAGAATCCTTTGCAAACCTCAAAATTTGGCTAAAAAAACACATGTTCCTCACATTTCTGTGGCAGAAAGTTCTGGAATCTGAGAGGAGCCACAAATTTCCTTCCACCCAGCGTTCCCCCACGTCTCCCGATAAAAATGATACCTCACTTGTGTGGGTAGGCCTAGCGCCCGCGACAGGAAACGCCCCAAAGCACAACGTGGACACATCCAAATTTTTAAAAGAAAACAGAGGTGTTTTTTGCAAAGTGCCTACCTGTAGATTTTGGCCTCTAGCTCAGCCGGCACGTAGGGAAACCTATCAAACCTGTGCATTTCTGAAAACTAGAGACCTAGGGGAATCCAAGATGGGGTGACTTGTGTGGCTCGGACCAGGTTCTGATACCCAGAATCCTTTGCAAACCTCAAAATTTGGCTAAAAAAAACACATGTTCCTCACATTTCTGTGGCAGAAAGTTCTGGAATCTGAGAGGAGCCACAAATTTCCTTCCACCCAGCGTTCCCCCAAGTCTCCCGATAAAAATGATACCTCACTTGTGTGGGTAGGCCTAGCACCCGCGACAGGAAACGCCACAAAGCGCAACGTGGACACATCCAAATTTTTGAAAGAAAACAGAGGTGTTTTTTGCAAAGTGCCTACCTGTAGATTTTGCCCTCTAGCTCAGCAGGCACCTACGGAAACCTACCAAACCTGTGCATTTCTGAAAACTAGAGACCTAGGGGAATCCAAGATGGGGTGACTTGTGTGGCTCGCACCAGGTTCTGTTACCCAGAATCCTTTGCAAACCTCAAAATTTGGCTAAAAAAACACATGTTCCTCACATTTCTGTGGCAGAAAGTTCTGGAATCCGAGAGGAGCCACAAATATCCTTCCACCCAGCGTTCCCCCAAGTCTCCTGATAAAAATGATACCTCACTTGTGTGGGTAGGCCTAACGCCCGCGACAGGAAACGCCCCAAAGCGCAACGTGGACACATCCAAATTTTTGAAAGAAAACAGAGGTGTTTTTTGCAAAGTGCCTACCTGTAGATTTTGGCCTCTAGCTCAGCCGGCAGCTAGGGAAACCTACCAAACCTGTGCATTTCTGAAAACTAGAGACCTAGGGGAATCCAAGATGGGGTGACTTGTGTGGCTCGGACCAGGTTCTGTTACCCAGAATCCTTTGCAAACCTCAAAATGTGGCTAAAAAAACACATGTTCCTCATATTTCTGTGGCAGAAAGTTCTGGAATCTGAGAGGAGCCACAAATTTCCTTCCACCCAGCGTTCCCCCAAGTCTCCCGATAAAAATGATACCTCACTTGTGTGGGTAGGCCTAGCGCCCGCGACAGGAAACGCCCCAAAGCGCAACGTGGACACATCCAAATTTTTGAAAGAAATCAGAGGTGTTTTTTGCAAAGTGCCTACCTGTAGATTTTGGCCTCTAGCTCAGCCGGCAGCTAGGGAAACCTACCAAACCTGTGCATTTCTGAAAACTAGAGACCTAGGGGAATCCAATATGGGGTGACATGTGTGGCTCGGACCAGGTTCTGTTACTCAGAATCCTTTGCAAACCTCAAAATTTAGCTAAAAAAACACATGTTCCTCACATTTCTGTGGCAGAAAGTTCTAAAATCTGAGAGGAGCCACAAATTTCCTTCCACCCAGCGTGCCCCCAAGTCTCCAGATAAAAATGATACCTCACTTGAGTGGGTAGGCCTAGCGGCCGTCACAGGAGACGCCCCAAAACGCAACGTGGACACATCCCATTTTTTGAAAGAAAACAGAGCTGTTTTTTGCAAAGTGCCTACCTGTAGATTTTGGCCTCTAGCTCAGCCGGCACCTAGGGAAACCTACCAAACCTGTGCATTTCTGAAAACTAGAGACCTAGGGGAATCCAAGATGGGGTGACTTGTGTGGCTCGCACCAGGTTCTGTTACCCAGAATCCTTTGCAAACCTCAAAATTTGGCTAAAAAAACACATGTTCCTCACATTTCTGTGGCAGAAAGTTCTGGAATCTGAGAGGAGCCACAAATTTCCTTCCACCCAGCGTTCCCCCCATCTCCCGATAAAAATTATACCTCACTTGTGTCGGTAGGCCTAGCGCCCGCGACAGGAAACGCCCCAAAGCACAACGTGGACACATCCAAATTTTAGAAAGAAAACAGAGGTGATTTTTGCAAAGTGCCTACCTGTAGATTTTGGCCTCTAGCTCAGCCGGCACCTAGGGAAAACTACCAAACCTGTGCATTTCTAAAAACTAGAGACCTAGGGGAATCCAAGATGGGGTGACTTGTGTGGCTCGCACCAGGTTCTGTTACCCAGAATCCTTTGCAAACCTCAAAATTTGGCTAAAAAAACACATGTTCCTCACATTTCTGTGGCAGAAAGTTCTGGAATCTGAGAGGAGCCACAAATTTCCTTCCACCGAGCGTTCCCCCAAGTCTCCCGATAAAAATGATACCTCACTTGTGTGGGTAGGCCTAGCGCCCGCAACAGGAAATGCTTCAAAGCGCAACGTGGACACATCCAAATTTTTGAAAGAAAACAGAGGTGTTTTTTGCAAAGTGCCTACCTGTAGATTTTGGCCTCTAGCTCAGCCGGCACCTAGGGAAACCTACCAAACCTGTGCATTTCTGAAAACTAGAGACCTAGGGGAATCCAAGATGGGGTGACTTGTGTGGCTCGGACCAGGTTCTGTTACTCAGAATCCTTTGCAATCCTCAAAATTTAGCTAAAAAAACACATGTTCCTCACATTTCTGTGGCAGAAAGTTCTAGAATCGGAGAGGAGCCACAAATTTCCTTCCACCCAGCGTTCCCCCAAGTCTCCCGATAAAAATGATACCTCACTTGTGTGGGTAGGCCTAGCGGCCGTGACAGGAGACGCCCCAAAACGCAACGTGGACACATCCCATTTTTTTAAAGAAAACAGAGCTGTTTTTTGCAAAGTGCCTACCTGTAGATTTTGGCCTCTAGCTCAGCCGGCACCTAGGGAAACCTACCAAACCTGTGCATTTCTGAAAACTAGAGACCTTGGGGAATCCAAGATGGGGTGACTTGTGTGGCTCGCACCAGGTTCTGTTACCCAGAATCCTTTGCAAACCTCAAAATTTGGCTAAAAAAACACATGTTCCTCACATTTCTGTGGCAGAAAGTTCTGGAATCTGAGAGGAGCCACAAATTTCCTTCCACCCAGCGTTCCCCCACGTCTCCCGATAAAAATTATACCTCACTTGTGTCGGTAGGCCTAGCGCCCGCGACAGGAAACGCCCCAAAGCACAACGTGGACACATCCAAATTTTAGAAAGAAAACAGAGGTGATTTTTGCAAAGTGCCTACCTGTAGATTTTGGCCTCTAGCTCAGCCGGCACCTAGGGAAAACTACCAAACCTGTGCATTTCTAAAAACTAGAGACCTAGGGGAATCCAAGATGGGGTGACTTGTGTGGCTCGCACCAGGTTCTGTTACCCAGAATCCTTTGCAAACCTCAAAATTTGGCTAAAAAAACACATGTTCCTCACATTTCTGTGGCAGAAAGTTCTTGAATCTGAGAGGAGCCACAAATTTCCTTCCACCCAGCGTTCCCCCAAGTCTCCCGATAAAAATGATACCTCACTTGTGTGGGTAGGCCTAGCGCCCGCAACAGGAAATGCTTCAAAGCGCAACGTGGACACATCCAAATTTTTGAAAGAAAACAGAGGTGTTTTTTGCAAAGTGCCTACCTGTAGATTTTGGCCTCTAGCTCAGCCGGCACCTAGAGAAACCTACCAAACCTGTGCATTTCTGAAAACTAGAGACCTAGGGGAATCCAAGATGGGGTGACTTGCGTGGCTCGGACCAGGTTCTGTTACCCAGAATCCATTGCAAACCTCAAAATTTATCTAAAAAAACACATGTTCCTCACATTTCTGTGGCAGAAAGTTCTGGAATCTGAGAGGAGCCACAAATTTCCTTCCACCCAGCGTTCCCCCAAGTCTCCCGATAAAAATGATACCTCACTTGTGTGGGTAGGCCTAGCGCCCGCAACAGGAAACGCTTCAAAGCGCAACGTGGACATATCCAAATTTTTGAAAGAAAACAGAGGTGTTTTTTGCAAAGTGCCTACCTGTAGATTTTGGCCTCTAGCTCAGCCGGCACCTAGGGAAACCTACCAAACCTGTGCATTTCTGAAAACTAGAGACCTAGGGGATTCCAAGATGGGGTGACTTGCGTGGCTTGGACCAGGTTCTGTAACCCAGAATCCATTGCAAACCACAAAATTTAGCTAAAAAAACACATGTTCCTCACATTTCTGTGGCAGAAAGTTCTGGAATCTGAGAGGAGCCACAAATTTCCTTCCACCCAGCGTTCCCCCAAGTCTCCCGATAAAAATGATACCTCACTTGTGTGGGTAGGCCTAGCGCCCGCGACAGGAAATGCCCCAAAGCGCAACGTGGACACATCCAAATTTTTGAAAGAAAACAGAGGTGTTTTTTGCAAAGTGCCTACCTGTAGATTTTGGCCTCTAGCTCAGCCGGCAGCTAGGGAAACCTACCAAACCTGTGCCTTTCTGAAAACTAGAGACCTAGGGGAATCCAAGATGGGGTGACTTGTGTGGCTCGGACCAGGTTCTGTTACCCAGAATCCTTTGCAAACCTCAAAATGTGGCTAAAAAAACACATGTTCCTCACATTTCTGTGGCAGAAAGTTCTAGAATCGGAGAGGAGCCACAAATTTCCTTCCACCCAGCGTTCCCCCAAGTCTCCCGATAAAAATGATACCTCACTTGTGTGGGTAGGCCTAGCGGCCGTGACAGGAGACGCCCCAAAACGCAACGTGGACACATCCCATTTTTTTAAAGAAAACAGAGCTGTTTTTTGCAAAGTGCCTACCTGTAGATTTTGGCCTCTAGCTCAGCCGGCACCTAGGGAAACCTACCAAACCTGTGCATTTCTGAAAACTAGAGACCTTGGGGAATCCAAGATGGGGTGACTTGTGTGGCTCGCACCAGGTTCTGTTACCCAGAATCCTTTGCAAACCTCAAAATTTGGCTAAAAAAACACATGTTCCTCACATTTCTGTGGCAGAAAGTTCTGGAATCTGAGAGGAGCCACAAATTTCCTTCCACCCAGCGTTCCCCCACGTCTCCCGATAAAAATTATACCTCACTTGTGTCGGTAGGCCTAGCGCCCGCGACAGGAAACGCCCCAAAGCACAACGTGGACACATCCAAATTTTAGAAAGAAAACAGAGGTGATTTTTGCAAAGTGCCTACCTGTAGATTTTGGCCTCTAGCTCAGCCGGCACCTAGGGAAAACTACCAAACCTGTGCATTTCTAAAAACTAGAGACCTAGGGGAATCCAAGATGGGGTGACTTGTGTGGCTCGCACCAGGTTCTGTTACCCAGAATCCTTTGCAAACCTCAAAATTTGGCTAAAAAAACACATGTTCCTCACATTTCTGTGGCAGAAAGTTCTTGAATCTGAGAGGAGCCACAAATTTCCTTCCACCCAGCGTTCCCCCAAGTCTCCCGATAAAAATGATACCTCACTTGTGTGGGTAGGCCTAGCGCCCGCAACAGGAAATGCTTCAAAGCGCAACGTGGACACATCCAAATTTTTGAAAGAAAACAGAGGTGTTTTTTGCAAAGTGCCTACCTGTAGATTTTGGCCTCTAGCTCAGCCGGCACCTAGAGAAACCTACCAAACCTGTGCATTTCTGAAAACTAGAGACCTAGGGGAATCCAAGATGGGGTGACTTGCGTGGCTCGGACCAGGTTCTGTTACCCAGAATCCATTGCAAACCTCAAAATTTATCTAAAAAAACACATGTTCCTCACATTTCTGTGGCAGAAAGTTCTGGAATCTGAGAGGAGCCACAAATTTCCTTCCACCCAGCGTTCCCCCAAGTCTCCCGATAAAAATGATACCTCACTTGTGTGGGTAGGCCTAGCGCCCGCAACAGGAAACGCTTCAAAGCGCAACGTGGACATATCCAAATTTTTGAAAGAAAACAGAGGTGTTTTTTGCAAAGTGCCTACCTGTAGATTTTGGCCTCTAGCTCAGCCGGCACCTAGGGAAACCTACCAAACCTGTGCATTTCTGAAAACTAGAGACCTAGGGGATTCCAAGATGGGGTGACTTGCGTGGCTTGGACCAGGTTCTGTAACCCAGAATCCATTGCAAACCACAAAATTTAGCTAAAAAAACACATGTTCCTCACATTTCTGTGGCAGAAAGTTCTGGAATCTGAGAGGAGCCACAAATTTCCTTCCACCCAGCGTTCCCCCAAGTCTCCCGATAAAAATGATACCTCACTTGTGTGGGTAGGCCTAGCGCCCGCGACAGGAAATGCCCCAAAGCGCAACGTGGACACATCCAAATTTTTGAAAGAAAACAGAGGTGTTTTTTGCAAAGTGCCTACCTGTAGATTTTGGCCTCTAGCTCAGCCGGCAGCTAGGGAAACCTACCAAACCTGTGCCTTTCTGAAAACTAGAGACCTAGGGGAATCCAAGATGGGGTGACTTGTGTGGCTCGGACCAGGTTCTGTTACCCAGAATCCTTTGCAAACCTCAAAATGTGGCTAAAAAAACACATGTTCCTCACATTTCTGTGGCAGAAAGTTCTGGAATCTGAGAGGAGCCACAAATTTCCTTCCACCCAGCGTTCCCCCAAGTCTCCCGATAAAAATGATACCTCACTTGTGTGGGTAGGCCTAGCGCCCGCGACAGGAAACGCCCCAAAGCGCAACGTGGACACATCCAAATTTTTGAAAGAAAATAGAGGTGTTTTTTGCAAAGTGCCTACCTGTAGATTTTGGCCTCCAGCTCAGCCGGCACCTAGGGAAACCTACCAAACCTGTGCATTTCTGAAAACTAGAGACCTAGGGGAATCCAAGATGGGGTGACTTGTGTGGCTCGGACCAGGTTCTGTTACTCAGAATCCTTTGCAAACCTCAAAATTTGTCTAAAAAAACACATGTTCCTCACATTTCTGTGGCAGAAAGTTCTGGAATATGAGAGGAGCCACAAATTTCCTTCCACCCAGCGTTCCCCCAAGTCTCCCGATAAAAATGATACCTCACTTGTGTGGGTAGGCCTAGCGCCCGCAACAGGAAACGCTTCAAAGCGCAACGTGGACACATCCAACTTTTTGAAAGAAAACAGATGTGTTTTTTGCAAAGTGCCTACCTGTAGATTTTGGCCTCTAGCTCAGCCGGCACCTAGGGAAACCTACCAAACCTGTGCATTTCTGAAAACTAGAGACCTAGGGGAATCCAAGATGGGGTGACTCGCGTGGCTCGGAACAGGTTCTGTAACCCAGAATCCATTGCAAACCACAAAATTTAGCTAAAAAAAACACATGTTCCTCACATTTCTGTGGCAGAAAGTTCTGGAATCTGAGAGGAGCCACAAATTTCCTTCCACCCAGCGTTCCCCCAAGTCTCCCGATAAAAATGATACCTCACTTGTGTGGGTAGGCCTAGCGCCCGCAACAGGAAACGCCCCAAAGCGCAACGTGGACACATCCAAATTTTTTAAAGAAAACAGAGGTGTTTTTTGAAAAGTGCCTACCTGTAGATTTTGGCCTCTAGCTCAGCCGGCACCTACGGAAACCTACCAAACCTGTGCATTTCTGAAAACTAGAGACTTAGGGGAATCCAAGATGGGGTGACTTGTGTGGCTCGCACCAGGTTCTGTTACCCAGAATCCTTTGCAAACCTCAAAATTTGGCAAAAAAAACACATGTTCCTCACATTTCTGTGGCAGAAAGTTCTGGAATCCGAGAGGAGCCACAAATTTCCTTCCACCCAGCGTTCCCCCAAGTCTCCCGATAAAAATGATACCTCACTTGTGTGGGTAGGCCTAGCGCCCGCGACAGGAAACGCCCCAAAGCGCAACGTGGACACATCCAAATTTTTGAAAGAAAACAGAGGTGTTTTTTGCAAAGTGCCTACCTGTAGATTTTGGCCTCTAGCTCAACCGGCACCTAGGGAAACCTACCAAACCTGTGCATTTCTGAAAACTAGAGACCTAGGGGAATCCAAGATGGGGTGACTTGCGTGGCTCGGACCAGGTTCTGTAACCCAGAATCCATTGCAAACCACAAAATTTAGCTAAAAAAACACATGTTCCTCACATTTCTGTGGCAGAAAGTTCTGGAATCTGAGAGGAGCCACAAATTTCCTTCCACCCAGCGTTCCCCCAAGTCTCCCGATAAAAATGATACCTCACTTGTGTGGGTAGGCCTAGCGCCCGCAACAGGAAACGCCCCAAAGCGCAACGTGGACACATCCAAATTTTTGAAAGAAAACAGAGGTGTTTTTTGAAAAGTGCCTACCTGTAGATTTTGGCCTCTAGCTCAGCCGGCACCTACGGAAACCTACCAAACCTGTGCATTTCTGAAAACTAGAGACTTAGGGGAATCCAAGATGGGGTGACTTGTGTGGCTCGCACCAGGTTCTGTTACCCAGAATCCTTTGCAAACCTCAAAATTTGGCAAAAAAAACACATGTTCCTCACATTTCTGTGGCAGAAAGTTCTGGAATCCGAGAGGAGCCACAAATTTCCTTCCACCCAGCGTTCCCCCAAGTCTCCCGATAAAAATGATACCTCACTTGTGTGGGTAGGCCTAGCGCCCGCGACAGGAAACGCCCCAAAGCGCAACGTGGACACATCCAAATTTTTGAAAGAAAACAGAGGTGTTTTTTGCAAAGTGCCTACCTGTAGATTTTGGCCTCTAGCTCAGCCGGCAGCTAGGGAAACCTACCAAACCTGTGCATTTCTGAAAACTAGAGACCTAGGGGAATCCAAGATGGGGTGACTTGTGTGGCTCGGACCAGGTTCTGTTACCCAGAATCCTTTGCAAACCTCAAAATTTGGCAAAAAAAACACATGTTCCTCACATTTCTGTGGCAGAAAGTTCTGGAATCTGAGAGGAGCCACAAATTTCCTTCCACCCAGCGTTCCCCCAAGTCTCCTGATAAAAATGATACCTCACTTGTGTGGGTAGGCCTAGCGCCCGCGACAGGAAACGCCCCAAAGCGCAACGTGGACACATACAAATTTTTGAAAGAAAATAGAGGTGTTTTTTGCAAAGTGCCTACCTGTAGATTTTGGCCTCTAGCTCAGCCGGCACCTAGGGAAACCTACCAAACCTATGCATTTCTGAAAACTAGAGACCTAGGGGAATCCAAGATGGGGTGACTTGTGTGGCTCGGACCAGGTTCTGTTACTCAGAATCCTTTGCAAACCTCAAAATTTGTCTAAAAAAACACATGTTCCTCACATTTCTGTGGCAGAAAGTTCTGGAATCTGAGAGGAGCCACAAATTTCCTTCCACCCAGCGTTCCCCCAAGTCTCCCGATAAAAATGATACCTCACTTGTGTGGGTAGGCCTAGCGCCCGCGACAGGAAACGCCCCAAAGTGCAACGTGGACACATCCAAATTTTTGAAAGAAAACAGAGGTGTTTTTTGCAAAGTGCCTACCTGTAGATTTTGGCCTCTAGCTCAGCCGGCACCTAGGGAAACCTACCAAACCTGTGCATTTCTGAAAACTAGAGACCTAGGGGAATCCAAGATGGGGTGACTTGTGTGGCTCGGACCAGGTTCTGATACCCAGAATCCTTTGCAAACCTCAAAATTTGGCTAAAAAAAACACATGTTCCTCACATTTCTGTGGCAGAAAGTCCTGGAATCTGAGAGGAGCCACAAATTTCCTTCCACCCAGCGTTCCCCCAAGTCTCCCGATAAAAATGATACCTCACTTGTGTGGGTAGGCCTAGCGCCCGCGACAGGAAACGCCCCAAAGCGCAACGTGGACACATCCAAATTTTTGAAAGAAAACAGAGGTGTTTTTTGCAAAGTGCCTACCTGTAGATTTTGGCCTCTAGCTCAGCCGGCAGCTAGGGAAACCTACCAAACCTGTGCATTTCTGAAAACTAGAGACCTAGGGGAATCCAAGATGGGGTGACTTGTGTGGCTCGGACCAGGTTCTGTTACCCAGAATCCTTTGCAAACCTCAAAATGTGGCTAAAAAAACACATGTTCCTCACATTTCTGTGGCAGAAAGTTCTGGAATCTGAGAGGAGCAGCAAATTTCCTTCCACCCAGCGTTCCCCCAAGTCTCCCGATAAAAATGATACCTCACTTGTGTCGGTAGGCCTAGCGCCCGCGACAGGAAACGCCCCAAAGCGCAACGTGGACACATCCAAATTTTTGAAAGAAAACAGAGGTGTTTTTTGCAAAGTGCCTACCTGTAGATTTTGGCCTCTAGCTCAGCCGGCACCTAGGGAAACCTACCAAACCTGTGCATTTCTGAAAACTAGAGACCTAGGGGAATCCAAGATGGAGTGACTTGTGTGGCTCGCACCAGGTTCTGTTACCCAGAATCCTTTGCAAACCTCAAAATTTGGCTAAAAAAACACATGTTCCTCACATTTCTGTGGCAGAAAGTTCTGGAATCTAAGAGGAGCCACAAATTTCCTTCCACCCAGCGTTCCCCCACGTCTCCCGATAAAAATGATACCTCACTTGTGTGGGTAGGCCTGGCGCCCGCGACAGGAAACGCCCCAAAGCACAACGTGGACACATCCAAATTTTTGAAAAAAACAGAGGTGTTTTTTGCAAAGTGCCTACCTGTAGATTTTGACCTCTAGCTCAGCCGGCACCTAGGGAAACCTACCAAACCTGTGCATTTCTGAAAACTAGAGACCTAGGGGAATCCAAGATGGGGTGACTTGTGTGGCTCGCACCAGGTTCTGTTACCCAGAATCCTTTGCAAACCTCAAAATTTGGCAAAAAAAAACACATGTTCCTCACATTTCTGTGGCAGAAAGTTCTGGAATCTGAGAGGAGCCACAAATTTCCTTCCACCCAGCGTTCCCCCAAGTCTCCCGATAAAAATGATACCTCACTTGTGTGGGTAGGCCTAGCGCCCGCAACAGGAAATGCTTCAAAGCGCAACGTGGACACATCCAAATTTTTGAAAGAAAACAGAGGTGTTTTTTGCAAAGTGCCTACCTGTAGATTTTGGCCTCTAGCTCAGCCGGCACCTAGAGAAACCTACCAAACCTGTGCATTTCTGAAAACTAGAGACCTAGGGGAATCCAAGATGGGGTGACTTGCGTGGCTCGGACCAGGTTCTGTTACCCAGAATCCATTGCAAACCTCAAAATGTATCTAAAAAAACACATGTTCCTCACATTTCTGTGGCAGAAAGTTCTGGAATCTGAGAGGAGCCACAAATTTCCTTCCACCCAGCGTTCCCCCAAGTCTCCCGATAAAAATGATACCTCACTTGTGTGGGTAGGCCTAGCGCCCGCGACAGGAAACGCCCCAAAGAGCAAAGGGGACACATCCAAATTTTTGAAAGAAAATAGAGGTGTTTTTTGCAAAGTGCCTACCTGTAGATTTTGGCCTCTAGCTCAGCCGGCACCTAGGGAAACCTACCAAACCTATGCATTTCTGAAAACTAGAGACCTAGGGGAATCCAAGATGGGGTGACTTGTGTGGCTCGGACCAGGTTCTGTTACCCAGAATCCTTTGCAAACCTCAAAATGTGGCTAAAAAAACACATGTTCCTCACATTTCTGTGGCAGAAAGTTCTGGAATCTGAGAGGAGCCGCAAATTTCCTTCCACCCAGCGTTCCCCCAAGTCTCCCGATAAAAATGATACCTCACTTGTGTCGGTAGGCCTAGCGCCCGCGACAGGAAACGCCCCAAAGCGCAACGTGGACACATCCAAATTTTTGAAAGAAAACAGAGGTGTTTTTTGCAAAGTGCCTACCTGTAGATTTTGGCCTCTAGCTCAGCCGACACCTAGGGAAACCTACCAAACCTGTGCATTTCTGAAAACTAGAGACCTAGGGGAATCCAAGATGGAGTGACTTGTGTGGCTCGCACCAGGTTCTGTTACCCAGAATCCTTTGCAAACCTCAAAATTTGGCTAAAAAAACACATGTTCCTCACATTTCTGTGGCAGAAAGTTCTGGAATCTGAGAGGAGCCACAAATTTCCTTCCACCCAGCGTTCCCCCACGTGTCCCGATAAAAATGATACCTCACTTGTGTGGGTAGGCCTAGCGCCCGCGACAGGAAACGCCCCAATGCACAACGTGGACACATCCAAATTTTTGAACGAAAACAGAGGTGTTTTTTGCAAAGTGCCTACCTGTAGATTTTGACCTCTAGCTCAGCCGGCACCTAGGGAAACCTACCAAACCTGTGCATTTCTGAAAACTAGAGACCTAGGGGAATCCAAGATGGGGTGACTTGTGTGGCTCGGACCAGGTTCTGATACCCAGAATCCTTTGCAAACCTCAAAATTTGGCTAAAAAAAACACATGTTCCTCACATTTCTGTGGCAGAAAGTTCTGGAATCTGAGAGGAGCCACAAATTTCCTTCCACCCAGCGTTCCCCCAAGTCTCCCGATAAAAATGATACCTCACTTGTGTGGGTAGGCCTAGCGCCCGCGACAGGAAACGCCCCAAAGCGCGACGTGGACACATCCAAATTTTTGAAAGAAAATAGAGGTGTTTTTTGCAAAGTGCCTACCTGTAGATTTTGGCCTCTAGCTCAGCCGGCACCTAGGGAAACCTACCAAACCTATGCATTTCTGAAAACTAGAGACCTAGGGGAATCCAAGATGGGGTGACTTGTGTGGCTCGGACCAGGTTCTGTTACCCAGAATCCTTTGCAAACCTCAAAATGTGGCTAAAAAAACACATGTTCCTCACATTTCTGTGGCAGAAAGTTCTGGAATCTGAGAGGAGCCGCAAATTTCCTTCCACCCAGCGTTCCCCCAAGTCTCCCGATAAAAATGATACCTCACTTGTGTCGGTAGGCCTAGCGCCCGCGACAGGAAACGCCCCAAAGCGCAACGTGGACACATCCAAATTTTTGAAAGAAAACAGAGGTGTTTTTTGCAAAGTGCCTACCTGTAGATTTTGGCCTCTAGCTCAGCCGGCAGCTAGGGAAACCTACCAAACCTGTGCCTTTCTGAAAACTAGAGACCTAGGGGAATCCAAGATGGGGTAACTTGTGTGGCTCGGACCAGGTTCTGTTACCCAGAATCCTTTGCAAACCTCAAAATGTGGCTAAAAAAACACATGTTCCTCACATTTCTGTGGCAGAAAGTTCTGGAATCTGAGAGGAGCCACAAATTTCCTTCCACCCAGCGTTCCCCCAAGTCTCCCGATAAAAATGATACCTCACTTGTGTGGGTAGGCCTAGCGCCCGCGACAGGAAACGCCCCAAAGCGCAACGTGGACACATCCAAATTTTTGAAAGAAAATAGAGGTGTTTTTTGCAAAGTGCCTACCTGTAGATTTTGGCCTCCAGCTCAGCCGGCACCTAGGGAAACCTACCAAACCTGTGCATTTCTGAAAACTAGAGACCTAGGGGAATCCAAGATGGGGTGACTTGTGTGGCTCGGACCAGGTTCTGTTACTCAGAATCCTTTGCAAACCTCAAAATTTGTCTAAAAAAACACATGTTCCTCACATTTCTGTGGCAGAAAGTTCTGGAATATGAGAGGAGCCACAAATTTCCTTCCACCCAGCGTTCCCCCAAGTCTCCCGATAAAAATGATACCTCACTTGTGTGGGTAGGCCTAGCGCCCGCAACAGGAAACGCTTCAAAGCGCAACGTGGACACATCCAACTTTTTGAAAGAAAACAGATGTGTTTTTTGCAAAGTGCCTACCTGTAGATTTTGGCCTCTAGCTCAGCCGGCACCTAGGGAAACCTACCAAACCTGTGCATTTCTGAAAACTAGAGACCTAGGGGAATCCAAGATGGGGTGACTCGCGTGGCTCGGACCAGGTTCTGTAACCCAGAATCCATTGCAAACCACAAAATTTAGCTAAAAAAACACATGTTCCTCACATTTCTGTGGCAGAAAGTTCTGGAATCTGAGAGGAGCCACAAATTTCCTTCCACCCAGCGTTCCCCCAAGTCTCCCGATAAAAATGATACCTCACTTGTGTGGGTAGGCCTAGCGCCCGCAACAGGAAACGCCCCAAAGCGCAACGTGGACACATCCAAATTTTTGAAAGAAAACAGAGGTGTTTTTTGAAAAGTGCCTACCTGTAGATTTTGGCCTCTAGCTCAGCCGGCACCTACGGAAACCTACCAAACCTGTGCATTTCTGAAAACTAGAGACTTAGGGGAATCCAAGATGGGGTGACTTGTGTTGCTCGCACCAGGTTCTGTTACCCAGAATCCTTTGCAAACCTCAAAATTTGGCAAAAAAAACACATGTTCCTCACATTTCTGTGGCAGAAAGTTCTGGAATCCGAGAGGAGCCACAAATTTCCTTCCACCCAGCGTTCCCCCAAGTCTCCCGATAAAAATGATACCTCACTTGTGTGGGTAGGCCTAGCGCCCGCGACAGGAAACGCCCCAAAGCGCAACGTGGACACATCCAAATTTTTTAAAGAAAACAGAGGTGTTTTTTGCAAAGTGCCTACCTGTAGATTTTGGCCTCTAGCTCAGCCGGCACCTAGGGAAACCTACCAAACCTGTGCATTTCTGAAAACTAGAGACCTAGGGGAATCCAAGATGGGGTGACTTGCGTGGCTCGGACCAGGTTCTGTAACCCAGAATCCATTGCAAACCACAAAATTTAGCTAAAAAAACACATGTTCCTCACATTTCTGTGGCAGAAAGTTCTGGAATCTGAGAGGAGCCACAAATTTCCTTCCACCCAGCGTTCCCCCAAGTCTCCCGATAAAAATGATACCTCACTTGTGTGGGTAGGCCTAGCGCCCGCAACAGGAAACGCCCCAAAGCGCAACGTGGACACATCCAAATTTTTGAAAGAAAACAGAGGTGTTTTTTGAAAAGTGCCTACCTGTAGATTTTGGCCTCTAGCTCAGCCGGCACCTACGGAAACCTACCAAACCTGTGCATTTCTGAAAACTAGAGACTTAGGGGAATCCAAGATGGGGTGACTTGTGTGGCTCGCACCAGGTTCTGTTACCCAGAATCCTTTGCAAACCTCAAAATTTGGCAAAAAAAACACATGTTCCTCACATTTCTGTGGCAGAAAGTTCTGGAATCCGAGAGGAGCCACAAATTTCCTTCCACCCAGCGTTCCCCCAAGTCTCCCGATAAAAATGATACCTCACTTGTGTGGGTAGGCCTAGCGCCCGCGACAGGAAACGCCCCAAAGCGCAACGTGGACACATCCAAATTTTTGAAAGAAAACAGAGGTGTTTTTTGCAAAGTGCCTACCTGTAGATTTTGGCCTCTAGCTCAGCCGGCACCTACGGAAACCTACCAAACCTGTGCATTTCTGAAAACTAGAGACTTAGGGGAATCCAAGATGGGGTGACTTGTGTGGCTCGCACCAGGTTCTGTTACCCAGAATCCTTTGCAAACCTCAAAATTTGGCAAAAAAAACACATGTTCCTCACATTTCTGTGGCAGAAAGTTCTGGAATCCGAGAGGAGCCACAAATTTCCTTCCACCCAGCGTTCCCCCAAGTCTCCCGATAAAAATGATACCTCACTTGTGTGGGTAGGCCTAGCGCCCGCGACAGGAAACGCCCCAAAGCGCAACGTGGACACATCCAAATTTTTGAAAGAAAACAGAGGTGTTTTTTGCAAAGTGCCTACCTGTAGATTTTGGCCTCTAGCTCAGCCGGCAGCTAGGGAAACCTACCAAACCTGTGCATTTCTGAAAACTAGAGACCTAGGGGAATCCAAGATGGGGTGACTTGTGTGGCTCGGACCAGGTTCTGTTACCCAGAATCCTTTGCAAACCTCAAAATTTGGCAAAAAAAACACATGTTCCTCACATTTCTGTGGCAGAAAGTTCTGGAATCTGAGAGGAGCCACAAATTTCCTTCCACCCAGCGTTCCCCCAAGTCTCCTGATAAAAATGATACCTCACTTGTGTGGGTAGGCCTAGCGCCCGCGACAGGAAACGCCCCAAAGCGCAACGTGGACACATACAAATTTTTGAAAGAAAATAGAGGTGTTTTTTGCATAGTGCCTACCTGTAGATTTTGGCCTCTAGCTCAGCCGGCACCTAGGGAAACCTACCAAACCTATGCATTTCTGAAAACTAGAGACCTAGGGGAATCCAAGATGGGGTGACTTGTGTGGCTCGGACCAGGTTCTGTTACTCAGAATCCTTTGCAAACCTCAAAATTTGTCTAAAAAAACACATGTTCCTCACATTTCTGTGGCAGAAAGTTCTGGAATCTGAGAGGAGCCACAAATTTCCTTCCACCCAGCGTTCCCCCAAGTCTCCCGATAAAAATGATACCTCACTTGTGTGGGTAGGCCTAGCGCCCGCGACAGGAAACGCCCCAAAGCGCAACGTGGACACATCCAAATTTTTGAAAGAAAACAGAGGTGTTTTTTGCAAAGTGCCTACCTGTAGATTTTGGCCTCTAGCTCAGCCGGCACCTAGGGAAACCTACCAAACCTGTGCATTTCTGAAAACTAGAGACCTAGGGGAATCCAAGATGGGGTGACTTGTGTGGCTCGGACCAGGTTCTGATACCCAGAATCCTTTGCAAACCTCAAAATTTGGCTAAAAAAAACACATGTTCCTCACATTTCTGTGGCAGAAAGTCCTGGAATCTGAGAGGAGCCACAAATTTCCTTCCACCCAGCGTTCCCCCAAGTCTCCCGATAAAAATGATACCTCACTTGTGTGGGTAGGCCTAGCGCCCGCGACAGGAAACGCCCCAAAGCGCAACGTGGACACATCCAAATTTTTGAAAGAAAACAGAGGTGTTTTTTGCAAAGTGCCTACCTGTAGATTTTGGCCTCTAGCTCAGCCGGCAGCTAGGGAAACCTACCAAACCTGTGCATTTCTGAAAACTAGAGACCTAGGGGAATCCAAGATGGGGTGACTTGTGTGGCTCGGACCAGGTTCTGTTACCCAGAATCCTTTGCAAACCTCAAAATGTGGCTAAAAAAACACATGTTCCTCACATTTCTGTGGCAGAAAGTTCTGGAATCTGAGAGGAGCAGCAAATTTCCTTCCACCCAGCGTTCCCCCAAGTCTCCCGATAAAAATGATACCTCACTTGTGTCGGTGGGCCTAGCGCCCGCGACAGGAAACGCCCCAAAGCGCAACGTGGACACATCCAAATTTTTGAAAGAAAACAGAGGTGTTTTTTGCAAAGTGCCTACCTGTAGATTTTGGCCTCTAGCTCAGCCGGCACCTAGGGAAACCTACCAAACCTGTGCATTTCTGAAAACTAGAGACCTAGGGGAATCCAAGATGGAGTGACTTGTGTGGCTCGCACCAGGTTCTGTTACCCAGCATCCTTTGCAAACCTCAAAATTTGGCTAAAAAAACACATGTTCCTCACATTTCTGTGGCAGAAAGTTCTGGAATCTAAGAGGAGCCACAAATTTCCTTCCACCCAGCGTTCCCCCACGTCTCCCGATAAAAATGATACCTCACTTGTGTGGGTAGGCCTGGCGCCCGCGACAGGAAACGCCCCAAAGCACAACGTGGACACATCCAAATTTTTGAAAGAAAACAGAGGTGTTTTTTGCAAAGTGCCTACCTGTAGATTTTGACCTCTAGCTCAGCCGGCACCTAGGGAAACCTACCAAACCTGTGCATTTCTGAAAACTAGAGACCTAGGGGAATCCAAGATGGGGTGACTTGTGTGGCTCGCACCAGGTTCTGTTACCCAGAATCCTTTGCAAACCTCAAAATTTGGCAAAAAAAACACATGTTCCTCACATTTCTGTGGCAGAAAGTTCTGGAATCTGAGAGGAGCCACAAATTTCCTTCCACCCAGCGTTCCCCCAAGTCTCCCGATAAAAATGATACCTCACTTGTGTGGGTAGGCCTAGCGCCCGCAACAGGAAATGCTTCAAAGCGCAACGTGGACACATCCAAATTTTTGAAAGAAAACAGAGGTGTTTTTTGCAAAGTGCCTACCTGTAGATTTTGGCCTCTAGCTCAGCCGGCACCTAGAGAAACCTACCAAACCTGTGCATTTCTGAAAACTAGAGACCTAGGGGAATCCAAGATGGGGTGACTTGCGTGGCTCGGACCAGGTTCTGTTACCCAGAATCCATTGCAAACCTCAAAATTTATCTAAAAAAACACATGTTCCTCACATTTCTGTGGCAGAAAGTTCTGGAATCTGAGAGGAGCCACAAATTTCCTTCCACCCAGCGTTCCCCCAAGTCTCCCGATAAAAATGATACCTCACTTGTGTGGGTAGGCCTAGCGCCCGCGACAGGAAACGCCCCAAAGCGCAAAGGGGACACATCCAAATTTTTGAAAGAAAATAGAGGTGTTTTTTGCAAAGTGCCTACCTGTAGATTTTGGCCTCTAGCTCAGCCGGCACCTAGGGAAACCTACCAAACCTATGCATTTCTGAAAACTAGAGACCTAGGGGAATCCAAGATGGGGTGACTTGTGTGGCTCGGACCAGGTTCTGTTACCCAGAATCCTTTGCAAACCTCAAAATGTGGCTAAAAAAACACATGTTCCTCACATTTCTGTGGCAGAAAGTTCTGGAATCTGAGAGGAGCCGCAAATTTCCTTCCACCCAGCGTTCCCCCAAGTCTCCCGATAAAAATGATACCTCACTTGTGTCGGTAGGCCTAGCGCCCGCGACAGGAAACGCCCCAAAGCGCAATGTGGACACATCCAAATTTTTGAAAGAAAACAGAGGTGTTTTTTGCAAAGTGCCTACCTGTAGATTTTGGCCTCTAGCTCAGCCGACACCTAGGGAAACCTACCAAACCTGTGCATTTCTGAAAACTAGAGACCTAGGGGAATCCAAGATGGAGTGACTTGTGTGGCTCGCACCAGGTTCTGTTACCCAGAATCCTTTGCAAACCTCAAAATTTGGCTAAAAAAACACATGTTCCTCACATTTCTGTGGCAGAAAGTTCTGGAATCTGAGAGGAGCCACAAATTTCCTTCCACCCAGCGTTCCCCCACGTGTCCCGATAAAAATGATACCTCACTTGTGTGGGTAGGCCTAGCGCCCGCGACAGGAAACGCCCCAATGCACAACGTGGACACATCCAAATTTTTGAACGAAAACAGAGGTGTTTTTTGCAAAGTGCCTACCTGTAGATTTTGACCTCTAGCTCAGCCGGCACCTAGGGAAACCTACCAAACCTGTGCATTTCTGAAAACTAGAGACCTAGGGGAATCCAAGATGGGGTGACTTGTGTGGCTCGGACCAGGTTCTGATACCCAGAATCCTTTGCAAACCTCAAAATTTGGCTAAAAAAAACACATGTTCCTCACATTTCTGTGGCAGAAAGTTCTGGAATCTGAGAGGAGCCACAAATTTCCTTCCACCCAGCGTTCCCCCACGTGTCCCGATAAAATGATACCTCACTTGTGTGGGTAGGCCTAGCGCCCGCGACAGGAAACGCCCCAATGCACAACGTGGACACATCCAAATTTTTGAACGAAAACAGAGGTGTTTTTTGCAAAGTGCCTACCTGTAGATTTTGACCTCTAGCTCAGCCGGCACCTAGGGAAACCTACCAAACCTGTGCATTTCTGAAAACTAGAGACCTAGGGGAATCCAAGATGGGGTGACTTGTGTGGCTCGGACCAGGTTCTGTTACCCAGAATCCTTTGCAAACCTCAAAATTTGGCAAAAAAAAACACATGTTCCTCACATTTCTGTGGCAGAAAGTTCTGGAATCTGAGAGGAGCCACAAATTTCCTTCCACCCAGCGTTCCCCCACGTGTCCCGATAAAAATGATACCTCACTTGTGTGGGTAGGCCTAGCGCCCGCAACAGGAAATGCTTCAAAGCGCAACGTGGACACATCCAAATTTTTGAAAGAAAACAGAGGTGTTTTTTGCAAAGTGCCTACCTGTAGATTTTGGCCTCTAGCTCAGCCGGCACCTAGAGAAACCTACCAAACCTGTGCATTTCTGAAAACTAGAGACCTAGGGGAATCCAAGATGGGGTGACTTGCGTGGCTCGGACCAGGTTCTGTTACCCAGAATCCATTGCAAACCTCAAAATTTATCTAAAAAAACACATGTTCCTCACATTTCTGTGGCAGAAAGTTCTGGAATCTGAGAGGAGCCACAAATTTCCTTCCACCCAGCGTTCCCCCAAGTCTCCCGATAAAAATGATACCTCACTTGTGTGGGTAGGCCTAGCGCCCGCGACAGGAAACGCCCCAAAGCGCAAAGGGGACACATCCAAATTTTTGAAAGAAAATAGAGGTGTTTTTTGCAAAGTGCCTACCTGTAGATTTTGGCCTCTAGCTCAGCCGGCACCTAGGGAAACCTACCAAACCTATGCATTTCTGAAAACTAGAGACCTAGGGGAATCCAAGATGGGGTGACTTGTGTGGCTCGGACCAGGTTCTGTTACCCAGAATCCTTTGCAAACCTCAAAATGTGGCTAAAAAAACACATGTTCCTCACATTTCTGTGGCAGAAAGTTCTGGAATCTGAGAGGAGCCGCAAATTTCCTTCCACCCAGCGTTCCCCCAAGTCTCCCGATAAAAATGATACCTCACTTGTGTCGGTAGGCCTAGCGCCCGCGACAGGAAACGCCCCAAAGCGCAACGTGGACACATCCAAATTTTTGAAAGAAAACAGAGGTGTTTTTTGCAAAGTGCCTACCTGTAGATTTTGGCCTCTAGCTCAGCCGACACCTAGGGAAACCTACCAAACCTGTGCATTTCTGAAAACTAGAGACCTAGGGGAATCCAAGATGGAGTGACTTGTGTGGCTCGCACCAGGTTCTGTTACCCAGAATCCTTTGCAAACCTCAAAATTTGGCTAAAAAAACACATGTTCCTCACATTTCTGTGGCAGAAAGTTCTGGAATCTGAGAGGAGCCACAAATTTCCTTCCACCCAGCGTTCCCCCACGTGTCCCGATAAAAATGATACCTCACTTGTGTGGGTAGGCCTAGCGCCCGCGACAGGAAACGCCCCAATGCACAACGTGGACACATCCAAATTTTTGAACGAAAACAGAGGTGTTTTTTGCAAAGTGCCTACCTGTAGATTTTGACCTCTAGCTCAGCCGGCACCTAGGGAAACCTACCAAACCTGTGCATTTCTGAAAACTAGAGACCTAGGGGAATCCAAGATGGGGTGACTTGTGTGGCTCGGACCAGGTTCTGATACCCAGAATCCTTTGCAAACCTCAAAATTTGGCTAAAAAAAACACATGTTCCTCACATTTCTGTGGCAGAAAGTTCTGGAATCTGAGAGGAGCCACAAATTTCCTTCCACCCAGCGTTCCCCCACGTGTCCCGATAAAAATGATACCTCACTTGTGTGGGTAGGCCTAGCGCCCGCGACAGGAAACGCCCCAATGCACAACGTGGACACATCCAAATTTTTGAACGAAAACAGAGGTGTTTTTTGCAAAGTGCCTACCTGTAGATTTTGACCTCTAGCTCAGCCGGCACCTAGGGAAACCTACCAAACCTGTGCATTTCTGAAAACTAGAGACCTAGGGGAATCCAAGATGGGGTGACTTGTGTGGCTCGGACCAGGTTCTGATACCCAGAATCCTTTGCAAACCTCAAAATTTGGCTAAAAAAAACACATGTTCCTCACATTTCTGTGGCAGAAAGTTCTGGAATCTGAGAGGAGCCACAAATTTCCTTCCACCCAGCGTTCCCCCAAGTCTCCCGATAAAAATGATACCTCACTTGTGTGGGTAGGCCTAGCGCCCGCCACAGGAAACGCCCCAAAGCGCAACGTGGACACATCCAAATTTTTGAAAGAAAATAGAGGTGTTTTTTGCAAAGTGCCTACCTGTAGATTTTGGCCTCTAGCTCAGCCGGCAGCTAGGGAAACCTACCAAACCTGTGCATTTCTGAAAACTAGAGACCTAGGGGAATCCAAGATGGGGTGACTTGTGTGGCTCGGACCAGGTTCTGTTACCCAGAATCCTTTGCAAACCTCAAAATGTGGCTAAAAAAACACATGTTCCTCACATTTCTGTGGCAGAAAGTTCTGGAATCTGAGAGGAGCCGCAAATTTCCTTCCACCCAGCGTTCCCCCAAGTCTCCCGATAAAAACTGATACCTCACTTGTGTCGGTAGGCCTAGCGCCCGCGACAGGAAACGCCCCAAAGCACAACGTGGACACATCCAAATTTTTGAAAGAAAACAGAGGTGTTTTTTGCAAAGTGCCTACCTGTAGATTTTGACCTCTAGCTCAGCCGGCACCTAGGGAAACCTACCAAACCTGTGCATTTCTGAAAACTAGAGACCTAGGGGAATCCAAGATGGGGTGACTTGTGTGGCTCGCACCAGGTTCTGTTACCCAGAATCCTTTGCAAACCTCAAAATTTGGCTAAAAAAACACATGTTCCTCACATTTCTGTGGCAGAAAGTTCTGGAATCTGAGAGGAGCCACAAATTTCCTTCCACCCAGCGTTCCCCCAAGTCTCCCGATAAAAATGATACCTCACTTGTGTGGGTAGGCCTAGCGCCCGCAACAGGAAATGCTTCAAAGCGCAACGTGGACACATCCAAATTTTTGAAAGAAAACAGAGGTGTTTTTTGCAAAGTGCCTACCTGTAGATTTTGACCTCTAGCTCAGCCGGCACCTAGGGAAACCTACCAATCCTGTGTATTTCTGAAAACTAGAGACCTAGGGGAATCCAAGATGGGGTGACTTGTGTGGCTCGGACAAGGTTCTGTTACCCAGAATCCTTTGCAAAGCTCAAAATTTGGCTAAAAAAACACATGTTCCTCACATTTCTGTGGCAGAAAGTTCTGGAATCTGAGAGGAGCCACAAATTTCCTTCCACCCAGCGTTCCCCCACGTCTCCCGATAAAAATGATACCTCTCTTGTGTGGGTAGGCCTAGCGCTCCCGACAGGAAATGGCCCAAAACACAACGTGGACACATCACATTTTTTCATAGAAAACAGTGCCTACCTGTGGATTTTGGCCTCTAGCTCAGCCGGCACCTGGGGAAACCTAGCAAACCAGTGCATTTTTGAAAACTAGATACCCAGGGGAATCCAAGATGGGGTGACTTGCGGGGCTCTGACCGGGTTATGTTACCCAGAATCCTTTGCAAACTTCAAAATTTGGCTAAAAAAACACATGTTCCTCACATTTCTGTGGCAGAAAGTTCTGGAATCTGAGAGGAGCCACAAATTTCCTTCCACCCAGCGTTCCCCCAAGTCTCCCGATAAAAATGATACCTCACTTGTGTGGGTAGGCCTAGCGCCCGCAACAGGAAATGCTTCAAAGCGCAACGTGGACACATCCAAATTTTTGAAAGAAAACAGAGGTGTTTTTTGCAAAGTGCCTACCTGTAGATTTTGACCTCTAGCTCAGCCGGCACCTAGGGAAACCTACCAATCCTGTGTATTTCTGAAAACTAGAGACCTAGGGGAATCCAAGATGGGGTGACTTGTGTGGCTCGGACAAGGTTCTGTTACCCAGAATCCTTTGCAAAGCTCAAAATTTGGCTAAAAAAACACATGTTCCTCACATTTCTGTGGCAGAAAGTTCTGGAATCTGAGAGGAGCCACAAATTTCCTTCCACCCAGCGTTCCCCCACGTCTCCCGATAAAAATGATACCTCACTTGTGTGGGTAGGCCTAGCGCTCCCGACAGGAAATGGCCCAAAACACAACGTGGACACATCACATTTTTTCATAGAAAACAGTGCCTACCTGTGGATTTTGGCCTCTAGCTCAGCCGGCACCTGGGGAAACCTAGCAAACCAGTGCATTTTTGAAAACTAGATACCCAGGGGAATCCAAGATGGGGTGACTTGCGGGGCTCTGACCGGGTTATGTTACCCAGAATCCTTTGCAAACTTCAAAATTTGGCCAAAAAAACCTTTTTCCTCTCATTTCGGTGACAGAGAGTTCTGGAATCTGAGAGGAGCCACAAATTTCCTTCCACCCAGCGTTCCCCTAAGTCTCTCGATAAAAATGGTACCTCAATTGTGTGGGTAGGCCTAGCGCCCACGAAAGGAAATGACCCAAAACACAACGTGGACACAACATATTTTTTCACAGAAAACAGAGGTGTTTTTTGCAAAGTGCCTACCTGTGGATTTTGTCCTCTAGCTCAGCCGGCCCCGGGGGGGGGGGGGGGCAGAAATGCCCTAAAATAAATTTGACCCCCCACCCCCCCAAACCCCCCATGCCCGGGAGCGACCCTTGCCTACGGGGTCGCTCCCCCTGCGTGACATTGGCGCCAAAAAACAAATCCCCTGTGCCTAGTGGTTTCTGCCCCCTTGGGGGCAGATTGACCTAAAATCGACCAATCTGCCCCCAAGGGGGGCAGAAATGGTCTAAATACAATTTGCCCCCCAGGGGAGCGACCCTTGCCTGATGGGTCGCTCCCCATCTCTAAAAAAACAAACAATCAAAAAAAAAAAACACAAAAAAAAATATGCCCTGGTGCCTAGAGGTTTCTGCCCCCCCGGTGGCAGATCGGCTTAATAATAGGCCGGTCTGCCCCCAGGGGGGGCAGAAATGGCCTAAAATAAATTTGCACCCCCAACCCCCACCGCCCCACCAGGAGCGACCCTTGCCTATGGGGTCGCTCCCCCTGCGTGACATTGGCGCCAAAAAACAAATCCCCGGTGCCTAGTGGTTTCTGCCCCCTTGGGGGCAGATTGACCTAAAATCGACCAATCTGCCCCAAAGGGGGGCAGAAATGGTCTAAATACAATTTGCCCCCCAGGGGAGCGACCCTTGCCTAATGGGTCGCTCCCCATCTCTAAAAAAACAAACAAACCAAAAAAAAACACAAAATTTTTTTTTGCCCTGGCGTCTAGAGGTTTCTGCCCCCCCGGTGGCAGATCAGCCTAATAATAGGCTCAGGGGGGCAGAAATGGCCTAAAATAAATTTGCCCCCCGGGTGCGACCCTTGCCTACGCGGTCGCTCCCCCTGCGTGACATTGGCGCCAAAAAATAAATCCCCGGTGCCTAGTGGTTTCTGCCCCCTTGGGGGCAGATTGACCTAAAATCGACCAATCTGCCCCCAAGGGGAGCAGAAATGGTCTAAATACAATTTGCCCCCCAGGGGAGCGACCCTTGCCTGATGGGTCGCTCCCCATCTCTAAAAAAACAAACAATCAAAAAAAAAAACACAAAAAAAAATGTGCCCTGGTGCCTAGAGGTTTCTGCCCCCAGGGGGGGCAGAAATGGCCTAAAATAAATTTGCACCCCCAACCCCCACCGCCCCACCAGGAGCGACCCTTGCCTACGGGGTCGCTCCCCCTGTGTGACATTGGCGCCAAAAAACAAATCCCCGGTGCCTAGTGGTTTCTGCCCCCTTGGGTGCAGATTGACCTAAAATCGACCAATCTGCCCCAAAGGGGGGCAGAAATGGTCTAAATACAATTTGCCCCCCAGGGGAGCGACCCTTGCCTGATGGGTCGCTCCCCATCTCTAAAAAAACAAACAAACAAAAAAAATAAAAAAAAATTTTTTTGCCCTGGCGCCTAGAGGTTTCTGCCCACCCCTGGGGGCAGATCGGCCTAATAATAGGCTCGGGGGGGGCAGAAATGGCCTAAAATAAATTTGCCCCCCCAACCCGCACCCTCCCCCCCGGGAGCGACCCTTGCCTACGGGGTCGCTCCCCCTGCGTGACATTGGCGCCAAAAAACAAATCCCCGGTGCCTAGTGGTTTCTGCCCCCTTCGGGGCAGATTGACCTAAAATCGACCAATCTGCCCCCAAGGGGGGCAGAAATCGTCTAAATACAATTTGCCCCCCAGGGGAGCGACCCTTGCCTGATGGGTCGCTCCCCATCTCTAAAAAAACAACAACAAAAAAAAAACACAACAAAAAAATTTGCCCTGGAGCCTAGAGGTTTCTGCCCCCCCTTGGGGGCAGATCGGCCTAATACCAATAGGCCGATCTGCCCCCAGGGGGGGCAGAGATGGCCTAAAATAAATTTGCCCCCCCACCCCACCCCGGGGAGCGACCCTTGCCTACAAGGTCGCTCCCGTTGCGAGACGGTGCAAAAAAAAGATCCCTGGTGCCTAGTGGTTTCTGCCCTCCTTGGGGGCAGATTGACCTAAAATCAGCCGATCTGCCCCCAAAGCGGCCAGAAATGGCCTAAATACAATTTGCTCCCTCCAGGGGAGCGACCCTTGTCCAAGGGGTCGCTCCCCATCTGTAAAACAAAAAAACAAAAAAAATCCCTGGTGCCTAGTGGTTTCTGCCCCCATCAGCCTAATCAAAATAGGCTGATCTACCCCCCAGGTGGGCAGAAATGTCCTAAAATAATTCCCCCCCACAGGGAGCGACCCTTGCCTAAGGGGTCACTCCCCTTGCGTGAAATTCATACAAAAAAAAAACCTTCCTGGTGTCTAATGGTTTCTGCCCCCCTTGGGGGCAGATTGGCCTAAATATAATTTGCCCCCCAGGGGAGCGACCCTTGCCTAAGGGGTCGCTCCCCACCTAAAAAAAAAAAAAAAACATAACAAAAACAAAAAAAACAAAAAATGATCCCTGGTGCCTAGAGGTTTCTGCCCCCAGATCGGCCTAATAATAGGCCGATCTGCCCCCAGGGGGGGCAGAAAAGGTCTTCCCAAAAAAATTCCCCCCCTGGGAGCGACCTTTGCCCAAAGGGTCGCTCCCGTTGCGTGAAATTCACGCAAAACAAAAAAAACTCCCTGGTGTCTAATGGTTTCTGCCCCCGTGGGGGCAGATTGGCCTCATCAAACTAGGCCAATCTGCCCCGAAGGGGGGCAGAAATGGCCTAAATATATATTGCCCCCTAGGGGAGCGACCCTTGCCTAAGGGGTCGCTCCCCACCTAAAAACAAAAGAAAACATTACAAAAAAAAAAAAAAAAAAAAAAGATCCCTGGTGCCTAGAGGTTTCTGCCCCCAGGGGGTGGAGAAAAGGCCTTCCCAAAAAAATGCCTCCCCTGGGAGCGACCCTTGCCCAAGGGGTCGCTCTCTTTTGACAGTTTCAGTAAAAAAAAAAAAAACCCTGGTGTCTAGTGGGGTTTCAAAAGCCGGATTGCAAGCAATCCGGCTTTTGAAACCCTGTGAGAGACTTCAAAGGGAAGGAAATACATTTCCTTCCCTTCGAAGCCCCTCCGGGCCTCCCCCATGGGATTGAAAGAGAAATGCTTTGCGAGAGGAGACCCTGTGACTAATCAGCGCGCGCTCGCGCGCTGACGTTACGAGGGGGTTGGGGGGGGTCAGGGGTGGGAGGGGAAGGGCTTCCCCTTCCATCCCTGACTTGGGGGGTTGGGGGGGAACCCCACAGAGGGAGCGCTAGCGCTCCCTCTGGGCTCTGTGCACAGGACGTAATGGTTACGTCCTGGGCACAGCAGCACTGTGCCTCAGGACGTAACCATTACGTCCTGGGCACAGAACGGGTTAATGGGACCTATTGGAGAACAGCAGAAGTACTTAGTTGTGATCATGGATAATTTCTCAAAATGGCCGGTGGTTAGAGTTATTAAAAAAGCTGATACTGTGTTTGTATTAGAATGTTTGGACCAAACATTTTGTTCTGAAGGGATTCCGGCTTTGCTTTTAAGTGACAATGGGGTACAGTTTGTTTCAAACAGTGCTAAGATATCATTTGAAATAATTGGTCTTTTGCACAAGACTACCTCGCTGTACAATCCTATTGGTAATGACAATGTTGAGAGGTTTAACAGAGTGTTAAAGGGTGTTATCCAAGCAGCAATGAGGAAACAGTGTGATAGGCCTGTTGCGGTGTGGAAAGCTGTTTGGGCATATAGAGTAACAGAGAATGAGGCCATTGGTAGCAGTCCATTTGCTGCCATGAGAGGTAGAAAAGCTAGATTTAAATTTAATCCTGCATGGTTATGCAAAAGTGGAGTGGATTTTTGGTCTTTGAACAGTGTACAAAGAAGATTGGAAAGATCACAAGAGAGAAGCAAATCATATTATGATAAAGCACATAATGTGAAATCGACTCAGATTAAAGTAGGAGACTGGGTGAGAATTAAAAAACCTTTCAAAGTGGTGAAGAGAGAGAGTCAGTAGTGTGAAGCGGAACAGTTGGAGGATGCATTACATAATGCAGTAAGGTTGCGAAGTGGGAAAATATGGAATTTGAAACGTACAGCTTTGTCTCCTAAGGAGCATGGGGGGAGAAGGTGAATGACAGTGCGAGTGGTTCCATGTGGATGGACGATTATAAGGTAAGTGAGCCATGCACACCAGGTGTAGCAGACAATATTTGTGGCACGTATGGAAGTTCCTATCCAAGTTGGCAGGGAAGCGGGAAGTAGTGATGTGGTGGTACAACCAGATGAACAAGGGATAAATGGAGCAAGTGAACAAGTTCAGGGGGTACAGGAGTCGCAAGAGTTGGAACAGGACCAGATTGTGGACACCAATAAGAGAAAAAAAGAACTACTGGGGTGGTTGAAGGATTTTGTGTTAGATTGATTGTTTAGTTGTTAGTATGATTTTTATGTATTGTAATTTTATTTTGTTTCTTTTATTCTTAGTTTTTAGTTGTTTAAATTATGAAAGAGGAGGGATGTGTTCTGTTGCGTTATGGCAATTAATCGTTTGGGGTTAAGGATTCTGGAGCTTAGGGAGGCAGTTGATGAAGACGGTTGGGGAATGTCCTGTTCTTATGTAACCTGCACAACAATAAAGGATTGAATTAAGAGGTCGAGTTTGGCTGCAATCTATTCCAAGAACAATCGTAAACAAGTCTCTAGTCAGTTGTGGATGTTCGGTACCAGAAACAAATCCTGTAGTCATCACCGCATGTCATGAAGTCAGGATTTGTTGGCAAATGAATGCTACAGGGGACCATGTTATTGTGCCCCAGTGATAGCAGATTCCAACGTTCGACTGTCCTAGAATCCCTGCAACAAAGGCTGATAGTTCTGTCGTTGGGAAGCGATGCATAATCTCCAGTGTGATTGAAAATCACCTGCGTTTGGAGAGTCTGCCGTCCACTTAAACCGGCACCTGTGTTCATCACCAGCATTCGTCCTGTTGAGATTTCCCATGATTTAGGCACCGAGTCTTTTTCATTTGACAGAATGTACTTTGAATTTTTGGAAAAAAGTGCACTACGCACTCCTGCACCATCATGTGCTTTGTTGTATGTGATGCAGCTGTTTGAAACACTGTCCCATAACTTAATACTGCCGTCCTGACTGGCAGTTACATACATGTTGTCAGTTGGGTTGTAGTTAACCGGACTGGTGTCATCCTTGCGCAGATCATTCGGACTGCAGGAAACAAAACACTGGAATGTGTTAATAATGTAAAGGCTCTCAGTAGGGTGCAGGGCACCTGCGATTATAATCGCCAGATGGGAAAAAAGAAACGGAGCGTATCATTTTAGTCTCCTGTATATACCTGGAGGCCCTTTTCGCAGGCGGCTTTGAATAATCTAGTAACTTCACTGTAAAATCTTTTGAGCCTGAAGCCAGAATCTTCTCTGAGGGGTGGAAAGCTAGACAAGAAACTTCATCTACATGACCGTACAAAGTCCAGATAATAGGATGGTTTTCCATGTTCTATCTCGGTCACCATGACCTCAATCGGCATTGCACTTTTTGCCAACGTTCATCTGTGTCAAGTATTTTTATGGAAGCTTCAGCAGAGCCAGTCGCTATCAGTTGACCATCTCTACTATATGTGGCGTGGGGCAAGGCGATGTGTGGGCAGTGACATAGCAGGTCTCATACTCTGACCTTTATTCCTCTCCGTGGGGCGATGGTATCAGAGCATCCAATTGTATATTGAACTGCACTGTCATCGTTTTCCATGCCCACTTTAATGAGAGGAAGAGACTGCTCCCAAGGCGTGCATACAGCGTTTGGCTTTATCTCATTCATTAGACCATTGGCAACGTTAATGTACCTGTTTTACAACAACTGGTTGATCATAAGCTTATAGAGCTGATGATGACCTTTGTTGGAGTGTAGCTTTTATAATCAAACTTAACATGAACTGCTTGCAAATGATGTGTAATGAAGCCGCATAGAAAACGCACTAATATGTTTCTAATGTATGCACTCGAAATGTGCCCACGGGGAGTGGCCACCAATTTATACAATGATTAATGAAATTGACTAATAATGAATTATTAATGTACTAATGTATGATTCTGTTTTAGCATTAAGAGTTATGTGTTAAGGTTTTGCTGAATAAATCATTAGACCTTAGTTAGCAAGAGTCTGGGCCTAGCTGCTTGGTCTCATATTAAATGTGTTTTTCTAACGTGCACTGTGCTGTCTTCCTGGAGGACATAAAGCTGTACTTTTCCAGAAGTTAGAGATGTGTATAGCTGTAGTAAATTCTTTCTCATGAGACTTGACATGCTCAAGGAGACATTCTTGCTGAAT
Organism: Pleurodeles waltl; assembly: GCF_031143425.1. Classification (NCBI taxonomy): domain Eukaryota; kingdom Metazoa; phylum Chordata; class Amphibia; order Caudata; family Salamandridae; genus Pleurodeles; species Pleurodeles waltl. The sequence goes on along the minus strand of NC_090439.1, from coordinate 1,001,731,848 downwards.
GCAACAGTGTAATTCGCAACAGGTGCAATGTCGCCTGAACTGGTAAAGACAATGGAGCTACTGACTGGAGTCGTGCGTGTAACTTTTCCTACCTGCCATCTCACCCGATGAAGACGTAAATCACAGGAGCCAATGAACTGTATGATGAGAGCTGTCTTAGGTGAAAATTCTTGTAAGGTGACCACTCAACCATTGGATAGAGATAGTGGTGCACCAAATACCGACCAATGGGAAATTAGAGACTTGTCTGGCAAATTCAATTTAACGTCGTGTCACAAGGAGACATCAGCCATTAGAGGGATACCCCTGCGGTTACTCTGGCATTCCGCCTTTACCTTTGCTCCTTCGATTCTTCAAACCATCCTCACCTTGTCTGGCCCGATATCCAGTTCTACTCCTCCTTAAGAGGGATTAACTTTCTGCCCTAGTTTCTGAGACTTTGCTGTTCTATCCTGGCGGATGGCGAATCGACTACTGTCCTGAGGACGAAGACTGACTCTGTATGCTGACCCATTACGGAGGGTAACTATATGATAATGAAATTGTAATTGTCTGCTTGCCTTTCCTTTCTAGGTACCAACTGCTTTTGGCAGAGACTATAGTCAGACGTTTTCCAAATTTGTGTTACTAAATTGTTTTGCATGAAGCCCAACATGCTGATGCTAATTCGAGGTTAGTCAAGGAGTTCACTAATATTGGGTTCAAACAGACAAAATTACTGAATCTTTGCTGTGTTGAATAGATGCGCTAATGACACTCTGCTAAATAAATACATGTTGACACCGTGTTTTGTTGTTGCCACATTATAACACTGTTAATGTGTTTTCTGGTGTTGAGACTAATAAACTTGCTAGTAGAGTGTAACCAATAGGGAATAAATAACACTGTTAATGTGTTTTCTGGTGTTGAGACTAATAAACTTGCTAGTAGAGTGTAACCAATAGGGAATAAATATCATAAAAATTTACTAAATTTGTGTGGTTATTCATGGCTGAAAGGTCATGTTGCGTTTCAAATTCATATTGATGTGATGAACTAATTTGATTGATTTGCTGTTGTGAATATTGATGAGACTATTGATCTATTGATTGACATGCTGGACAGGGATCTCGTCTTAAGGTGTCTCCAATCAGGGTCAAAAGGTTCATTTGCCTAAACGAGTCCCAGTCTAAGTAAATTACCTAGGGCGGGATGCGTTATCACCTTTCAGTGTGATGCTTGATCAGTACATGGTGTGGTACAAATATTGTAAAACAACAGCATAGTCACAAATACGGATCAGCTACTACACACAGGCAAATCACCTCCCTTACGTCACACCCTGCGACCAGAAACTAGACATTACACGGTCATTGTTGATATTTTGCATGTGGCCCACAGTTTATGGATTCTCTCCCACAGACTGAGCTGAGGTCGAGAAATTAAGCATGACATCATGCAGGGCCATCCCAGCATGTCATCCTTTAGAGGTCGATAACCAGGGTACCAGAAATTTGGGTAATAGTAATTTTGTTTTTATTTTCAGGGCTTGGAAATGGCCGGCAGGCTAGTGCTATATCGCTGCTCTTTTGCAAACCCTATTAAAAATATTTGCAAAATTGCATGAAGATTTGTGTGCAAGTTACCCGTCTTTCTGGCAAAACATGGAGGAGAGGAGGACCAAAGTTATACACTGTCTAAAGTGAACAAAGGCGGGTAGTGACCGCAGGGGGTTTGTGTCTATGCTGGTACAGGATTTTCACGGTATTATCACACGTCCAGGATGATCATCGATGCCCTAGATGACGTGAGGGTGGATCTCAGTTCCCTGCAGAAGATCACACAAGTGGGCCTGATGTCTGCTTTGCTGGGCTGGTGTTCTAATTGGCGATTATAAAGAGTGGAGGTATGTACACTGCATTGCGTACACCAGTCCGAGGGGAATTTGTTCTCACTGGAGAATAGTGTTAACAAGAAACACAAGGGACAGAGAAGAGAGCAGGCAAGACGACGGGCAGCAGGAGGGAGGAGAGAAGGACCAAGCACCACATCGTGACAGTGGAAGAGGGAAGGAGCATGCAGCCACAGGGGTGCAGGAGGGAGCAAGTAACAGCGGGAGGAGGGTAATTAGGACAAGAAAGAATGCAGATCGGAGGTGGTGAAATTTAAACTCATGCAAGCGCTGTGAGTGGAGAAGGAGGAGGGGAGAGTGGGAGGGAGCAAAAAAAAGTACCTCAATCACTTCGGGAGCATCGGATGGGCAGGGATTAAGTTGAATTAATATGTGCTTGGTCCCTCCTCCACGGCAAGCATTGGAAATGGTGTTTCGACTGTACTGGCCAATGAACATGCCTGCAAAGAAGAGTGATGCTGAAGCAGACAAATTAGAAGCAACGGGCAGGCTCCAAGCCCTTTTTGGATACAAGAGTGTCTCGCAAACAAGACGCATGCACTAGCGCATGCTCTTGCAGGCTCGACCCTAGAAATAGGCATTCAGCATCATGTTTTGACTATTACTCTTTGGAAAAAAGTTTCTTAAGAGCTAAACAAATGGGTTATTTCTTCTGCATCCCACCCACACAACCACAGGAAAAAACAAGTGAGGTTGGACTCAAAAGACCCAATCTGTTATTTAGCCTAAAAAACTGCTTTTTTCCCAAAGAAAAATTGTCAAAAACTGAGATTGAATGCTATTTTTACTTTCTTGACTCCCACGTTTTTTGCTGTGGTATTGAAAAGCGAAAAAAACTTAATAGCCCCAGATCCAGAGAGATTTATTTTCTTTGGAGCAGGGATTATTATCTGTATTTACCCCCATTGGGCCACTGGAGGAAACTTTCTTTTGACACAGCCAGTTGTGGCTCCTTCAACAGATATCAAGCATTTGCCTAACTCTAAATGAGGCAGGCAGATCAAAGGTTTAGCAAACATAATACTCCATCACAAACATCTAAATCAGCCCCATAGAGATGCTTCTTGGCACTGTACTCCAAAAACCATACATTTTAAAGAAGTGATACTTTGCTTTACTAAAACGCTTTCCTCTACACCTAATTTTTGATTTCTGATTCACTCATGCTATTCTGTGATAGTTATTTTTGCTGTAGTTTTTATCCAGTAAGCTGTTTTGCACTGTCAATTCTATTTGATTCATATATGTCATGGGCACTGGCCTGCAGGGACTGTTCTTGTTTTTAACGTATGTTAAGCGATATCTATGTAATTGTGCATTAATCATTTTGTTGACAATTGTTATTTGCAGTGGGCCAGATTGCATGAATTGTCGACAGTGGTATTAATTTATACCAATGCTCCAGTCAACTTAATATTACACATCTGAAGGTTTTGCTATATTGCTTAATTTCTTTTTGTAGCAATTGCAATTTGTTTGGATTTCAAAAAGTATGCCTACTGATCTAATTGTGCATCTCTTACACATTTATTTATGCATTTATATATATATTATTTATATTAAGAATTTTGTACCAGGCTGACATGTGACTTAATTGCACGTGATACATACAGATGGGACAGTCTCCACTGAAGTACAATATTTCTTATGTAGCTGCGTGAGGCCCATATAGGTGCATCCTTGTTTCTGTTTTTGGAGCCACCCCCTTCTATGGGATATCCTAAATGCTGTGCACATACACATTTGTAAGCATTACTGCTCTAGCACAATGAGCAATACACAGCTTGGACAAATGTCTAGGTTTGTTGTGGGTGACCACAGTATAATTTGGAGAAAATAACTTTCAATAAAAATGGTGGAGTCCGGTCCAGATTTCGCAATGGTCCTGGTGAGGGAGTGGAGAAACTCACCGGAATGTGGTGGCATTAGTCGCTCCATGGGCAAAAGCCAAGGTGGGGAGTCTCTTGTCTGTTTCGCCACGAAGGAGGGTCACCCATGGCGCCCGTACGGCTGCATTTAAGGCGAAGGATCGGCCTCTTTTCTCTTCGCCGCGCCAGTATCCATATATTGCATTATAACTGCAAATATCTATCTACTTGGGAGTTGTTTCAGTGAGAGGGGCAGCGACTTGCACGTTGTGAACGCACTATAGGGCGCAGGATTTATTGTAAATATGTTAATGCTCCTACCTTTAATCCCCAACTCTATCATAATCCCAGAGAGCTGCTGCCACTTGAAAATTTGCTTGTTGCTCTATTTTGCTCTCTCTTTGACGGCATACTGACCTCTAACGTTTATAAACATTAGAAACTGGTTCTGCTATGATAGTTTCGCTCTCCCTTTGGCATATTCCAAATGTGATGGTTGACGGGCTGCTGGTAGCCCTCATTAAAGTAATTGGTGTGATTCTTTGAGGTAAAGGGACTGGCTGTGGGTTCGTGCTTCTCTCCATGCGGTTCAATAATACTACGCGCTATCCCATTTTCTCGTCATTTTATCTCATCTGCTGCACATGTACAGGTTAGGCTGAGAGGCAGGGTAATCAAACAAACCCGGCCGCCATTTCAGAAATACTGTGATCACCCGACTACTTATGCTTTGATGACATTTTCCTGTCGATGATATGATGCGGTGCTTTCTCAATTCATCTACAAAACGCTTTTTTTTAATAGTGCTGCAACAGCCCTGGCGTGTTTCCTCAGACATTAAATTAACGCCTTTACTGCAAATGACACCAGGTACATTTGTGCCTTCAACTACCTTTCGCATTTGTCTCCATATGTTTTGTCTTGAATTTATGAGTGTATTGTGCTTTTTTGGTTAGTTTGGGTGCACGTTCTAGAGTTGTGTGGGGACCCACATAATGACTCAACACGATGCTGGTTACTCCAGAACTGCCGGGCCAGCAGCCCCGACCTTTATTTAATAACTTGGGCGAAAGCCCACCCTCATGACCTTGCGGGGCAACAAAGCATAGTATAGCCACATGGCTCTCTCCATCCCTCCAGGACTTTATTCAAAATAACCAAACAAAACAACACAACATCGGTCAAACACAAGAGAACATCACAGAGAAAAGGAGAGAGAAAAAAAAAAAAAGAGAGAGATAGATATAGATAACACAAGATCTAGAAAATGGACAACTAGTGGCAGCTGACGATTTCAACACATGGGCGCTCCGGGTGCCCAGACCGTCACGTCGTGCCACTGCGCCTCCTTCTCTCGTTAGATCAAAGCCTGCTTATTTATTGTCCTCATTTAACAGGCAAAGTCTTGGAGTCTCTGACTGGGAGCTGAGCTGGGCCTGAGATGATACCTCTCACTCCGACCACTAGACCTTACATCACGGCATTCATCCTCTGGCTGATCAAAAGTGGGACTTGGTGCCTCTTGACTACCCGATCTCTCTTCCGTCTCACATTCTTCCCCTCCGATAATATCTTCCTCGTCCCCTTCTCTGTCTCGGGTCTCCACGGGCACCCCAGTTCGTTTGAAGTGCGAAATGTTCCTCGTCACCTGCCTTTCTCCACGGCAGGCTGTTACCATGGAACCCAGGCTCTCACCACTTTCCACACCTCAGGTTTGAACGGGGGTCAGAAACTTTCCTCCAGGATACCTATTTCTCATGACTACCCTGTCGCCTATTTGTAAGTTCTGGGGTTGCGTTCTCCTTTTGGCAGTGGCCTTGTCATTGGTCTGTCTCCTGCATTGTTGTGTGGCTTTTACATCTAGTTCAGGAGGTTCCCACTGAGAACCAGCCAGGATACAGTCACGCAGAGCTACTTTGAACATCAGAGTGGCTCAGGGCAAACCCCGTGGTGCTGTGAGCTGTTTGTCGATAGACTCGCAGGAATTGTTGCATGCCACTCTCCACGTCTTTGCCCCTTTCAACCGCTATTCTCAGCGCTCGATTAAGGGTGCACATAAATCTTTCTACATCACCATTGGCCTGCAGCCAGTATGGCGTGATTTTGCAGTGGTGTATGGCAAGTCCATCCAGGAAGGTCTTGAAGTCTTGTCCCTGGAATGGGGGACCGTTATCTGTCCTGATCTCATCCGGAAGGCCAAATGTCGCAAAAGTCCTCTCCAGCACTGGTCTAATGCTCGCAAAAGAGGTGGAAGCCACTGTTTCCACCATGGGAAATTTAGTGTATGAGTCAATCAGAACTGCTGTTAGCTTCCCATCAGGGAAACGCCCAAAGTCCATACTTAATTTTGACCAAGGCTGACAGCTGGGAGGTTCAGTGATCACGGGGTTAGTGGGTGGTTCAAGGGATGTAATGATACAGGAGTGGCAATTTCCTACAAAGGTGTCCACCTTAGTATCCATGGCTGGAAACCACACATTGGCACGTAGGCATGCCTTTGTCTTGGCCGCTCCTTGATGGCCCTGAAGGGCCAACTCCACCATTCGATCCCGAAGGCTGCAGGGAACCACTATTTCTTGTCCTCTCAGAAGGAGACCGTCACCTCCAACTGACAGCTCCTCCTTCACTTTCCACATTCCTTGCATGGCTAACCTCTCCTCGGGACCATAGGGCTCTACCCTCTCTAGGAAATGTTTCCACCAGCTCTGGCTCAGAGCGTCTTTCACTGGGTTGATGGCAGGGTCTTTTCCTGATGCCTCAGCTAGCTCCCCCACTGTTAGGGTCACAGGGCAAGCCATCTGTATTACCATGTTGACAAAGCTCTCCACTTTCCCCTCTTCATTGTCCTCAGATGCGCTCAATGGTGTTGTCGGGGGATGCCTCGACAGGTAATCAGCCAGGTTACTCGCCCCCGGGCAATAGATTACTTTAAAGAGATACAGCTGGAGTAGGTGAGCCCACCTCTCAATTCTCGGGGGAGCTAGCCTCATGGAACTGGTAAACAATGACACTAACGGCTTGTGGTCTGTTACAACTTGAAATTCCTGGCCATATAGGTACAGATTGAAGGGTTTGCACGCCCACCGAATTGCTAGCACCTCACGCTCTACCTGAGCGTACCAGGTCTCTACCCCCCGATAGAGCCCTGCTTGCATACGATACCGGGGCCCATTCTTGGTGACGCTGCTCCTGCATTAGCACAGTTACCAGCCCCATGGGCCTTCATCCACCCCCACTTCCGTCCGCTTCTCTGGGTGAAAATACGCCATGGTCACCTTGTCCAACAGCACCCATTTTATTTCCTGGAAGGCTTTGTCTGCTTTGGAATTCCATTCCCACTTGCGGTTGATTTTCGTGAGCTGTCTAAGTGGTTCTGCCATCGTGGCTAGTTGGGGAATGAATCGGCCACTGTACGTTGCCATTCCCAGGAAACTCCTGACTTCTGTCACACTTTGAGGAGGTGGTGCCTTTCGAATGGCTCCTACCTTCTTGGGGTCAACTTGCAACAAATCTTTCGAAAAGATGTACCCGAAGAAGTCAATTGAAGTCCAGTAGAATGCACACTTGTTCCTATGAAGGGTGAGGCCCGCATCGGAGAGTCTCTGCAGAATGGCCCCGGTTGTTTGGGCTTAGGCACGATCACCAATGGCGAGTCCCAGGGGGTGGGTCCGTCTACTTTTTCAATTAACCCTTGGCTCTCCGGCATCTGTAGTTCTCTCTCGACTGCCGGCCGCAGATGAAAGGGCACTCTCCGGTGCCTCAGCGCCACTGGTGTCACATCCGTGTCGATGTGTAATTCGACTTGTTTGTCTTTGAGCTTTCCCAGCTCTGTGAACAGCTGGGGAAACTCCCTGAGGAGGGACTCCATGTGTGACTCATACACTTGCCGTGCAAACAAGACGAGCTCCAGGTCCTCAGCAGTGTGGCATCCTAGCAGAGTGCTGCGGTCTCCTTTGACTACACAGAATCTGGCTTGGGTGCTGTGTTCTTCGTTGGTAATGGACACCTCTATCGTGCCCTGCAGCGGAAGAGGGTCCCGTCCTCCATACGTTTCGATTTTTGTGTTGCTGGGCGACAGCCATGGCTTGGGAGACATTTGTTGGTACAGTGTATTGTCCATCACATTGTCTGAGGCACCCATGTCGAAGAGCACGGTGGCAGGGGTATTGTTGATCTTGACAGTGCTCATAAGGGATGGTCGCTGTTTATGTTGCCTCCCACCTGTGAATGAAATGACAACAAATATAGGCATTTTTGTGTCCCCTTGTGTTCGGGGTGTACGTTCTTTTTCTATGTTCTTGACTGTGACCGTCTTTCCTTTGGAATCCCCTGGTCTGCCTCTTCCCATCCGGCACATTTTGGCAAAATGGTTCCCCTTGCCGCACTTGTTACTCACTTTTGGTCAGATGTAGTAAGCCTTGTGCAACTCGCAAACGGCGAAAAACGCCGTTTGGGAGGCGCAAAAGGCCTTCCGCGATGCAGAATCACATTTTGCGAGTCTGTACCGACTCGCAAAATGTGATTCCGACTCGTAAACAGGAAGCGGTGTTCCCTTCCTATTTGCGACCGCATCACGATGTAGAGTTGATTTGTGACAGCGAAAGCGGTCGCAAATCAACTCGCAGTTACCATCCACTTGAAGTGGATGGTAACTCATTCGCAAAAGGGAAGGGGACCCCTTCCCTTTTGTGAATGCTCACAAAAATATTTTTTCAGAGTAGGCAGTGGTCCTATGGACCACTGCCTACTCTGAAAAAAACCGAAACAAAAAGGTTTCGGTATTTTTTCTATTTGCAGCTCGTTTTCCTTTAAGGAAAACGGGCTGCAAAGAGAAAAAAAAAAACTGCTTTATTTAAAAGCAGTCACGGACATGGTGGTCTTCTGTCTCCAGCAGGCCACCATCCCCGTGAGTGCTTTGACTCGCTATGTTGTCGCAAACTGCGACCCACCTCATAAATATTTCTGAGGTGGGTCTTTGTGACCCCATAGCGAGTCGCAGAAGGTGTCTGAGACACCTTTCTGCATTTCCTTTTGCGAGTTGCAAATTGCGAGTCGCTGGGAATCGCAATTTGCAACTCGCAAAAGGAAACCTTCCTACATCTGGCCCTTTGTCCCTCGCAGGGCTTCCGCCCAGTGGCTTATGTTCGTACCTGCAGCTGCCACATGCCCCGTCACCTTGTTTGGAGGTGCTCGGCTGCTGCCCTGGGCCTTGGAGGGTGTGGATGGCTTCTACCTGTCCTTCTTTTATGGCGAGCTGCCGAGGGGCTAGTGCTGCTGACCTGGTTTGTCCCCTTATGGCCGCCATGGCATCCGCACGGATGGCGGAGAGTTCATGCGAGTGTGGTAGAATGAGGATCTCATCAAGGGATATACCAGGCTGCTGCATTATAAGTTTGCGCAGCATGTTTGAACGGCACCCTTGGATGATTTGTGCCCTTATTTCTTCATGCTGGTTGAGTCCTACGCACATTCTGGCAAGTTTTCACAGTCGGGCATAGAACATGTCGACAGACTCCGCCTCCGTCTGTTGGGCTTGGCGCAGTTTAAACCGTTCGTAATCAGGATTAAGTTGAGGGTCAAAGTGTTTGTTCAGTGCTGCCACCGCAGCATCAAAATCTGCTGCGTCCCCCATGTCGGGTAGTGAGTGAAACAACTCATGAAGTTTATCACCTCCCATGAGCGGCATCAGCGATCTGCGAACTGCGCCATGCTTTTCCCTCGTTGCACATAAATAGTTCTCTAGGTGGCCAAGCCAAAGGCGCCACCTTGGCACTGCTGTGGCAGGGTCTGCTAGCTGGCTGAATGGGGGCAGTGCAGCCACCTATGAGTGAGCTCCTGCAGGAGCAGGTGCAGGCTGTTGCTCTGCGTCACTCATTGTTTTTTTGTTTGTTTGTTTTATTGTGTTTATGCGTCTCCTTGTGCCGTACTTCCTCAAGAACGTGTTCCTCTGGTCCTTCACCTGCTGCACACTCAGCAGGGTCAAGCCTTTTTCTCTCCTTGAGGTTTGTTAGGTTTCTCTTTGATTTTTTTGTTTGTTTCTAATCAGCCCAGTACAGCAGATGCAGCCCACGTGAAGAGGCTCCAGCTTGCATTTGGTGTGATAACCTGGTGTGTCTTTGGGAGTCCACTCACCTGGTGTACATGCTGAAGGGTGTGCGTTGCCACGTTCTTTTTTTCAGGCACTCTTGTAGCCACCTTTCCGGGTCCTCGCGTTCAGGGCCCAGGATCTACATGGCTGAGTCGCTTGCCGCTTTGTGATGGTGGACTCCTGCACGTGACTGGTGTCCCACAGCATATGCGCCTCGCCTGACCTGGCTAGCGCAACTCTTCAGAGCGGCTGGAGAGCCGACGCTGGGCCCAACAGCCGCTGTCTTCCAGTGTCGCCTAGTGCACCTTGCACATGCTCCCCGGATGGCAGGTGAGACGACGCGCAGTCAGAGCTCTTCTCTCTTCCTCTGCACAGTGTTCGGTGCGGTTTTGTGATTATTGTGCCGACCCCCCCTCGTCGCCACTGTAGAGTTGTGTTGAGACCCACAGAATGACTCAACACTGTGCTGGTTACTCCAGAACTGCTGGGTCAGCAGCCCTGACCTTTATTTAATAACTTGGGCAAAAGCCCACCCTCGTGACCTCGTGGGGCAACAAAGTATAGTAGAGCCCGCATGGCTCTCTACACACGTGTTAGCGCTGCTCTATAACCAATACAATGGGGATCAGGCCTGCCTTAACTGCACTGATAAACATTCACAGACAAACACTGTCAGTACTACATTGAGCAGTCCCGTAGTTAGACCTGTCAGCCTTAGGGGTCGTCTCCCCCCAGACATTTTCCTATACCCTCTTCTTTTTGCTAAAAAAAATGTATTTTGTTGGCTCTAAGACTCTGCACTTGACCACTGCTAACCAGTGCTAAAGTGGTGGGCTCTCCCATTAAGCATGGTAAAATTGACTTATACCTTGTAGAATTGCATACCATATACCGAGACCCTTAAATTAAATACTACTCATGGGCCTGCCGCACTTATTGTGCCACCCACCTAAGTATTCTATTAAAAACTGTCCCAAGCCTGCCATTGCAGCTTGATGCAGTTTCTAAACTAATTTGGACATGCCAATATATCCCGCTTACAAAGCCTTAAACTCCCCTTTTATTGTATATTTCACCCCCAATTTAGGCCATAGGGCAGAGTGCATTGTAATTAAAAGGCTGGACATGTACTTTTAAGTTTCACATGTCCTGGTAATGAAAAACTCCTAAATTTGTTTTTCTCTAAAAAGCCTAAATTTGTTTTTCACTACTGTGAGGTCTACCTCATCCATAGGATAACATTGGGCTGTTTTTATGATTGGGAATAGGTAAACACTTCATGTTATGTGTGTGAGAAATTGTGATTAAACATCCACTTCAATGGTAAAGTCTGATTTTAAGTTACAATTTTGAAAGTACCACTTTTAAACAGTTGGCATTTTCCTGCCATTTTGGTACCTGCAGTCAGTTGTAGATCACATGACTAGGCGTAGTTGGACTTTGTTTATTCCTCACAGACAGCCATAAAATAGGTGTGCCTGTATGGGACATCAAGCCGCAGGATAGGGGGCAGAGCTGGGCACAGCACCACTTGCAACTGAATAGATTGTGATCTGCCTTCACAAAAAGGACTTGTCATCCTTGCGTTATTCATGCAGCCAGCTTGGAGCCAGGGTAAGGGAAGCAGAAAACTTCAAACACTTCAAAGTGAATTCTCTAGAAAAAGTGCAGATTCCCCTTTAGGGGAAGATAGAAATATGGAGTTTGGGCCTCTAAACTCACAATTTAAAAATGCATCTTTTGGTGAAGGTGGTTTTTAGATTGTTAGTTTGAAAATGCCACTTTTAGAAAGTGGGCATTTTCTTGCTTAAACCATTCTGTGTCCCTGCCTGGTTGTGGACTGCCTGTCTGGGTCAGAGTGACAGTTGGGCTATGTTAGAAATGGGGTCTTTGGTTGACAGTCAGTTTACCCTCTGTTCAAGCCTCACTTTAGTCAGGGTAAAAGAGAATCACCCTCAGCTAACCCCTGCTTACCCACTTGGTAGCTTGGCACGAGCAGTAGGCTTAACTTCAGAGTGCTAGGTGTAAAGTATTTGTACCAACACACACAGTAACCTAATGAAAACACTACAAAATGACACAACACAGGTTTAGAAAAATAGGAAATATTTATCTAAACAAAACAAGACCAATACGACAAAAATCTGCAATACATAAGTCAAGTTATCCATAAAAATGCAAAAAGAGTCTTTAAGTAGTTTTAAA